>NC_140226.1:23570539-24170539 GCF_951802725.1 Rutilus rutilus | reverse complement strand
AAAACATAAAAAATAATTGAATAAATTAGTAAGAACTATAATAGGATCTAAATGGTACTGAAATAAGTCACATACCTGGATTTGTGAAGACCCATGTAGAAATGTTTGCTCCACTGCTCATGATGTACTCCACATCCAGACTGGCCTCAATGCCGGCTTTCCCACCGCCCTGAGTGCCCACGACCCGCTCTACAGCTGACATGTGCGGGAATCCTCCCGCAAAAAGACTCATAAACTCAGCCAAGTCAGCGGGGTGGTAGTACTGCTCCAAGAACTAACAAGTTTACAGTCTCAAGTTAGTGGAGATATTTGGCACAACCAAGAAGAACATACCAGAATACTATTCACATGTTGAAATGAACATTTTCAGTGAAATCTCCACACATGTACCTGTGCCACTGCCTGACTGTTGTTAGCGGCAGTGCCCACATCTTTTGCAGTAAGGTTGTAACGACTCCTAATTACTGAGGGGGTGACACCCAAGTGATAGCCTAATGCTGACTGTCTTGCTCCTTCCCAGCCTTTACTGATCTCCTTTCCTTTTGGTGGAAAACGGTGAACACCACCCACTAAAAAGACATCAAAAATAGGCTTTTTGAGAGTGATTACTTCAAAGATCTTTCATTAGAAACATTGATACCAGATGCATGTTTATTAGGATAAAATAATGCATGCATGTCACTAAAAAATACTGAAAAACAGAATGCAGTATTGTTGAATGCAGAATATTATTGTCCTTAACCCCATAAAGCCGGACATATGAAATAATACTGGAAAAAAAAAAAAAAAAAAAAAAATCTATGAAATTGCTGAACAAATTAGCATAAACAAAATCTAAATTTAAAAAAAAAGTTTGCAAAGTGTTTTATGTTTTGTAGCATAATTCACAAATCAGGCTTTTATGGTCCATATAGTTATAGAGAATATGTTGCTCACACTTGATGAGGAAAAAACACACCCAGACTTTTTTTTTGCCCAAACTGACCAAAAATTATGTAATTTGGTGCAGTAGCTGATATTTATATAACCAAAACGTAAATTGCAATTCTGATTATAACAGAACAGCATACTAATTACAAAAATGTGCATATACATATCAGTTGTCACTCTATATCTCCTAATAATGACTTAGTAAGATGATATTTTAAATGCTTAATTTTATGATAAAAGCTCTGTAGTTTTTACTGTGGGGGGCAAAACATATAATGCAATGCAGTACAACAATCACTAAGAGATGTACAAATAAACCTTCCTAAAAAAAGCCTGTTGTATCATATTTGATACATACATTTTGACATGATTTTTCTAAACAATTATGTATAGATAATAAAGTAAACCTAAGTTGCTTTAGTACTGTAAATGTTAATGTTGAAATATGAATAACAATAAAAAATCATTACTGATTTTGCATCAGAAAGATGTGTACTACCACAACCTAAAGGTTGACATCTTTACAATTACACTAAAAGGCCTTTTAAAAACAATCAGAGGGCAGAAGGCATGCAGATAGATTTTTGTTTTAATAATGTTCATAATTTAGAGGCTTTAGAAATTCATGTATCAAATATGATTGAAGATGGAGATGAATGGTGTCAGCTGCTCACCAAAGTCTAGATGCTGATGCACATCTTCATGAACTGAGTATAGAGATGTTGACCTCAACAGAGTGTGTGAATCTCTTCTGTAGCGGTGAAATTTAGAGCCGGGGAGTAATGCTTCAGCCACCCTGACAAGGATAGATAGAAGATGAGAGATCAAAAGTTTACACATGGAAGAACTGGGCCGTGCTTTATATAAAAGCAGAACAACAAACTAGAATAATTTTTTTTCAATTTCTAAAGGAAAAACAAATAGAAGCACAACTTTTACAAAAAAATGAAAAAAGAGGCTATTTTTTGTGGACTTTTATTCTAAAAAAATTCTATGGATATGGTAAAGTTCACACAAATTGTCCTTACTGTACAGTCATGACACACTGAAGAAAGTCCCGTGTTACAACTGTGTGACAGTTTTTGACCCCATGACTCTGGAGCCAATTCTGCACTACTTTCTCGGTCAGCTGAGATGGCTGTACAAGAGCAGCTACTTCTTCCAAACTCAGATACTTCCCTAAAATATAAATGAGAAAATGAGAACTGATTTCTTTATTTCATCAATTTTGATTATATAAAATGAGAGGCCCAATACCATATTGTTGTGAATCTGGGTCCGACACTAGTTTCAGTAACTCTTCCATCTGGTTAACATTCTGCTGCTTTAGTGCAAACGTAAGTTCCACTTCCTCCAAAGGTCCAACCCGTTCAACTAGAATCCAGTCCTCAGGCACACTAAAACATTGGGAATAACATTAGCTATGTTTCCATCCAAACTTGTGAATTTAACGTATGTGAAAATTGGAATATCGCATAAAATATTTGCAAATAAAGCACCATTTTAATCCCGTGCGTTCAAGAAAGAGAACAAAATCGTCACTTCCTGGGAAATTGGCGCAAAAATATCTGTAATAAAAATGGAAGTTGCGGCTTTTTTCCCCACATCCTAAATGACTGTCTTCGAACGTGTCGAACTAAACGCAATAAACTCTATTATGTTATCTTGCGTTCGGATGCTGGTTTCTGGGAACACAATCATGTGAGATGCTTCTGCAAGGGAATTAAACCAAATCATTATGATGACAGACTTTGGCTCAGGCATTTCATAATGACCAAACCAACATTTGAGATGAAATTGGATAACTGGACTAACCAGCAGACCAATCACATCCACTGTCGAGGCAAAGACAGTTTTTTTTGCACATTGAGGTATTTAAACTGTAAGTGTGTTTCCATCGTAATTTATTCACATCTTCAAATCAGAGAAAACCTTTTATCCGACTCAATTGAGCGCATGCGATTTAAAGCGCATTTTTTGAATTTGTGCATCTTTGCGTCTCCATCTACCTTTTTGAATGATATCCCCAAATGCACATAAAAATAAGTGGATGCAACATAGCTATTGTTAAAGGCCTGTTTAGTGTAAAGCGATATGTGGAAATTGCATTTATACTGGTCACTTAAAGTCACAAAAAGTGACCAAAATAATTCATAGTTTGGACTTACGAAACATCTTGATCAGCCTCAAGCAGCTCCCCACTGACCAGCCAAATTAAGCTCAAGACAAAAACGGGAACCCTGTAAAAAAATAGAACACTGTCACTTTAAGAACCCAGTCTGATGCACAAGGGCGTAATTTCCTATGGGGACAGGGGGGACATGTCCCCCCCACTTTTCAAAATCCCGTTTGTGTCCCCCCCACTTTCAAATTCGTTTGTTATTATTTTTATTTTTTTTCGTACACCGTCATCGCCAAGGAGGAACAGGACACAGAGAGCCTGTGCCGATGCGCGCTGCCGCGTCCAGGAACGTCGCGTCCACACTCTAAAAATAGCTAACTGAAAGTTCTAATGTGCAGGTAGCTCTCCTGACACGCCGACACGCACACGATGCACAGACAGCGCGCCAGAATCCAGTTCTCTTTCGCGCTTGAACGAACAATAACACACACATTTATGCCAAAATGCCCGTTTTGTCGAGTATCCTCACAAGAACAGTCTTAAATGAGTTAAATAAAAGTCAAGAGTAGAAAATTAAATGCGTGAGATCCTCTCAGCGGCTGGTCTTAAAGTGACAGCAGCCACTAATTCTCTCTGTCAGTAAAGTTAACCAAAGAACAAAGGGAACAGAGAAAATTACTCACTGATCTTGACTAAAGAACATTTGTAGCTTTAATAAGGATTAATCTATGTAATTACAATTTATGCAGTGCGGCCTATTTGATAACCTTATTCAATTTCTGTATATTTCATACATGTTAGACAGGAAAGGCACAGGTAAATATGACATTTATTATAGGTTTAAGTGAGGATTGTTTAAAGTTCACTTAAATTAAAATTTGTTATATTTTTGAAGCCTAATAAATGTTTAAAATTTTGGGGGGGGTCATTTTCATCGAGACATCAGTAGCCTATATTAATATCAGTGATACTGGCCTTCATTCATAAAAAGATGCTATTAAACAATTATTTAAAATATACTGTCTTAATGTTGTTTCTACATTACAGAGGAAATTGAGTTGACTTTATTTCAATTTTATTTACACACAAAACATTAATAGTGAACATTTTTTACTTTATAAAATGATTCTCTCAAGTCTTGGCAATCTATGAAACAAAAAAAAAGTAAAAAAAAAAACAAACATCTTTTTGTTATACATAGTTTAGTAGCCTACTATTCTTTTCGGCAGAATTTATCATTATAATCAACTTAATTATTTTCAAAATTATTATTATTTTTAATTATTTTGTATCACCATAGTCCCTAAATGTATGTAAATGCGGGAAATGGGATTCAAATCGAAAAATTTTCCCCCCATTTTGTGTCCCCCCCACTTTTCAAACCAAAGTTACACCCTTGCTGATGCACATTCAGTTATTTTATGAGAGGCGGTATTAACATTAAGTGACATGGCATCTGACGCACAGAAGCCAATGGCACATGTCACTATACGTATTGGCACATCCGGTGGCACATCCGGTCTTCATTGGCATGTGCCAGTGGATAGTGGCATGTGTCACTGACATTATTGGCATGTGCCAGTGGTGGATAGTGGCATGTGTCAGTGACATCGCGACACACTGACACTGACATGACACCGTGTTCCGACACCTCTAGTAGTGACTGACAGATTAATCGAACACCTATAGCCTACTGACGTAATTGTGGCACAAAATCCTAAATAAATAGCCTAATTTTGTGATATTTAAAATATCAATTAAACGAATTAAAGTGCATTAATATTTTTTCAAACGTGTTATTTGTCACGTCTGTATTTGATTCGTATGTGCCATTGAATGTTGTGTAATACCAGCGCTACTTTATGTTGTTTATCTCGCAAAGTCACAAACTGCCCATTCTAGAAAAGAGACAAAATAAATCTGTCATGGGTCACTACGAATAACGTATTAACAGTCGCGTCCGTTACTGTAAACCTTTATTTTTGCGTGATGCTGCACAGACGCACGCCAGTAGGTGTCAGTATAAGTGAGTGTAACACTGGCCAGCACAAGATTCTCATCTGTGGCTTTAATATTTCAAAAATAATTGTATCGATTTATGCATGTTGTAGGCTACACATTAACTTAGCGATGTTATAAATCATATTTTTTGACAGCATAAAGCAAATTGTTATGCAAGTGGCATATGACGCAATCCATTGGCACATCTCACGTTTTAGTGACACATGCCACTAACTATCCACTGGCACATGCCAGTTGGCCTGTGTCACTAAAACTGACATGTCTCTTTATGTTGTGGCACCTCCAGTAGTGACACCTCCAATAGTGACACCTGCAGCTGTCTGCCGGAGTATAATGTAGATTATGTAACATATGCACATAGTTAATTTGTACAACAAAAAATTATTTTATTTATTGAATAATTCCATAAAATTATTTTTGAAATATTAAAGGTGCTGAGGAAGGTCCTGTGCGACCGAACGTTTGTTGAATTTTTTAAATGTACTGAGCACTTTTTTGCACTTGTATAAATAAAGAATATTGCTAGTAGCTCGGTATACTCCTTTTCAGATACAGAGCCTAACAAACAAATGAGATGAGAATCTTGCGCTGGCCAGTGTTACACTCACTTATACTGACACCTACTGGCGTGCGTCTGAGCAGCATCACGCAAAAATAAAGGTTTACAGTAACGGACGCAACTGTTAATACGTTATTCGTATGACCCATGATAGATTTGTTTCGTGTCTTTCCTAGAATGGGCAGTTTGTGACTTTGCGAGATAATCAACATAAAGTAGCACTGGTATTACACAACATTCAGTGGCACATACCAATCAAATACAGACGTGACACAAATAACACGTTTGAAAAAATATTAATGCACTTTAATTCGTTTAATTGATATTTTAAATATCACAAAATTAGGCTATTTATTTAGGATTTTGTGCCACAATTACGTCAGTAGGCTATAGGTGTTCGATTAATCTGTCAGTCACTACTGGAGGTGTCGGAACACAGTGACATGGTGTCATGTCAGTGTCAGTGTGTCGCGATACCACTGACACATGCCACTATCCACCACTGGCACATGCCACTATCCACTGGCACATGCCAATGAAGACCGGATGTGCCAATACCCATAGTGACATGTGCCATTGGCTTCTGTGCGTCAGATGCCATGTCACTTAATGTTAAAACTGCTACTGTATTTTATGGTAAACGCACAAGAGCAAGAGGTTAATTTTACTGACTTTTCTCTTTTTAACTTTAATAGTCAACTTAAACAATTAACATTAGACAGCAAACTAACAGTACACAAGGGAACACGTTTACTTTACTGTGTGTCCTCCTGACCATGCATCTGACCTCGTGAGGTTAACCATAGTCTGTGAGACTTACAAACAGTCTTTGCAAATAATATCAATAAACTATGACTACGGTAAGATAACGTTTGATAAACAACAAAGGACTCACCGCATTGTTTTCGCGTTCATGCACCTTGATTTCTGATTCTGAAAAACACCACAACACCAAATGTCTGTGACCGAATGGACTAATCATGTGATAGTCACGTGACCATCAGCTGATCTTTTATTTTGATTGAGGAAGTTAATGTGCTGTAAGTGTCTGCAAATGAAAACTTGTAAGGAATGCAGAGGAAGTCTTAGTTTTCGTAACGATCTTATACTACAGGTAACAGTGTATATAGGTTATTTTTATTCGCACATTTTTAAAGGCATTTTTATAAAGTTATACTTAGACGTCATCTGTACAAAAATTACCACGGTAAACCAGCCAAATTATTTTCGGCCAAATTATCATAGTTGCCACGTATTATTTGCCTTATTTTATTGTCAGTTCAGACCCTGACGTTCGAGTTGGTCACTTGTCCTTTAAAAAACAAAAAACGGAATATTTGTAATTTATGAGTAACACTCATAAAATAAATATATTTATGAGTAAAATATATTTTATGAGTAATACCCATTACTTTGTTTGTAATATATATATCCTTATATCCTATATATATATATATATATATATATATATATATATATATATATATATATTGCCCATTAATAGATGTTAATTTCTGACACTGCAACACACATAATTGAGATATAAAATACTTTATTGTGAGTTGATGGAAGTTTATTTAGTTTTGAGGGGATAATGATCCTCTCTACTAAGTGTGTGTCATGGGAAAAAGGCAATAATCTTTAATAAAAAAAATTATATCAACATTAAAATATATAGTCTAATCATGAGGACATTTAGTTACATGTTTTGAGCTTTACAATTGCACTGTTTACTCATTGTAGCATGTCCATTCCTTCTTATATAAATACACATTTACACAGAAAAAAATGGTCAGCTAGTTAAACGAAATACTGTAAATGACAAAAGATCTGTAATGGTGTCTAGTCCCTGTGAACTATTTCAGAGCATTAATCAAAAGTCAAGAAAATGTTTGAGTGGAAAAATACTGTATTGTACGTACTATGGACATATTTCCATTGTTTTGAGGGGTAAGAATAAGGTTTTTTGTCACTAAGATACTTTCCAGTCCAGCTGTTTCTGATAGCATTACTTACTAATGGAATGGCATCTGTTTATCTGATGGATCTTACTGAGCACTCATTGTGAGTTAGATTTCAAAGAGTGCAGAATGAAGACAACACAGCTCATACCATGATCTTAATAAATGTTCATTTGGCTGCTAGAATGTGTTTAGTTTGCTGTCTCTACTGAACATTAGTTATTAGTATGGCATGGATGAGGTCAGAAAGGAAGCAGGATAATTGTACTTCCTGGCAAAAGAAAAATCCAGTTTAATCTGATATATTATAGCATAGTGTTGGTTAATCCAGACAGCAAATCAACACACAATCAGTTGCATGTTGACATGGATGATCTACAGTATTTTAGGCCCATAAAGCAGTGTTAAGTTATATAAATGAAGTGTTTGGGAAGTGCCATTGGACGTATGCTTTACCTCAACATTGTGATCCAAGGTTGAATCTCCATGGTATGTCACATTTTAGGCTGGACATTTTGAAATACAATTTTCGGTTTAAGAACTTGAGCATATGTTAGCTGTGATGAAATAATAATGGATGTTTATGTTCCCTCTTTGATTCCAGTAAGTGTCAAGTGAAAAGAAGCATATGCTTGACTGATTATGCATATGATAGTCTTTATTTTTGGATGTTGACAAGGTGTAAATTAGTAGAAAAATGGATAGCATTAAGAAAGAAACAGATCTAAATCCCAATGCATTCACTATTGGGTTGCACGGCAGAGGGAATATCACATATCATAGTGAATGTCTTTAGTAGCTTTATAGTCATCTTTTCGTAGGTTGTATTTTTGTCCAAAAATATTATTTGATATTTTTTGGTGTTTACACAGAAGTTCACTTTCAAAAAGAAAACTACACTGAGAATTATTACCTGGAGTAAGATGTGAAGCAACTAGCCTCAATCTCCCTTAATCTATAAAATGTGTAGCCTAACTGAGTTTCTGCATAGTGAAAACGAATGTTACTGTTAGCATTTTAAAGTAGGCTACTTTAAAAGCGATTTAAACTTAGCATGAACGTATAGCATGGGTCTTTTCAACTGTAGATGGCAGTGCGCGCGCATTAAACGGGGGACGATTGCGCAAAGGGTGTAGCATGAAAATCAACAATTTCTAATTAAAATGGAAATTGACCTCCAATACGTCTATTTATGTTATTATTCTTATTTAGAAGAAGATTATTTGTCAATGTCATAAAAAACAATAGACCTATAATTATAGGCTAGGCTACTAAGAAAATTCCCATCACAGCAGAGTAAGTGGACAGGACACCTTTCATTGTTTATTATTAGTTAAGCTCATTCGGTTTAGCATAATTTATTGATATTACATTGGCATTCTAACTGGCAATAATATTAGTCCCCTGAGAATATTGTTGGGGATTTGAAAACACAAAATATCTTTCCAACGGGGGGCGCTCTTTGAGTACTAAGCAACAGGCATTCAATGTTACTCACATTCAAGATATTAACACTTTCTAAAGAGCAAAGGGGAGTTTCCAAAGTCATCAAGTCCATCCAACTTTGCCATTTTCGGCCAGAGACCACTGAAAATGACTCCCAAGAAGACTGCCGCTCCCTTCCTATGGTTTTCCTTTTGCTTTGGGATTATTATTGAGGCAGTGGTGCTGGGATCGGTGCAGTACCCCTCTGATAACGGGCTTCACTCACATCTGGATGCGCGCGGTCCTGCAGAAGACAGCACGAGCTCCACATCTGTTCATGTTCCGTCTTACATGATCTCTCTGTACAGGACTCTATCGGAACTGGACCGACGGGGAGGCAACGGCAGCCAGACACGCTCCAGGAGATATGCCAACACAGTGACCAGCTTCATGGACCTGGGACAAGGTGAGTGAGATTGACAGATAGATAGATGGGTTGTAAGATGATCTCATCCCGGCCATCGGTGCGGATTTCATACCTTCAGATTGAGCCTGATATGTTTATTTTGATATATTATACTTGGCACATAAAATCATTAATTGTAATAAATTGTAAAAGGTACATGCTGCCGTAATAAATCACTTTACATCATGCCGTAGCTTATAAATGACAGCTGACACTGTAAGATGATTGATCTCGGTGTGACTTTGACTGAGAGTTTATAGGCTATAAGATAGGCCTATTTCAAGCATGATATTGCATAGCCTTGAAATTCTCTGATGCTTTAGAATATATTATTATCAGTCAAATAATTTGTTGCCGATTAACAATAATAATAATTAGGGTATTAATTATAGGTCCAATTACGAACCACAAATTGCACTAAAAATATCATATTTAGTTTATGCATTATACATTAATTAGGGAAATGCGCAAATCTGCGTGTATTAGGCTACAGTTACGCGAATAGACTGTTTTTCTTTTCCCAATTAAACTCGAAAAGAACAATAATTTAGTAAAGACTGCTGGTGATTCTATATTGCTGTGCGACTGCGTGATTCCATGTTTTTGAAGCTCAAGTTTAATTTTTTGTTTAGGATCATCTAGGCCTACTTCCCGATAATATTTTCGAAATAGGCCTACATACAATTCCAAAAAATAAATATGAAGTCAAATGTCTCAGATTTCCACCATCTGTGACAAATAAGCTTCAGCAGCACCTTGAGTTAAAGTAGGCTATCTAAGCACGCGTTCTCCCCTCCAGGTGTTGCTGATAAAGATAGAGAAACATTTTAATTTAAAACTTATGTTAAAATAAGATTGTCACGTAAAAATACAGAATTTGCTAAGTGTCAACTATCCGCACGGCCAAATACATGGAGATTTGCGTGAAAAAGATTTTTTATTTTTATTTTTTTAAGTAGGCTATAACGTTAAAAAGGTTCTGTTCTTGAATGTTCGATGGATTGAAGTGACATTCATACATTATTACATATGAGGCCACAGCCTTTGAATAATAAAAAAGCGCCCAATGTCACATTTGTTTTAGGGTAGGCTATTGAGGGTAATAATTAGCATTGAATTCCAAGCATCATATTTCCACCTTATATTTTCCCACATTTTGTGAAAAATGGAGAGTCAAGAAATTTGATTCGATCTCTCTGAGTTCTTACAAAGAAAATAAAACGATGGATGTCACTTTGTTGAAAAATAAATAAATAGTGGGGGACCGTGGTGGGGATGACGTCACGAAATGGCGAATGCATAGATCATAAATATTAATTAGGAAGAAATGCCTAAAAGTAATTTAAACCACAATTGAAATATTACTTTTGCCAACATAATACTAAGTTACACAGTGATATGAAGCAGCAGTTATTCTTACTGACCAATTTAAGTGCTAAAATGAACTTGTAACGTATTTAAATTATACCTTCACATATACATCTGATGCTTTTGGGACCAGAATTGTGTTGGTGTGTAGATACATGCATAGACCGGCTCTAATCATCAGCAGTGAATTGTTGGTTCAATGGTATGTATAGGTGGCTTGTTATGAATATGTGGAGTTTCTGTTTCAAATCTGGCCTGGGAGTGTAGCATGCTTCTTTGTGAAGATTTCCCCACCTGTTCCCATCATAAATTATGCCAATAAATGATAAAAAAAAAAAGAAAGAAGATTCTATGCCAATAAATGATAAAAAAAAAAGAAAGAAGATTCTAAACAAAATAATTTATCCAATGTATGCAAAAAAAAAAAAAAATTAAAAAAAAATTAAAGGTATAACCAAAATATGACTGTGCATTGTCTGAAGCCATAAAAACTAAGAAATTCAGACAATATTTGTAGACCCCAAGGTACTTGACTGGAACTTGAGTCCCTGACTGCCTCAGCTCATTTTCTAGGTTATGTCATTGTTTAGTCTGGCAAGCGGATATTAGCTTAGAGGAGGATGCTTTACTCTACACCCCTCCCCTCTGTTCACCTTTCTTTCTGTTTTTTATAGCATTCCTTTGTCTCAGAGAGGAGATGTATAGTGCTTTTCTTTCAAAACACCTCTTTTGCATGCTCCTTGCACTCAAGTACATTATTTGTGGCCAGTCCCCAAAAGTCTGCTAGCTTTAAACAGTTTGCGATTACCATTCTGAAGGTCTCTCTCATAGTGTAGCATCAATATATGTTCCGATCTGGCCTTTGTGCACCTCATATTGGAAGAATCCTCTTCATGTTTAACCCATGAAACTGCGGTCTCTGTATCAGGTTGCATGGTACTCTGGGTTCCATGTTTGAACTGTATGTCAAGATGTCAACATCGAAGCTTGTTTTACTCTAAACGCAAAGTCTGGTCTCTCTTAGCAAAGGTTGGTTCTGCATCATCTCAGTCACGGATGAGACTGAGTATTGGATGTGTTCTTTTAGCCAATTTCCTTCTCCAGACAAAGAAAAAGAGAGGACAACATCTTGCAGACAGAGATTTTGTTCCCTGCAGCGAAGTTAGCTGTGCAAATAATGAAAGACCAGTTCCAGTTCATGGTGGCCACAGAAAACTGAGGTCCACCCCAGCTTGAAATGTTACCTAACATTTAATTACACCCTTAAGCCACCCACCTTTCAAATTTACTACATCCTCCTGAGGACATATAGGGGAAGGAGGAGGGCTTCTCTGAGAGCTGAGCATTTCCAATATCCTGCCAAACCTTCTTCTCACTCAATCAGTGTAATTAGCAGATGCTGCCAAAGGCCTTCACAGTCTGACAGGTCAGCCAAATGCTCTCCACCTGGTCTCCGTGAGCATGCTGCACCTCGTGTTTGGAGAAGTCATTCAGGCCCTTGAATGTTATTCTCATTGAGTAGATGGAATGACAATTTGTGTATGCCATTTTCACAAAAGCCATATGTAAGATTGTTCATAGTAAGGTGAGAAAACGCATCAGTGTTTGCCTCTTGTAAGCTTGCTGCATTCATTCTTAAAATTCAAAAACTTCATATTTCAATGCTAACCCATTTTTTCTCTTACACCTTCAGACGAGCTTTCCCTGAAGTTCCATCAGCAGTACACATTCGACCTGTCTGGTCTCTCACGAATGGACGAACTGATGGAGGTGGAGCTGCGGGTTCTGAGGCGGCCACCACCTGACGTCTTAAGTTTAATCTCTCGTGGTGGGAACCTGTACCGACTTCTCCTTCACACCTGCTCCCTCCCGGGATCCTCTCACCAATCTCTTCCCCTCACCTCCAGGACCATTGATCTTCTAGATACCGCTTCAGCCACATGGGATGTGTTTGACGTTGGTGCAAGCGTGAAGACCCACCTCAAGTTGCACAGGACCGTGGAAGGCAGCAGGCCATTGTGTTTCAGCATATCAGCCGTTTCTGATTCAAATAACGAGGCCGTGCATCCCAGCATGCTGGGTCTGAGCCACGAGGATCAGCAGACCCATGAAAGAGCCTTACTGGTAGCCTTTTCTCGAGCTCGGAAGAAGGAGAACCTCTTTAGGGAGATCCGCGAGAAGATAAAGGCCATGAAAAGTCGTAAATTTCCCGCACGGGAGCATGATATTAAAAGTCATCCAAGACATCGGCGGAGGAGACGGACAGCATTAGCAGGCCGTCCTGGTGTAGGACCTGTTGCAGGAGGCGGCGGTGGAGGAAAGGGAGGTGGCAGACGGAGGACACGTTGCAGCCGGAAGCCGCTTCACGTGAACTTCAAGGAACTGGGTTGGGACGACTGGATTATTGCACCACTAGATTACGAAGCTTATCACTGCGAGGGTTTGTGCGACTTCCCGTTGCGCTCACACCTGGAACCGACCAACCATGCCATCATCCAGACTCTCATGAACTCCATGGACCCAGAGTCCACCCCTCCAAGCTGTTGCGTTCCTTCTAAACTCAGTCCCATCAGCATCCTGTACATTGACTCTGGAAATAACGTAGTTTATAAACAGTATGAGGACATGGTGGTGGAGAGTTGTGGGTGCAGGTAGCAATGTGAGCGAGGGGTGAGCTACCCCTGGACCCTATACGAAAGCTGCCGCTGCCTCATACGCAGAGGCCAAGCACTGCATTGTGGGCAAGACGAAGCAGTCAGAGCTGGTGAGAGGGACAGTGTGTAAATGTGTGACAAAGAGCATGTGTGTATGTTCAGACGGCGATAAGACATTGAGTTGTGTTTATGAAGCGAGCAGAGGACATGTGTGCCGAACAGCTCCAAATTCCCTTACAACACCAAATAAACAACTCCTCAACAGAAAATGAGTGAAAACCTAGGCTTTCCAGAAATTATTTTACATCCTGTTAATGTAAACTCAATGATAGAGTGATGAAGTATCCTTGCAGCAGCGGTAGAAATGTTGGCCCCGTTAAGACTCGGAGTCTGAGAATCTGTCAGCGGTAGCACGCAACTATAACGTGTATAACAGTAAAGGTGCTTTGCATGACAGTCAGCTTATATTCAAGATGAAATAGCTCTGCAGAATTCGAAAGTTCCTCTGAAAATGTTTCTCCGAGGAGTCTAGTGGCCTTAATCAAATATGGCATTGACTGAGTGAAAGTTAACACTTTTGACTCCATTCTAAATCTAAGGGGTCAAAGTGTAGCTGGTTAGCATGGCCTCATTAGCTCCTCCTGGTAGATGTCACATCTACACCATGTGGCTGCAAAAACACCTTTCTCAATTGACGGCCATTCAAAAAAGCTGTGTGTTCTAATGGAATAAAAATAAATAAAAGCAACAGATCTTTCATTATATTAAAGTAGGTGTTTTACCAGGCTTTTTAAAGTGTAAAACTTGCAAACTGTCTTTTGTAACAGTGCAGGATAGTCAAAAGTAAAGGATTTGGGACTGTGCATGTGTGATCCCATCAGCCACTAAGCATTGTCATGACTCATGACATAATTTTCCTGCAGCTTTAGAATGATTAGTCACATGACATTTATGGCTCAAGTGATTGGCTCGAAAATTACAGATTTAAAATTGGATACTTATTGCATCCTTGTCATACTAACTTGACAGCTTTCTCCTAGTACCCTAGACCTCCATAATCATATATACACAGTATGGTTTTATGGTTTTGCAACTTTAGATGCTTCTAGAACCAAAAGACACATGTAATAATTGAGCTTGACAGTTTTGAATTGTATATCAAGATAACCCACCTAGGTGGAAATCTCAACATTGGCCCACATAAAAAAAGAATAACACATAACAGTGTTTAGCACATCATTTTACATTCTTAAAATAACATACTAAATGCTAAAAACTAAAATTAAGCTCTTTAATGAGAATGAGAAACTAGGCGTTTTTTAAAAAATGTTGATGAGACCACATTTGGCTTCGGTCGGATGATAAAGCTGCAGTATAGTACGTGATGTATGCAATATGTGCAAGATAAATGACTTCATTGCATGGAGCGACCTCAGACCTTATTTTGTGAAAGGCGCTGTGGAGCCAAAATCAAAATGATTGTTTTGTTTTATCCTGACACTAGATTTGGCTGTTTGAGTGTCTACTTTCAGTGTTCACTTACATTTACTCAGAACGTTTGTTTACTTGCACTGGTAATTAGATTAGATTACTTTTATCCTTTAATGTCATGCCTTATTACGGATTATCAAACAAATCTGCAGTATTTTCTCGAATGTTTGATTTAAATCATTTATGTATGAATGATAGCCACAAGGTAAAAAAGAAATGAAAAAACAAAGTGCCTTGTACCATAAGTATAACAAAAAGGGACTTAATATATGCCCAATTTAAAATCTTTAAAGGGATATGTTCACCTAAAAATAAAAATTCTATCATCATTTACTCAATCTAATGTTGTCCCAAATCTGCAAGACTTTCTTTTCTCAGTGGTACATAAAGAGTGTTGGTAACCTAACAGTTTTGGTTACCATTGACTTCCATTGTTTGGCCAAAAACAGAATATATAATTTTATGTTCCACGGAAGAAAGAAAGTTTGGGTGAACTATCTCTGTAAACTCGTTTTAGTTCAGTTTATAGGAACGTTTTTAGAACCTATTCAAAATCGAAATCAAAATAAAGCTTCTAGCATTTGTTAATCTCAGTGTCAGGTCAGAAATATTTGCCTGCTTACTGTTTATATAACATCAACTGTTTCCTCTATGAAGAAATACAAAGCAGATTTTTAATTCATAACAGCAACTGTTTTTCTTTTTTGACATTTCTCCATGGTAATTCCCCTCAATCAATGTTGGTCTCACTGTATGGGAATGATAATCACCTAAATTGTCCATGGTGGCATTATGAAAGTTACATTCCTAAATCAACAGACCACAGAAGAATTAGCCAGAGCATCTGCGCAGCTCAGAACAATATAATGGCACGAAATCTGTGCGATTCTCAAGAAAACATCCTGTGTGGTTTTACGATACATTATTGTCATGACTGTTGGTGTACAAGCTTGTTGTTTTGATTGTTTTTAAGTACTTTGGTGGAAATAAGTTCTTAACTTTTAAGTCACCATTTCTTTTTAAACTAATTATGTCGGAGGCAGTTCTTCAAAAATGCTCATGCCTCACAATATTTCCTCAGTTCCCGTTCAAATCACGCTGGTCTGTTTTTGTTCTGCAGACTGTTTGAACTCAGGACTGTTTGAAAAGATAAAGCAAAATCTATTTCAAACCTATACAAACAAATTAATTACATTTGGCCAGTCAAGGATAATTCAAGCAATATCCCTCTTTAGGGGTCTCTATCTCCTCTCATTGTAAACATTCCCAACCGTATGTGCTTGCTCCTTAATCTAATTCCTCTCAAGGCAGTTTCTCCAAACAATTTGATTCTTTTTATAAGCAGTCTTTCTTTCACTATTGGCACGATCGTGATCTCACACCTAGCTGGAAAAGATTAACATTACGGGGCGCCATCTTTGGTTCAAGGAGATAAAGAGGCATGAAGAGTGCCGTTGCCTCTTCTGTTGTTCGGAGGTCTGGAGGTTATCAGCTTAAGCGCTGCATGGGTTACTTCAGCTGTGTCTCGCTACTTTACTAAAGTGAAAAGCCTTAGGAGACATTTAGTAGAGAAGGAGTTTCAATTCAGCACGCCAAGTGCTCTCAGAGAAATGAATGCAAAGCCTGCAGGATTGTCATGGTTCAGTAGAGAGGTTTGGCACCCCTCGGATATACATGCTGATCAGTGCTAAGCAATGTTAACTTACCTTCACCGATATCTGGTTTACTTTACTGTAAAGCAGGGGAAATATATGTTGGGGGGGGCGGACAATAAGCCGTGACTGATTTTTTATTTTTCACTAGAACAAAGGCTTAAAATATAAGTGTAAATTTTCTTAATTTAATGCATTTAGAGTTATGTATTGGCTGCGAAAATGATCATTTTTAAGTAAAAATCTTAAAAAGGGAGAATGTCTTTTTTTATTGACTTTTTATTGTAAATGCAGAGTATGTATGTATACTGTTAGATAAGAAATTGTACATAATTCAATTGTAATTTATCTGCTATATATTGATTTCTTGTTTTTTTGGGGGATATAATGTTTATTAGTATATGTATAAAAATATATATATAAACAAATTTAAATTTAAAAAGCAAAAAGTAAACACACTTAGCATCTTTTCATACTTCTTTATTGCATTGTCATTTTTGTACAGATGATTTTATAAAAAAAAAAACACTCCCGCACTCCCGCAGCAAATCTTCTTTCCCAGACATCCACATGAAAGTGAACCTTCGGTGACTGTCTGACTCACCCACGGTTCCGGAATCATTATTGGGTTTGTATTTTGTCTCATTTTTTTGCCAGCAAGTATTCAGGAAGTTTCCAGGTGATTCTAAATTCCACACAACACGGGGTGAAGAGGGGGATAACGGTATTGTCCGGCGCTGGTAGGGGAGCCGTGTGGCATTGTGTGCTAAACTCCAGGAAACGCTAATGTGTGGAGGGTCTCTGTGGAGGTTGTTTCTTTTTTTCTTTAGAAATGAATGACTTTGTGCCCTGCCATTGAGCACTTGTCCAGAGGTTATGATGCAAGAGCAACGAGGAGATGGATCATCGCTCACTTTTATTACGATACCTCCAATATTTAAAAAGGAGTAACAGAGATAACTTATTCAAAGACGTTTATGCCGTCTGTTAATCTGTTTTTGATGGATAGCAAAACTAATCTGAATCAAGGTCACTAATATTTCCTTTGTTGAGTCTACAGATACTGCAATAATACACTATATCAAACAATTATTAGAGACAGAGAATAGGTGGCCCCTCACCAAGTCCATTTTTTAGGGATGCTTTTAAATGAACACTGACCCCCAAATATTTGAACAACTGCCTGGAGTCCATGACAAGAGGGGATACAGTTTTTCTTTATGAGAGGAAAGATCTTTTTAAACACGCTTGTTTCTTTTTTATTGAATCATGTCGCAGAATCACAAGTGAGACCAAAAAAAGCATTGCAGTGTCCAGACTTTGACATCTGTCCAGAAGTCTTTTCCTGAGAGCCACTTTGGCCCATATAAAATCTCATTCAGGTCAAAAAGTTGATAGACAGCTTGAGATGGAGGAAATGATGAGGCTGACATCCAAATGTTTTTTTGGGACAAATATAGTCAGATTCTGTAGTAACACTGGCCTGAATCTTTCATTTAGACACTTGGAAGTGGGTATTAATGCTATTTTTAAAGATGAATGGATAGCATTTTATTAAAAATGATTGAAAAACTATATAAAATATAGTACATTTAATAATACACTAAATATTTTGACTGCATTCCTCGCTTGCTACATATTTTCTAAAATGTTTTTGTCATTTATTTATAGAAATATGTATATTAAAATTAAAACACATAATACAATTAATATATTTAAACTATATATTGTCATTTATCCATTACTATATATTTTCTAACATGGTGTATAATTATTATTTTTTGTTTTTAAGTTTTCCATCATTAAGGAAATCTCATTTCCATGACCAGCATGTTATAAACTTACATAAACAGGCTAAATTTTGTAGTATGATTGCATGCATTTATCTAGGGGTTTTCTAATAGGATACATTCTGGTTTGCACTTAAACTAGAACTGCACAATAAAATCCATGTCTTTTCTCAAAATATTGGGCATTTACCATTTCATAAAGCTTTTCCAACATGGGGAATCAGCTTGCCAAACATGTCACACCTGTTTCATGTGTCCCTTCTGAATACTATGTGCATTATACAGCATTACACCGAACGTATATGAAACTGGCGCCCACACAATACTAAAGACTCATAAAGTAGTAATTGTTCTGCTTTCATGCACATGGTTATCAGCACTTTTAATATAGCTGAATGCAAAGGCACTTCATTGCATCAAACTCAGGGTTGTCTGGCCTGTCTTTAAGTGTGTTTTTCATTTTCAAACATTTCTGCTCATTTTACTTTTCCTTTCATTTCTATTTAAAGTGCATGATTCCACTATTACACTCTGATGTTAATGTAAATACTGTATTTAAACTGATCTTATTCCCCTAAACCGAATCAATAGCAATGATGGGCCACCGTTGGGGACAATTCTGGCTCTCTGTAAGTTACACAACCTGAAAAACATTTTCAATACTCCCGTGAGAGCAGGCTTGTGGGATGGGATGCACTGTTTGCTTTTCCTACACTCAAAAGTTTGTGTCATTGAAGGAGAATGTAGGACCTGAATTATATATATGAATAGGAAATAGCTGTGCTGCTATTATGTTTTGGAAGACAAATCTCAACACAGCACCAAATACAGTAGGCTTACATTTAGTAGAAAAGATCTATTTCAATTTTAACCCCAGATCAGAGCATATCAGATGATGTTAAGTTGGTACAAAAACTGGGAGAGAGGGGAACAAAGAACAACTATTGCGATGTCAAAACAAAACATAACAAAGACCAGGGGGAAAGAAAATGATCTATTGCAGATGATATTTGGCAGGAAAATACCAGAGTATCTTTGGAACGATTCTTCATCACCACAAGAGAACCCAAACCACTCTGGAGACGTAAAACAGTAAAGCTTGTTTGCTTTGCCACAATTCAATCCACCCGGGCAGGATTACTCCATTTCCTTCTAACTAGCCCTGCCTCCTGGTTTAAATCAAGGATAAGCAAATTAAGGGGCTTTGTCATTCTTTTTGAGAAGGCTGGAAAGGAAGATTAAAGAGACCTGGGCTTACACGGAGAGTCCCGACTCTCAGAGAGAACGGGAAACAGATCAGATGGAAATATTTACTCTCCCGTTTGCTGAGCCGCTCTGCAACAAGATGCGCCGATCTCTGCCCGAGTACTGAAGACGACAGATTTCAAATCAACTGAACAAGTTGGTGTGAATAGGCCACGTGTCAGTTCTTGTTGAGGACCTGTGTGGTGTTGTGCCAAAGCCTTTTCTAAAGAAATATGTGTCATCATAGTGGCCCTCGGGGGAATTTCCTTGCCACTTTTTCCCATTTAATGAAAGCTCCAAAATGCCCAAAGGAGCCATTGTACCGCTACTTTTTCACAGTGTCAAGTTAAAGTCACAATGAAATCAAAATGGTTCATTCTTATTTTTTCTGGAATATTGCAGTATTTATTATAAATGCCCAATTCATGTGCCCTCGTAATCTTTAATCAAAGTAACTTCCTGTCCCTCTTGCAGCGATATCTCTTCTCTTGTGACTGGTGTGAGGTTGGGACAACCTGTCACTCAAAATTATTTACAGCAAACCACAACCATACAAAAATGCATTCTGTTTGAACGGCCCTAAAAGTATCACAAAAGTCGTCCAAATGACTTATGCAATATATTCCAAATGTTTTGAAGCAGAGTAAAATTTGGTTATTGGCTCATAACCATCCTCTGGTGGGCTGCTAACCAGTTTAACAAGATCTGATTTGCAAATAAATCATTCAGAATCACCTGATTTGATAGATCTGACACAAAATTATTATTTTCTCAGGAATTGGACATCACTTCTCTCAGTTCTTTCAGTGAATAATGATAAAAAAATTTGGTCTGTTCCATCACAAGGCTTTAGAAGACGTGGAATACAGCACTTGAGTCATATGGACCAATTTATGATACTTTTATGGTGCTTTTTTATTTTATTTTGGAGCTTGACAGTCCCAGTTCTCATTCATCTTTATTGTATGTTAAAGGGATAGTTCGGAATAAAATCAACCTAGGGTCCTTTGCACCATGACCTCGAGCCAAACACCCCCCCCAGAAGCCTTTTTTCCCTTGGTCGAACATTGTTAAAGTTAGAGCTTATCTAGAGATATCAGCCGAATGGCTTAATACAGGCGCTAATGGATCCAAGGATGTATCTCGTAGATTACCCCACTAATAATGCCCGGAATGGTACCAAACTTCTACAGTAGTACAAATAGGTTCTGTACTCATAAAACGAGGCATTGGAAAGTTTGTAAGTACATCAGGAGTTTATTTAAATAACACTTGCCTGATGGCTTATGCTACTGCTAACCTGGACGTCGAGGTCACTTACGTGATTTGGGAAAAGCCCGTAAAAGTCCTTTGCAAAACTCACAAGTGTAAGGGAATAGCTAGTGAATTTATTTAATTTTTTCCGAAGTGTTGACAACTTAGTGTTAACTAATAATTGTTGCAAACTGGTACTACCAACAAAATATTAGTGGATTCCTGGAACTGGGCGTCGTTACACTAAATCCTTATGCATCGCTTTCTGCCAGGACTTTTATGGGCTTTTCCCAAATCACGGAAGTGACCTCGACGTCCAGGTTAGCGGTAGCATGAGCCATCAGGCAAGTGTTATTTAAATAAACTCCTGACGTACTTAAAAACTTTTCAATGCTTCGTTTTATGAGTACAGAACCTATTTGTACTACTGTAGAAGTTCGGTACCATTCCGGGCATTATTAGTGGGGTAATTTACGAGACACAACCTTGGATCCATTAGCGCCTGCACTAAGCCATTCGGCTGATATCTCTAAATAAGCTCTAACTTTAATAATGTTTGACCAAGGGAAAAAAGGCTTCTGGGGGGGTGTTTGGCTCGAGGTCATGGTGCAAAGGACCCTAGGTTGATTTTACTCCGAACCAGCCCTTTAAAATGTGGACAGGATATTCTTCAGAAATTAAGAAAATAAGTCATACAGGTTTGAAACGACATCACATTGAATATGAGCATCAGAGTAAAATATAAACGTTTTGATGTTTCATTACATTGACTGAGGTGGTTAGAGGACTGAATAACATTACGGGTCCCTGGGCATTTGAGGTAAACTGTCAAAATATTTCACTTGGTAATTCCCAGGAAACCATGCAAGTGGAGAACAAACCTACAGCCGGGTTTTCTTATAAGAGGTCCCGCTTTGGCTCCCCATTCACCATAAAGCAAACTCTTGGGATATGTCCGGAGCCAAGTTGGGGCCTAAAGAATCTAAACTGGTCTCAAGCTAAGAGAATAGCAGCTTTACAGGTAAAACACTATTCCAGAATCCTGCTGATGCAGTCTAGAGAATAAAAATGATCCAGGGTTAATGTTGAGGTCCATTTATGTGGAGAGCGCTCAAATATGCATAATTTTTCTGCCTTTAACCAGGGTCAGCCCAAGTTTCATTAAAATTCATAATATTGTGGTCCATGCTAGGACAGGCATTTCCTGCCATATTAATACAATTTCTCTTCAGAAAGAAATCAAATCACATGTAACATGTCCTAAGTGTAAAACGTTTCATTGAAAAACCAAAAAGAAAAGGTTCAAGAGATCATACACAAGTGATACACGATGGTAAAGCAATATTCAGCAAAAGCTTTCCTCCTCAAATACTGAATATTCAAAACATTGTAATTTGTAATTTAACTATACTAAATGATTATAGCAAATACATAGAAATTCAACATTTCTCTCCCAATGACAGAAATCAACTGCAAAAAATTCTAAAATTGGACAATGTCTCTTTACAAGCTTTTATTGATTCAATTGCAAAATGTTTTATTAACAATATATCATATTTGTTAACAATTTTAATTAAACTATACTTCTGTATAGTTTACATTACGTTTTTTTTTTACTGATGTTATTGTATTTTTTTTTCCACATTTTATTATAAAATAACTTTATGTCATTTTTTATGTTGAAAAAATTATTTTCCATCAAGAGGACAACATCGTCATGCCAGGCTGTTGTTGTATACAAGAATCTTGTTCTTAAAGGTGCATTGTGTAATATTTAGGAGGATCTATTGACAGAAATGCAATATTATTTACATAACTAAGTTTTCAATGGTGTATAAAGACCTTACTTAATGAACCGTTATGTTTTTATTACCTTAGAATGAGCCATTTATATCTACATACACCGTGGGTCCCCTTACATAGAAATAGCCATTTTGCGCCAACATGTTTCTACAGTAGCTCTAAACGGACAAACGCGTTTCATCACTATTGTTGTTCTTCATGCAAAGAAGCTAGCTAAAGTCAGCGAATAAAACATTGACACAATGATTAACAATAACAATATTCGCAATAACATATCGTTTTACTGAATAATTAAGTAAACCTAATTTCTTAATTTATCTTTGTAAAGAAACCTTATTGCTTAACTGGCTACTCTCTGCCGTCTCAGACGACGACATCTTTTCCTGTCGGCCACCGTAACTTCTGTTGGTTGCAATTCGCAACCTCACCTCTAGATGCCGCTAAAAATTACACAGTGCACCTTTAAGTGACTTGTCTGGTTGTCAAGTTTGGAAAATTACAGATTTCCACAAAAATAAATTATTTATGCAATACACTGAAAAGTTGAAGGACAAGATACATTTACTTACACATATTTGAGAATTAAATTATCATATATTTCACAATCTATTAACATGTTCATGAATATTTTGAGGAAAAATGAAATCTCACCAATACATCAGTCATGGAGCTCCATCGTGACTGTGAAGGGACACGTGATATGCTTGATACGTCACCATGGAATTCACACTGCACCGACACGCCGACCAACGGCAACAGACACCGAATGAACATCTTAATTTGGCATTTGTCGGGTCATGGAATGTTTGACAAGTGACACACTGTAATCTGGTGATCTGTTGGTTCAGTGTGAATTAGCCTTACATTCTAAAATAATGGTCTTTTTTTTTTTTAACTCACACAGGGGGCTCAGTTAGAATATCTGTCTGATAGACAAGTTGAATAAATGTTATTCTGGCAGTCAGAGCGTCCTCAAATCATCTAAGATCCACTCAGCCGTCATGTTAGCCATTTCATCCCCTGAATCCAGGACAAATGCATGCCGGATGCCCCTCTCACACAGGCGAATGTCCCCTTCAGGGAAGTCCTTTCTGATATCATGGTAATACTGCACAGGGCACCAGTGGTCCATAGCTCCATAGTAAAAAATAAGCTGAAAAAGACAAAAAAGACAAACCTAAAATGATTTAGGTTGGTTCCCACACTGTATGTGGGATTCACCACTATGACCATGCATCATAATAAGAGCAGAGCTTCAACAATTCAGTTTTTCTGACATTCATTTGAGAGAAAGCTAGTACCTGTGTGTCACAAAACCCCATAAGTCATTCTAAAAGGCACAATCTATGATGTAAGAATAACAAAAGTAGCAGCCCTCCCATTTGATTTGCATAGGAACTTAGACCACCACTGGAGTTTATAGTATGTGCTCCTTCATATTCCTCAGCTCACCTCAGCTCACCTCATAATTTCAGAAACCGCTATCAATGACTGACACATGCCATCATTTAAAGCTCTAAAACGTTTTGCTTTGTGAAAAGAATTCAACTAGGGCTGTCAAATAATTAAAAGATATAATCAAATGAATTACATTATACACTAAGTAACTGCATAAATGAATATTTAAAAATAGGATAAAATTATAAAATATAATGCAATAACGCTATAATACAATAAAATCGTGAAAAATAAAATAAAATAGGTTTGGGTCAGGGGGCATGAGTAAATAGGTAATTATTTAATATAATTAATTGTACTAATTATTAATAATTAGTAAACTGACAGCCCTAGTCAAAAACAAGGTATGATCAGTCAAATATCATTTGGCAGATGAAACATCAAAGTAGACTGTTCATCATGTGCCATAAATCTATAAAGCAGAATGGAGAAAGTCTTTAACGAAGGCGGAGCAAACTGAGGGATTCCAAATGGGAAAACAATTAAGATTGCATTTCAAGAAAACAAAATATAAGAAAGATTGACATTAAATCCGCTACGTCCACCATGTCCCGTCAGACACCGGTGTGGACACTTGAAGGGTATTTCCTTCAGTTAGGCTTCCGTAACCTGGGCTGAATGATGCCAATAACATCAACGTGAAAGGAAAAACCACCCGTGCAGATTTCGAAAGGCTATTTATTGGTGAGACCTCGAGAGCCGTACACAATAGAAAGATCAAATTCTCTTGTCAACTGCTTTGCATGATTTCTCTGACAAACTGCATAATGTATAGCCTTTGCCGACTGTACCAGTTAATCATGATGGGTTCTACATCTGTCGGCCTGATCGATTTCACCACAGCCCATAAATCTAATAGAGGAGTCAGATGCATGTGGTTTAAGGCTGAGAGGGGTTTAAACATATGACCTCCTGTCTTCACCTTCAGCTTTTTCGGAAGAAAATTATTCTAGCATCGCTATTGGCAAGCGAGACGGACTGCGAAGCCGATACCAAAGAATGCCACGTACTCTGACACCCATACGGACAAACAGACAATGGTAGTCAGAGACATGGACGGAAAAGTAGAGCTTCCTTCCTCCGTGGAATTATGGGTGGGATGCTAAAAGATCAGACCGGGAAAACATTCGATCGGTTTCCAGACTCGAGGGAATTTCGGACGCTTTGACCAGGAATTACTTCGAGTCGAGGTGCTACGGGTAACATAAGAAGCAGGCCTCGAGAATGTGACTCTTAAGAGCGGTGACGATATCACCTTTTTAACTGATGACAGATATAGACCATCAGGAGCATGTGTACGCAGTCTCTGCTTTGCATCACACCACAGTACTGAAAGGAACACATGGTTCTTCCGCCCATGCTTCCATTGAGAAAACGGAAGGGTGGGTTGGAGGAACGTGCTTTGAGATCTGATATCTTTTGATCGGTTATCATCTCTCTGAGGGTTAGTCTGCATGGGTTTCATCTGCGTCTAACATGTTTAGAGGTTTGTTCAACGCCCTTAATATGTAGGAAATTAAGGAAAGCTGTGTCATCTGATTGTTTCAGTAAAAACAAATAACAACGGGGAACAATGCTGTTGGCTACAAAT
The DNA here is from genome assembly GCF_951802725.1 of Rutilus rutilus. Lineage (NCBI taxonomy): Eukaryota > Metazoa > Chordata > Actinopteri > Cypriniformes > Leuciscidae > Rutilus > Rutilus rutilus. The sequence continues at coordinate 24,144,748 of NC_140226.1, read as the reverse complement.
GACTTATTACAGTCATCTACAAGTGATCCATCAACATTTTGGCCACAGGCAATATTGGCGATATATCAGTTGATTTTCCATATTTAATTGTGCATGCTTTTTACATTTAGATTACCTTAGCCATCATGTTATATTTTAGGTCAATCTTTAAAAACATTATTAATTTAATAACACTGTTAAATGCAATCTTTGGCCAATCTCAAAATAAACATGCATTTTCATACTGTACATTATTACGTGATGCCTAGCAATTGAAATGATTGTTGTATTATTATTTCGAGACAAAATAGTACATTTATTGGCTATTTATCACTTTATCAATTTTTTTGAGAAATGTAATATCCCAACATAATTGTACTATTTATTTATATTAAATATAATGCATAGTTTAATGAATTTCTAGAAGAGACTGGATGTGTATATTGACTGAATAATAAAACATGCATTATAGAGAGAGTGATAGACTAACACAACATCTCGTAAGATACATTGTAGGATACAGATGTTCTTGAATTAGCAACAAATCAGTTCGAGACTGTTGGGAATAGAGTTTGTTTAAAGTAACTTGATCAATTCTGACATGTGCATAATTACACCATTTTTGATTACACCATTTTGTCTATACTGTCATTTTATTCAAACAGCACTTTAAATATTGTTCATTCCATCCTTCCTTCCTTCTTATGTGAAATAAATCACTAAAAAGTTATCTTATTAAGATTAATAGAATTGATTCCCAAACAAAGGCTAATTTAAAATGAGTGTTTGCGGCTTTTGGCCATGTCTTGAACATGTCCCGCTTTTATTTGGTACATCACTCTAATCTACTGTTTATTACCTTGCTGAGGTGTCGACGAATAGTTGCGTTGTCTCTTTCTACAACCAGTCTCATTTCTTGGCTTCCCATGTACATACCATTGGCTGTAGAGACAAAGAGACAACAACAGAGACAGGCATGTGGATTAGCATATTACAAAATTGTAATAAATGAGGTAGTGCAAACAGAACTTTGTAAACATTTGCATTACACATCGGCCACTGCAAGGTTTACTAAACATGCAGAGTATCAAAATTAAATACACATCCAAAAACGGCACAACCTCAAAGGCCAGTGCGTGTACAAACACGGAAACAGCAACCAGTTCATGAGGATTACATCTGTTCCCGTTCATATTTACTGGATGTACACTCCTACTAACAGTTTAATGATGCACAATGATGTCATTGATTTAGGGTTCAAACTCTGAAGTGACGTATGTCGTTTGTGAATATTTCATATGATGTGTTCCCAGGTCTCTACGTGCAGGCTTTGCAGAGTGGATATTTAAAAGAAATGCCATTGATTTTATACTTCATTCTTTTTTTTCTTTTTTTTTGTGAGTGTGTGTGTCTGTTTTGTTTTGTTTTGTTTGTTTGTTTTTTGGTGGAAAGAGGGTTTATTAAAACACTATAAATATGCTTAATAAATAAACATAAACTAAGAAGCTGGTGAGTATATATATATATATGTGTATATGTATATGTATATATGTATATCTATATGTATATGTATATGTATATGTGTATGTATATGTATATATGTATATCTATATATATATATATCTATATATATATATACATACATATATTTGTGTGTGTGTGTTAAAATGTAAAATATTATTGAAAGAAGTCACTTATCACTACAGTATAAACAGAAAAGTATTACAATTTAAAGTAATTGTGTTCTATTTTAATAAAAAAATAATTTATTCCTGTGATGGCATTACTCCAGTCTTCAAGGTCACATGATCCTTTAGAAATCATTCTAATATGCTGATTTGCTGCTCAAGAAATTTGCTGCTCTTTACTATATATACTATATATAAACAGATTTAGATTACAAAAATATCTGCCTCAGAAACAATGACGAGTTTTGAATGAATTAATCTGAATAAAACTTGAAAAAAACAAAAAACAAATTAAAACTTCAATGTTGGGTTTCTATGTTTTATAGGGACATTCCATATATTCCATACATTATATTCCAAGTATATATTCCAATATACATGCCTGTACATTCCATTGCCTGTATATTCTATCCCCTAACCTAAACCTACCTATTAAAAAAAAAACTTTATGCATTTTTACATTTTCAAACAACATCACTTAGTATGATTTATAAGCTGTTTTCCTCATGGAGACCAAAAAAAACGTCCAGTCCACATTCTGTCCCCATGATGTAGGGTTTACCAGGAGCGCACACACACACACACACACACACACACACAATCTTGAGATTCATAAGCAAATACAAGCTGCTTGACCTTGATGCCCTTGGCAACAATTCAAAGAGACTGATCCTGATCTTGCGCGGGCCAAACATTTGGCCAAGAGATGTGTTAATATCCTTTCTCATCAGGACATTCTGTTGATGATTGTTCACCCTCAGACTATGGAGGAAGTGTGTACATGTGTGTGTGTGTGTGTGTGTGTGGGTGCATGAAGAAAGCATCTGTGTGTGTGTGTGTGTGTGTGTGTGTGTGTGTGTGTGTGTGTGTGTGTGTGTGTGTGTGTGTGTGTGTGTGTGTGTGTGTGTGTGTGTGTGTGTGTGTGTGTGTGTGTGTGTGTGTGTGTAAGGAAAAACTCCTCAAATGACTTGCTTCCACTGAGTGAAAAGGAAGTGTGGGTATGATCACACATCCGCACGGCTCTAATGCTATCATATTAATCATGGCCGTGTACTATATCATCCAGCACTGTTAACACATTTCACAAGACTGAGAGCCACATACTAAAAAGGCAAGTAATCAATTTTATCCCTTTCTCAAAGCAGAAAAGCACAGGGGAAAAAATGTTTAAAATAATTTAAAGTTATGCCATGTTTCATTAGTAAATTCATTCTTAATGTTTCCTCTTTCAGACTGGAGAGTTTAATTCAGCACTATATTTTTACAGAGGAAATGATTTTTGGAAATGGGTAAAAACTGAATGAAAGCCTTCTGTGCAAACGAAGGGTTTTTCCACATTTCATTAGTGGTGGTTGTGAAAAGAATTATTACAGTCCTTGGTATGAATATTTCCCTACTAAATAGTATGCAAAAAAGCAGTACATCAAATTAGTACCATGATCGAATCCAAAGTATTCATAAAACAGTGCAAATACCCAGATGATACTGCTTCTATTGAGATTCTAAAGTGTGTATCTGATGTTGTAGGTCACATGACAGTGGCAACATGGCGGATGTATGTCCAGAGTGTATTCATACTACACACATGCATATCAATAGAATATCATGGATAATTGGAGGCGAGTTATTTTTATTTGGGCCAGTAAACAACCCCCAGAACCATAGCAACAGCCTAGCAACATGCTAAAAAAAACATGTGCTTTTTGGTGCTAAACATCTTAGTAAGACCATGACAACCAATCATTAAAGAGTTCAAATCTAGCTTCAGGTCTGATCTGTAACTTCCTTCAATGCATGCCTTCACACAAAAAAGAAAACAGAGTGTGCCAGTCATATTTCAAAGAACTGAGCAAGAGGGACTCATGGTAGAATGTCTCCTTTATTCCCAGCATCAGAGAGGTTTCAGAGTCACTTAAGTGTTTGGGTTGGCTGCTTTTTGCTTCCAAATAAATGTTAAAGTTATATGTAAGCTTTCCTTTGCATTTTGATGTGTACTAAAGGGAGACATGAGTCATTTGAGATGAGGTGCAAACAAATATTTGCCATAGAACACAATGAACACATAGAAGACTTACTAAGGCATCTAATTTTATTACACTAAACACATCACAAACAACATCTCCACCCACTGAGGTAAACTGGATCAGAGGGTGTTTAAACTAGAGGGTTTTACAGAAGAGTAAAGTTCACTGCATTTCCACTACCTTTACCCTATGATTCAAATACAAGAATCTTTGAACGTAAGTAAATAATAAGGAAGGCCTGTTGCCTGTTGTCGATAAAATCATGATATGTGAGATAACTGCAATCATTGTGCCCTTTAAATCTCAATTACATATTATCATTATATCCAAATAAGAAAATTTTAAGTTGACATATTTCTGGTACTTAAAGAGCTTGATTAATTCTAAATCCTTGATACAGGTTGTTACTTTGTGAATGCAGAGCAATCCACTTTACTGATTTAAATTCACGAAATTACATGAAGTAATCAAATGCAATGAAAAGAGTAGATGGGACCATTTCTTTAGATAGGGAATGAAAAACATTAAAAACAATGTTTTTTTTTACGAGAAATGAAGGCTAAATTGCTGAAAATACATAAAAAGTTAGAACAGAATCATTATTCTGTGATGACGGACGGACAAACAGACAGACAGACCTCTTATTAATATTCAGGTGGGTGGGTTAAAAAAAAAAAAATCAAGAGTGTGAAATGAGAGTGGACTTTATTAAGAAATTTTTACATTTAGAATATTACATTTATGTTTTACAACCCTATGAAATATCAGTTTAGAAAACATTTTATGTCTACTAGTTTAACGTAAATAAATGACTTTCCCTTAAGTTGTGTGTGAACACACTGTAAGTGACAGTCAAAGTAGAGAATGTTAACCTTATTTGTGTGACAATTACTTTCATAATCATCACAGTCCATTGATACACTTCGCATATTAAAGTGTTGTATAAATTGAAAAGGTGGGATGACAGATAGGAGGAAAAACCCATGAGGAGAAGGTAGGGGGAAAAAGAGAGGTTGAGATCTTTTGAGGGAGATGGGTGTGCCAGTCTTGGGGCAGCGATCTGCGAGACATCCCCTGTTCTATCTCACGGTATCGGGATGGGGGGTTTGGCAGGGCACAGCATTCCAGTCAATTTTACACATCCTCACACATGCACCTAGTTAACAACTGTCTGGAGAGGTAGAACCGAGGGATCTGGGCGCAAAAACGCGGACACAGACCCACAAAGACGCAAACAGACAAACACGTGCAGATATTTCAGTGTCCTGGGTACCTCCATGTGGCAAGGCACAAAATCAAGACGGGCAGTTGACACACGACGCGTCTATGGACTTTCTTCATTAACATCAAGATTTCAATGAATATCAGGTCATCATACTTTCATAAATTATGAATTTTTCATTTAAAAAAAAGTTGCTGTATAGTAAATGTATATGTTGAAATTGCCAACTCCCCTAAAGTATTTCATATCAAAAACTTATATGCACAGTGCAAGCTCAAGCTGTGATAAATTCATAACTGAGCCAAATGTTCAATAATAAATCAAACTAATGCCTAATCTTCAAAGATTCATAAAAAACAAGTCAATTGCAAAAGACTGTAGTGATTCAAGGGGCAGCGTGAGCCTCACAAACAAACAAAAGCTTTTAAATGTTCCATCCTGTTCAGTTCAAGATGCCGATGGGGAACAAAACGTTTTCTTCTTCCACTGTGCCTAATGTGCCTCTATACTCTTTGCATTTGCTTCCCAATTATTTTACACCACACATTCCTATTGGGTTCTTAAACCATCTATTTACGTCTTTTTTTCCAGTCACTTTGCATTAGTAACACAAACAAGACAAGTTCATGACGGCAGAACCGTCTGAAGTCCACGGACACAGAAAGAACAGCGTATAGTCTAGTTTCTCCACCGTTTGCACAGACCACAAAGTCGCAATGTGCTTCTCTTTATTATATTTCCCTTTAAAAGAGCTAAGCGAATGTGACAATTATATTCTCCCTTCCAATTCAATAACACATGTCGTAATAGAAATCCACATAAACTGAAATACAATACAGATTTCTTTTTTCATTACGTTAAAAAGAACACAAGGTGGGTGGTCATGATCCATTGCATCTCAAGTAGTTCGGAGAGCAGACATTTTGGGGAGTTACTCTAATAAACAAACCTTGCGTTATAATGTCATCACATTTTCATTCATACCCCTAATGAACAGGATATTCCTATTCAACACTTTGTTCTTTTTTCATGACAGATCACACCTGATGCCGTGGTTATGAAATGAACGATAGCTACTTCAGTTATGACTATGTAAACAACTTTTAAAGAGATTACAATTTCAGCATGACCCTATTATTAGAGAGGGTCAACTGTTCTGCAACATATCAAAAACCACAATGAGAAAATGACTGTTGTTACATACTGGATGAGAATAATAATAATAAAAAAAACACATTTTTGAGGGATTTTTACTGCCCTCTGGGCCAACACAAGAGTTGCAGATGTGGTTCTTGGATCTCAAGTAAAATAATAATATAAAAATAATATAAATGACTAGCCCATGGACACAATGTCATAAAATGACAAACCTTCAATATCAGGCAGCACAACGCTCTATGAAGTGTGGAAAATCAGGAATCTGTGTATTCAGCTTTTACATGATCAAGTCTCGACACTCGATTGTATTATACAATGATTTTCAAATGGAGTAAATGATGTATGTGAAAATCCTCATCCTTCAAACATTCAACAGATAATGAAATCAAACATCAAGTTCTCATCAGTTCTGTGGTCATTATAGACAGTAAGATAACAAGAGATGACATTTAAATCTTTATAAAAAAACAAAACAAATTGCAGGATAGTCAAAACCAAATATATTGCAGTTTAACTCTTAAGGGGTTAGTTTACCCCCAAAAATGTAATTATCCTATAATTTACTCACCCTCAAGCTATCCTAGGTGTATATGACTTTCTTCTTTCAGCCAAACACAATCAAAGTTATTTAAAAAAATATCCTGGCTCTTCCAAGCTTTATACTGGGAGTGAATAGTAACTGAGATTTTGAAGCACAAAAAGCGCATCCATCCATCATAAATGTACAGCTCCATGGGGTTCATAAAGGCCTTCTGAAGCGAAGCTTCAAAATATATATCAAAAATCCTTCAAAAATATCCCTATTTATAGCTTCCGGTAACATTCGTCCACACGTTTTGTTTTACTCTATCCCCTGCACTTCGGCCGGAACGCGACTCGTGTACGGAAGCCAGTGATTCAAGTTCATAAAGGTGTAAATATGGATATTTTTCATATAAAACCACATAGCTTCACTTCACATGGCCTTTATCAACCCCCTGAAGCTGTATGGATTACTTTTATGATGGATGGATGTGCTTTTTTGAGCTTTAAAATCTCAGGCGCTTCTCATTCCCATTATAAAGCTTGGAAGAGACATGATATTTTTTTAATATAACTCCAATTGTGTTTGGCTGAAAGAAGAAAGTCATATACACCTAGGATGGCTTGAGGATGAGTAAATTCTGAGATAATGTTCATTTTTGGCTGAACTAATACTTTCACACTGAAAACAGATGCAACAAGCTTCTTTGTACTTGTATATACATTTATAAAGTGTAAGTGTAGCCTAAGTTATAATAAGTGTAATTAAAATAACCAATCTGAACTTGTTCCAAGAGGTTTCATTATGTTTTGTGGAACAGCTTATTTGAAGCTATTAAATATGATCCAGTTTGTTTTTGCATAACTGTTACAATGAGTATAAGATGCACTTTTTAGTCGCCACATTGAGCACTGCATCTTTTTTATTGTGTCCTGCTCCATCTAATGGTGATGTGCAGGCAAATACTAGCATAACGTCTGTGAATTTATTCATCCTCGTTCCAAACCGGTATGATTTTCTTTATTCTACAGAACACAAAATATATTTTGAAGAATGTTGGTAACAAAACTGTTTTGGTGACCACTTTTTGCAAAGACAAAAAAAAAACACTGAGATATTTCGTAAAATATCTTATTTTATGTTCCACAGAAGAAAAAGTCATACAGGTTTGGATTAACTTGAGAATGAGTAGGCTAAATGATGACAAAAATGTTAATTTAAACACTTGCTGGAAAAAACAAGAAGGAAGTTACAGTAATGTACTGCTAGATGTTCCCATTGTTTTAAAAATCTATGATGAACAGAAAATGCAGGAAGAAACAACAATTGATCAACAGCCAAGCAATTTTGTGTTTTGTTCAGTAATAAGTCTAGCAATGTAAAGGTGTTCCACATATAAGCAGAAACAGGTGGCCGGAGGAGGAAGTGAATATGACTCAAAAGTAAGGTGGCAGATAAGAGTTTAGCCTCTAGGTTCCAAAATCAGGTCGACGTTAACTTTGTTCCGCTCTAACAGGAAAGGGAGCTACTTGCCGCTACGCTCTGTTTTCCCGCTTTCCCAGGTGAGTCAAATTATGATCGGAACAGCTAAAGGAACTAAAGACGGAGGAGTTCAAACTGCATCTCCAGAGATGGTGGGTCAAATCTCCCGCTTCTCATAAATGAGGCCAACAGAAGCCTGGATAGAAGAGTGCAAAAGTGTTCAATCATAAAACCGTGTCATGAGAACTGGCATAAGTAGTTAGGTGAGTGAAAACAGAAGCTGTGTGAAGTGGAGTGTTGCAGACTACTGAAAGGATAAAGCATATTAGAGGCCGTTACATAGCCACTTTCCCTGTGGATCTGCGAGCAGGCACGCCTCATTGACGTTTACGCTCCTAGATGCAGAACCTTGATGTCTGCATGACAGACACTGTGTGCATGCTCCACATGCAGTTAACATCAAAATATCAACATTCTCAGTTTCAAGGAAAGGGATTTCTGAGCAAATAAATCCTTAAATATGCCCAGGAAGTTCCAGCTAATAGCAACATGCTTTCTTAATTAAGTCTGTCAACTCGCCATTAATTACGGATGTAATACAAGACAGAGAGTCAGAGCAGCTTTTCGTATGCAGTCACGGGCCAGCACTCAATGGTACAAAACGCACGCATGCACATGTGTACATACAGGACCACCTGGCCTTTTCGATGAATAACAAGAGATTAAACTTCCTTGCAGCAGTATTCCAACATTTGTTGGTTTTTAATAAGGAAAGGGGAGGAAATTTTCACTTGAACATTTTGCAAAAGCAAAATCCATTCCAATTGACACTACATGAGAAGTGCTAATGATTAAAAGCATGCTTACAAGCACTGTCAGAAGCAAACCTCCAAATCCCTGCGCAACACAGGGAGAAGGAAACTAAAGGTAGAGCTGACAGCATAAAAAACAGACAAAAAGGAGAAAAGAAGGGCGAGCGAGTGAGAAAACTGGTTCTTCAGAGCGACTAGAGAGTGGAGCTCACACTAATGCCTCTGGGCTCGACTGAGGCCTCTTTGGCAGAGACTCTCCGGCCATCACAACATCCATCACTCTCCTCCCAGGACAGACAGGGAAAACACTCAGCCTTTCACCTAGAGAGAGACTGCGTTAGCGGTCCGTTCGCTCTCTTGCTCGCTGGAGAGGCCTCTTAATTACTCCTACTCACAACACTTCATCTGCACCATTAGTTCATGTACAGAAAGCCCTGGAGATCAAATATGAGTTATGATAAATAAAACTTTATTCAAAACATTGTGAGATACTGCTCTCTTGGCTGCCACTCAAATATTATTTGCGTTTTCCCTCTCTGCGGCCTCGACTTTATCTCAACTAAATCGGCCGAGTCATCTTTGAAGTGGTGATATACTTCTTATCGTCTGATAAAAAGAGAGAGCAACGCATCTGAACAGTCAAGGTTTGGAGGGATGCCAACATGTGAACTTCTGAAAGGTTTCAGCACCTCATTGAAACAAGGATTAGATCTTTGGAGCAGACTCCTAACTGAGAGAGATGGAAATGGAGACCTGAGGGGACATCACTGAGGTGAACAGAAAGGTTGCGTGAGACAACCTAAAGTGTAATATGTTACACTTCAGCAGTGTCTAATAGTGCTCAGAATATTGCAGATGCTACAAAAGATTATCAAACGCTGAGATGCATCCCAACAAGAAAAAAAACATGACCAGTAGATATTTCTGGGCCAAATAACTTTCTGAGGGAGGGGGAAATTTTGCAAAATGGATTAAAATGATGGAATAACTGATAAATTATGGTAAAATGAGTTAAACCGAGCTATGAGTCCTACACTGAACTAATTTCTTTAATTAACAAACAATGAAGGTTTACATATATATTCACATAGACACATAGAAACACACATAATTCATATACAATTATAAATATATATAAATGTATATTGGCTGCCTATCAATTGGCTATTGAAAAAAACATTGTTCGATCAATATATCAAACCACCCAATACACATTATAGTGCATTCTATAGCTTGTTCTATTCAAACAATACAGTAAAAAGTTTACAGTTGGGAACACAAGGAAACTCACCAGCACAGTCTACATTGATCAGGCTGACGGTGGATGGGATGATGGAGGTGTCCAGTGTGTATAAATTCCTCAGGGCCAGATGCACCATGCTGATCTTCAGCCTCTCTGGAAGGAGGGAGAGCAGGAAGATGGGCAAATAGAAGGCGTACCGCAGTCGACAGAGCACAGGGGTCATGACCTTTCCTTGAGGGCTACAGGCCATGCGCTCAATCGTGGGGAAGAGCATCACTGCCTTTACAACCTAAGGATGAGAAGTACATATGGAGATTTTTTAAATGAACCAGGGTCAGAAAAACTATTTCAATTCCTGCACTTTCTCTTGGCCCATTTACATTTGGTCATGTTAAGTAACTGACACTTACACAGAAAACCAAGAACAGCCAAACAATATGTTACATACTGAGATGTAACGCATAATATTTACGACAGCATTGCAAGCACTTATAATCATAACAAATGACATGTCTTAATTTCAATGCTTAAGAGTTATCAAGCTAAGAAAAATGACGTGTCTGTGCTCTCGCTATATTATGAAATTGATAGGAGAGACAAGGGAAGGAGGGAACAGAGAGGAGAGAGAGAGACTTCCAGAAACAGGAAACACCTGCCTCTGTTTGGCCATTGAGTAGAAGGCAGCTAGACTCATTCAGTGAGTAAGACAGAGTGGATGTGCTTCATCTGTCTCTACAATCCTTTGCAGTTGCAGCCAAGTATTTTTCAATGAAACTAAACAGTGCAATATCTTCAATTCTCTTGTGTAAAATATGTGATAGCCAGCACAATTCTTTGTCAGCAGTGCCAAATGCAATCTATTCAGCTTCAAACCACTAAACTTCAAACTCAGCTAGTTCTGCAATCCTGAAAGAGTGCTGGTTTCATCACGCCCCAGCAACAGGCGAACGGGCAAAGTTCTGCAGCCGCTGAATTTATCATCTGAAATGGGCCTTAAGGAACTGAAAAATATACATTGCTGTCAGTGGGAAAGATATCAAAATCCGAATGGATGAGCGATTCACATCCCAGAGTTCCTCTGTCATAACAATTACAATTGAGCCAATTTCAGAATGGAGGTCAAATTAGTTGCTCTGTTTATGTGTGCGAAGAAAAAATCTATACAGTTTACTCAACTATAAACTACATTTTCTGGAGTGAATGTGAATGATGCTTGTAAAACTTACGGTGTTCTGGGTGGTTGCTAAGACTCTACTATCTAGTTAGTAAGATGTTCTGGGCAGTTGTTAGCAGGTTGCTATACAATTGCTAAGATGTTTTGTTGCAGTGCAGTTTGTAGGGTGTTTTGTTAGAATGTTAGAATCCTTTGTTTGTCAGGATTCTACAATGCAGCTACTAAGGTGCTCTAAGTACGAGTAATAGTATTAGTGATAGTGGCCACTAATAAATCTATACACAGCTATCTAATACAAATACGGATACAGGAAGCATACAAACCTCTCACATAATACTTTTCATCGGCCTTTCACTGCTCATCCTGATGCCCATCATTTGTCAGACAAATAGAGAGAGAGAGAGAGAAAGAGAGAGGCAGTGAAAGAGAAAGAGAAAGGGAAAGGTGAAGAAGAGGGAGTTGTGTGCGGAGCAGGTGATCTTTGATGTGCAAGTAGTGCTTTTGACAAGAAGCAGTTCCTCTTCCTGGAGGTCACAGGAATGTAACAAAGAACACAGAAAAATCTGACAGAGTCTCTGGGAGTGGCTCTTTAATCAGAGAGACAGACGGCCAGTCGTACACACACGCACTTCTACTTCTAGAGGGTTTCTTCTCTGGTACTGCTGAGGTCAGGAAGGGGGAAGGAGCGATCTGCATCTGGAGAAGGGGCGAAGAGAGTTTAAACGTCACAATCTGACTTCCACGGATCTGTGATGTGAGGGTGCAATCTGATAGTGGAGGAATGTTAATGATGCACAGATCTACTGGAGCTTCAGACAGCATGATGGATCATACGGCAGTCCAGACCACATCTCTTTCAACTCAACCACTAACAGTGAGTATCTCAATGGTAATCGTGATGCAACGACGTTAGCACCACTCCGTCCCTTCGATTGATGCCTTGCAGAGGAAAGGGGCGATGTATTGAACTCTGTTGGAAGTGTGTGAAAAGGTCCACCTGAAGTCAAAAGCACCTTGTCACCGCTACCCTTAGGAAAAGACTGGTCATTTCCTCATGGATCCTGATGGGAAGCAGGAGGGAAATCCCATGATGTCACTTTCATTTTGATGAATGAATGCACCAAGCCAGGCCATCATGCCCCTCACGTTCTACCAGGCTGAGAGAAACCACTGCCCTTTGCGTGCCAGACCGAACAACCAAAAAATCTTGAGTTTTCACAACCGTGTGACTCCAGTGGGCTGGACAGTCCATGGTCACGTCTGGGAGCATTAAAATCTGGAGATGTTGTGAGGGTAATATGAGACAGGTCTGTGTGCTGTAATGTTTACGCTTGTGTTTGGCTCAAGCTGTGACTGTAACGATGTTTTATTTGAGTAAAGTATGAAATCACACCAATACTTCAGGACTGTCGGTCTGACCTCTGCTCCCCAAACAGAGGCCCACCCAGAACGCTGTGACACACTTGCCTACAAGTTAAGCCACACATCCAAGTCCTCATGTCTGGGAAGAGAAAGACACATTTTTGTGTCAGGGGAACTTGAGTGTTCCTTTAATCTATTTTTTAACTGCAATCAGAGTAATTAACCAACATGTATATGACACTAATAAAATGCAAAGCAACACTTCAGCCAACAGCTGTTAAATCAAACTTTACATCTATGCAAACAACATAGGAAATGACATCACCTTTGCAGGGCACAAGGCAAGATGCTGCAGCAGGAGTCGTCATAAAGCACTTTCCTCACCTAAAGGTCCCTAGCGCTCTACCTCAGGCTGAGGTGTTGGCTGGAAAAAGGACTGTAGATTTCCAATTCCTGCAGCAGCCTCACAGCAACAAATCAATTGCTCTCTTTAGACCATCTATTCTACAACTGGCACATATACGGTGTCACTTTGTTACAACAAGTAAGTACTTCAAAGGCAACAGGGAAGACTTTTGAACTGGACTCATGACAGAGACAAACAATTTAGCACCTCCATGTGCAGTGAATCAAACACTTCCTCAAGTTTTAGGAAGGTTTTCCAACCTACCTCATGCTGCTCCTGGTTTGAAGCTGAAATCTGCAAAGCTTCTCCTCCAGAAGAGCACTAAAGAAGCCCCTATCATCATTTACACAGACTGTTCTCTTCTACTCCAAAATAAATATCTAGAGCCCATAGTAACAGTTTCTGATTATCACACATCATATGTTACCAGGCATAATCACCAGGTTGGCTTCCTGGCAGCCTGCAATCTGGAACTAGAGAAAATCTTTTCTCCTTTCGTGCATGTTTTCTCTGAGCCACGCCATAATTTAAAAAGAACAGATTCGAATTTTGAAAGAAGCAAAAGGTCTAATGGTTGGCAATGTTTTAATTACCTGGAATGAAGCATATTTTTAATAAATTATGAAAGAGGACCTTCGAATCGATGAGTGTGATTAGGAGGTTGTGTCATCATTAAAGAGAAAAAAGACCAGCTTTAGGTCTAGACTAAAAGTGGTTTGGATGTGGAATGTCTCCAAAACTATCAGAACATATTTTTATCGCACTGCAAAAAAAGTGGTGCATAACTGCACTGGCCCCATTAATGTAGCTAAAATCCATTTCCCTTTGCCAGGAGGAAAACACACCACTAGTGAGGGCAAACACTAAAAAAGATGTTAAGAGAGAAGAAGGAAAAGATTTCTGGGTAGAGAAAATGCTTGAAAATAAAAAATGATAAGGAGCACATCTTAGAGCAGGAAAACCCCAGAGGAAGAAAGAAAATCAAGGTTCTTTTCCATGTTATTTAATCTCCTGACCTTTTACACAGCAAGAAAAGGGAACAGAAGTGTTTTATTATGCTGCTGATTGGCATTGTCTCGCTGAGCTGACAATGCCAAGTTTCAAATCGCTGAGGTGGTTCTGTAGACAGCAGTACAATGCTGTTTAATGTGGAGAATCGAATAGAATCAGTAGATAGACTCTAGACAGGGCACAGAAACAGGAAAGAGGTTGTGGGTCAGCGGTCATTGGGGAACTTTTTTTTCAATTCACAATGAGCAAATATATAGGTTTTCAAGGATGTTAATAAATGTGAATAGGGGCCTGTGATTTTATTCAATCATGTAAATTGGTGACTTTGAATGTGCTGAAATTCCTCTAAATACGTAAATTCCTCTAAATACGTTTTACCTTCAGTTTAAACTCCAAATCAGATAAATGCATTTATTGTGTTGCAACATTTAATTATTATAAGATTATTTATAGAAAATAACAGACCATATCCAGCAACTGGTAAGGTGTGTGCTACATTAACTGCATTTTAGTTCAGTGAATGCCTTCTCATCCAGGTGCTTATACCTTGAGATCTGGGTCTCTCTTGATCATCTCCAAGATGATGTAGCAACCGATGGAGTGGCCAATCAGCAGCAGGTTGGTCCCCCGAGGCACATGCTTTCGAAGGAAGGCCAGCTTGTGTTCAATCTGCCCATCTAGCCCAAAAACATCCTTCTCTGTCACAGACGCATCTTCGAAGGAAAAATAGGGGAAAAAAAGAATAAAGCTCTCACACCAAACCCAATGTACATTGTACATCATCACATGGTGGCCAGGACCGTTGCCAATACTTTCATCATGACCTAGAACTAGTAAATACAGCAAATAACATAATTAGACAAAGCTGCTTAGTTTGATCGATTGTGGAGCTCCGATCACAGCTGAACGTGAATTGTAAAGGATCCAGAAGGCACTTTAAATTGTTAAGAGCTCCATATAAGAAGTTTTCTTTCATCATCTTGATCTTGTTCTTCATTATTTCTTTGGAAAGGAGTAAAATTACGCTCTATTGAATAATCGCAGTAACTGGAGATCCTGATAATGCTTGGCAGGCTTTGATATTAATATCTTCCTACAGGTGCTGAATTCACCAGTATGAACCTGAGAAAGGGCAAGAATTAGAAAGACAATGGACTGTACAGAAACAAAAGAATGACAGAAGAAGAGAGAAGAAGCTGGACTGAGGTGGGGTGAGGCTGAGGCATTTATCACTGTGATGAGTTATGAGAGCAGAACTGTTAATGATGAGACAGGGGGAGAGAGGAGTACCAGAGGGGAGAGAGAAATAACTCAAATTAGCTTCAAGACATAAATAGACAAAGTGCTCCTTCATGAGACATCTCACAATATATGGTTTCTGGAGCACACTGCATCTTCTCCTCTTTCTAAAATAATAAAGATATCTCAACTGACGTAGTTGCACATGGCTAATTACTTAGACCTGTTTTATGATGAGAAGTGCTGGAATAACAAATCCTAATGGTCTCGTAGATTACCTCAGATTGGACTCTTGTTGAAAGACAAATTAACATATTTTTATAAATTGCTGTACAGGCAACATATTATAAAATGACACCCCCAAATATATATATTATATATAATATATATATATATATATAACTACTATATATATATATTTTTTAATAAAATCTGTTTGATTTTAGAAATTAATTATCTTTTTTTGCAAGAATATCCAATATTTGTTTTAACATTGCTTTAATGTAGTGTTCAGTAGAGTAAAATAGATCCGCTACCTCCACTGACCTTCACATCTTTTTAGAAGATAAAAATGGAGTTTTAAAAAAATGAAAGGGGGTGGGGGTGCCGGAGAAGCAGGAGGGGGACCACTAAGACCAAAAGGAGTTCATATGACCTTAAGGTACAGAAACATGCAGCAGAGATAAAAAGGAAGCCGAAGGGAGGAGGAACCAATGAAACCCATTCAAAAAGTTCAAAACGTTAAATCATTTTCATTGCATAAAATACCAGTGGATGTACAAGAATGATAAGATAAGACAGGGTGAAAAAAAGACATACACATTAAGAGGGGCCTGAGACAAAATGCAAGATTCAAAACTGTGTGCCATATGTGCATTACAGCTTAAAGCTGGGTTTTGGGTTTGATGGAAAATTGCTATAGGCAAAAATCACTGCCAAACATCATCATAAAGGTCAAATGGCATGTGATGAAAAAGAGAGATAATATGAGTTGTTTGTGGATTCTGTGGCTATAAACAAGATGTATAACATAATGTATAAACATAAATATGGATATGTTTTTGACAAGTTCACAGAACCAAAAAAATCAGTTCATGTATTATGAGTTATGAGTTAATTATTATTTCCCAAACGACTGTTTGAATCTGCTCTATCT
Organism: Rutilus rutilus; assembly: GCF_951802725.1. Taxonomy (NCBI): domain Eukaryota; kingdom Metazoa; phylum Chordata; class Actinopteri; order Cypriniformes; family Leuciscidae; genus Rutilus; species Rutilus rutilus. The sequence continues at coordinate 24,128,269 of NC_140226.1, read as the reverse complement.
AGTAATCTTTCTGACAGATGCTCTTTAGCCTAAAATGTTGATGTTATACACTACCATTCAAAGGTTTGAGGTCAAGAGAAGATAAGATAAAAAGATAAGATTTTATTCAGCAAGGGCATATCAATCAATCAAGTCACAGTAAAGACAGTTATAATGTTACGAAATATTTCTATTTCTATTTCTTCCTTTCAACTTTCAACTTTTCATCAATGAATCTTGGAAAAAGATGATTCACAGTTTCCACAAAGCCATTAAGCAGCATACTGGTTTCAAATGTTTCTTGAGCAGCAAATCAGCATTAGAATGATTTCTGAAGGATCATGTGACACTGAAGACAATGCTGAAAATTCAGCTTTGATCACAGGAATAAATTACATATTAATAGTAAACAGTTCTTAAATTGTAATAATACTTCACATTATTACTGTTTTACTGTATTTTTGATGTAAATGCAGCCTTGATGAACATGAAACACTTCTTTATTATAAGTATTTATTGGTTATTATGAAAGTTTTAGGATGCTGAGTAGGACCTTAAATGGTGACAAACTCTACAGCATACACATCATTTTAGGAAAAACTTTTTAACCAATAATATTTTTTTTAAAGTACTGACAGGCTCTCAATCCAGGGCTATTTTCATTCATGAATACAAGCGAGAGATCAGACACTGAGCAGTGAAGTCAGTGACCTGTGCATGCACACACATTTAGCTCTCCCCAACCACTCCTTACCCCTCATTTCCCATTTTCCAAATCTGATCTTGATTTTTTCCCGAAGGTTCCCACTGAAGTTTGCCTACAAAGGGGCCCTACATGTTTATCTACCAGCACAGAGGGGCACTATGAGCTCAGAGCCCAAACACCAATGAGACCAGTTCACACAATGAGCGGCCTCTCAGGATTACCTCATGAACATTAAAGACTATCCTACATATACAAAACCAACATCCAGCTACAATGACCTACCTAAATTCATCTACATTAAAGCAATCTTGAACTGCTGGAAAGATGGTTACAAAAAAGAATTCTTCCTATATTACATTATATATTCATTATTAATAAACCCTATTTTCCATTTCATATAATAGCCTATTAACAACGCTTTTTAGTTGTTTTTATTAGCTGCCTGCGTTGTGTTAAGAAATAAATCACATGACAAATACAGTATCACTCAAAACACAATTTAAAGTTAACATGAAATAACATTACCAAGTGAAAGGGTGGAGGACTACTTTTTTGATTGGGATGTAGATGCTATAGATTCATTTCACCCTCAAAACCATCTCAACATATCCCAATGTTAATGCTTCTTTTTAAATCAACTGATATGTTATTACTATCATAATTATATGAACATTTATATTACCATGTAACATTTTGATATTACTTTAGATAATGCGCGCTGTTTGAATTGAGCATAATAAGACAAATAACGTGCATTGAGAAACTAAATGGGGTCAATTTGGACTTAAAGTGCCCCTATTATGCTATTTTAAAGTTTCCTAATGTTCTCCTACAACAGGTTTACATGCATCAAAGGTAAAAAAAACTGTTTCATTTTCTCATAATATACATTTGCACATAATCATTTTCAATGATTCTCAAACGACTCGTCAGATGAATCAATCTCTCTAAATCCCTCCTTTCCGTGAACTACTCTGCTCTGATTGGCCAGACAGCTCAGTCTGTTGTGATTGGTTTACCGCGTACAGCGCGCGTGTCGAAAACCAAAACGGCCATTGGCATAACAACGTCAGCTGTCCTGAGGCTTCCTACACCGTAGACTAAACACAGTAACGAACAATGATGTAGATTTTACCATATCAATCCGAGCGCGAGTGCGATGATGAAACGCTGGAATAACTAATTCCCGAACCTCCATCGCAAGGACGACGCGAGCAGGACGTTTCTCAGTGATGCACTACTCAGTTTGAGGTACATGGCACATTATGAGATGTTGCAACTGTAATTCCTCACCATCAGCATTAACAAGTGCATGTCCATCAACAAACCGATTATTTTACTACAGAGTATTTTTCTAATTTGTTGCGGTGAACATGTGGAAACTGTATCAATAACAGTGCATAGCCTACATTAGCCGAGCTCTAATGTGAATGACTGATGTAACATAAACGTTGGTAAAACAAATCTTGCTCCATGCTTAATCTTTCCTCAAAGTAGTGAGAACGACAGACAATCTGCATTAGACACAGTTTTAGGTAATAGTGGCCCACAACTGATTAGCAGAAGTATTTCAGTAAGACAGTAATAATGTGATTTAACCAGTTAGCAGGAGACCTACACAATATACAACTCAAAACTAAGTATTTTGAACACCATCTTTCAAGAGCAAGCGATATGCGAATCCTGCATTGACCTCCGAGATTTGAGAAGCAGTCGTCAGTAAAATAAAGGGAACACAGCAAAAGTTTAGGATTATACAGCTGTGGTATCGTGGTAAAGATGAATTTTAACCACTAATTCTTCACATGCTCGTCCCTGGGCAGTGAAAAAAAACTGCCTTTCCCTATACATTGTAGAGCACAGCGTCTTCTCGACATGATGCTGTCCAGTATCCACAGGAATCAGCTGCAGTGTTTGAGGGGGTTACATTTTTCCCTGGTGTCTGCGCGAGCAATAAGTGGACGGGCAATATGCTAATGTTTCGTCTTGGCGTCACAACGAAACGGCTTATGACTCGTTTGAAAACTTCATTTCATTGACATTGAGTCGACTCTTACTTTTGAAAGGCAATAACTATATATACGGTGTACTTTCAGATTTAAAACATTGCAGGATGTTTTCATTCACTTAGAGCTATGTTACACACGACATGAAAGGTAATTTTCAAAAATCCATAATAGGGGCACTTTAAGACTTTAGTTTTAGCCTAAGGTAAGCAATCCAAAGGATATCCTTCTGGATATGGAACAGGAACAAAATTAAAACAACCTGTAATGGATCCAAAAAAGCATTTATGCAACATATGGCAAACACAAATTCCTATAAAAAAATATTAAAAAAAATAAAGATCTGTTGGCAGGAGTAAGCGATGTATAGGGAGCAGGCTGTTAAATGATTATATCCCCCTCTCAAAAATGTGCAATAAATGTGTGGTGCATATTTCACCCTGGGATCAGGTTACTGAATATTAATGTCAAAAGGAACCACAACAGAGTTGTCTTACTGATTAAAAATGGGTTGATATAGAGGGCTTGTCCTTTTGCTGTTGTAAGCATGATTAGAGGATCTTAAAAAAGAAAACTGTAAGTATTTGAAACACAGGAGAATTGTTGTTAGCATGTATGCTTAAGAACGCAAGATCTACATCAGTCTTTAAAGATGCCAAAGACAACCAAAATGCAGCTAATGAAAAAGGCCATGTTTAACATAGAAAATGTAAAACAACTAATGGTTACAACTAACCCGTACAAAGAGGTATTAGATAACTTTTGTTTAAAAAGGGCCAAAATGCTTCCCACCAATGCCTATGCCTCCAATCAGCAAGACAAACATGAAACCTAACCTGACTACAAATGGTCACAAAGGGTCACATCAACCAAACCGCTTAGAACAATCTATTTCCCTTTTACTATACCCCAGGCAATCTTACAAGAACGAGGGAAATTCCTATTTTATGCCTACTTTAATAGCCTGAGCATAAATAGAGGGTAATTTAGTCATATCGGAGAAGGGAAAGTAGATTTTGAGTAGTAGCTCTCTTAATACGCTCTGACAAAATGAATGAGATGTGTAGGTCTTGAGGACGGCTTGACCCAGGGCAGGATTATTGACATTGGCAGAGTCCAAAATATCCCCTGTGTTTGCATTAACAGATATTTTTACTGTAATCAAAAGGCATCAATCACGAATCGCCAACCACAGGAACAGTTCCTCCACAGAGATTTGGCATGTTTACCCCACTACCGTTTCCCCCTGCTTTTGTTTATGTTTCCAAGACACAGGGATGTAATATTACTTAATATATGCCATAAAATAAGTCCAGCCCTATATTGCCAAAGGGACTGAAGTTTTTGGCGGTGAGAGTTTAAGATCTCATCAATGAACTCTAAGTTTCTCTATGGCTGTGCTGGACTGGACGAAATGAGGTTTCTGTGGGTTCGAATGGCTGTGCCTGCTGCTGACCGCTGGCTGACCAAGTGCTCTTTGAACAGCAGTAAATCAATGGGCAGCATTCACAAGGAAAGCCACCAGTGACTACTGGAGAAGGAAGCTGGATTTGAAAACCTGAAGTTGTTTGAAGGGTCATCTAAAGAAGAAACCGCAAACCAGATCTGACACCCAAGTCAGTGACGCCACAGTGTTATGGAAAACAGAAGACCCCCAAATCTACAATCAGCTAGTTTAAAAAAAAATGTAACATGGTAATACTGAATCATATAAATATAAAATGGTAAAATGTTTATCAAATGGTATCAATCAATTTCAAATGGTTTAAATGGCATATTTTGAAGTAATTTAAAAAAGTACATTTATTTTTAATTCAGACAATGTTAAGTATTATTTACATACTACTATAGTTTTTATTAATCTTTTGAAATATCTTTTATTTTTATAGTGAGCTTTTTTCTTTTTTTTTAATATTAGTTTTTATTTATTTCCAGTTAGTCATTTTAGTACTTCAGCTTATTTTTAGTTAGTTGCCAAAACAACATTTCTAAATTTTTTATTTAAGTTTTTCATTTTATATTTAAAAAAAAAAAATCTGCTTTATTTTAATTGACTAAATTGTTTTAATAGTAAACAATAATAACCCTGATTCAAACTGCATATTAAAGGCAGGGTAGGCAGGATTTTTCTAAAAAACTTTTTCCCAAATTTGTTTAAACTGTCTTTATATACCAGTACATAATTAAAATGTAAGTACTCTGAAAAAGAGAGTATAAAAATCGAGTGTCTGTAGTCCTCTCAGGACTGCAATAAACACAGCTACTTATTTCCATTCGGAACGAATGAAATGATTGGCTGGGCGGCTACAGGAGCTGCCCACATGCGCGCACCCGTTTGACTCGAGGAGGGGAAGAGGCACGAAGAGAGGCACGGAAGCTAGGAAGAATCACAATTATGGCAGAGAAAGAGCAGTCAAAATTCCCAGTACCTGCATAATACAGTCAGCGAAGGCAAAAAAAGGAACTAGTAAGGTAGAAAGGTAGGCTACTTGTCACCGGAGTGTAACGTTAGTCCTCATCAGAGCCAACAGTGCTTTCATCGTGGAAGCTCTTATATGCAAAACACCGTATATGTTATGAATCTTACACGAAATTCACCTTCATCACAGTGTAACTGATGGTAATGGGAAAACGCAAAATGTATCAATGCAACCTGTTTTTGGCTTTGCCTTATGTTACTAGCTCGTTACCGAATCAAACTCAATATATTTTAAACTTTACCAGTATCGATATGCTAGCTTGAGAGTGAGTACTAACAGCCATGTTAGTTGTTTATATTCATAATGATAAAGTTAGGTATTTTATTACATGTGATTCTGACATGATGTCACTACATGCACTGCGCTCCTCTCCGCTCGGCGCTGGCAAACGCGTCCTCCATACCAGCCAGCCATAGACAGTAAAATAAAGCCTCCAGCTGAGCGGTCGGCATCGCATGTGTTTTGGGGGCGTGGCTTTGGAGGGAGCCCAGAAGGGAGGGGGTGGGAGTGAATGGAATAAGTAGCTGTGTTTATTGCAGCCCTGAGAGGACTACAGACACTCGATTTTTATACTCTCTTTTTCAGAGTACTTACATTTTAATTATGTATTGGTATATAAAGACAGTTTAAACAAATTTTGGAAAAAGTTTTTTAGAAAAATCCTGCCTACCCTGCCCTTAAATAATTCAGAAAAATTCTTTGCCAGTAGTGTCCATAAACAATAGCAAAAATAATGACTGTTTTCAAACAGGTATCTTGAACATGTGACAAAACAGATAGTCCCGCCCTCAACCAATGCAACTGGTTGAGCCAACATTCCTGTTTCAGCCTGCAAAACTGCAATGACAGCATCTTAGTATTTACTGAAGGAAACACAGGAATATCCAAACAATAAATCACTAAAACAGTTTAATCTAACATAAAAAAAATAAAATAAAAACGTTCTGCAAGTGCTTGCATGATAAAAAACAAACGCTTACTAGAATCTCTTTGGCAGTTTTTAGTTGATTACAGTCTGATATACTACATCCTCAGCAATGAGGAGCAACATAAGCATCTATTTCTTCAGACAGGGGCATCTGCGAACCAAATGGCAGAACATGATGAGGGATGGATCATTGAGATGAACAAGACAATGTGCCGTGGAAAGAAAAGCCCAGTATATTTGATACCACCGCTCTTAAGACAGCCATTGATGGTAATCAAGAATGTCACTCAAAGAGCGAGAGTGGGGAAATGAAATTGAACTTTTAATTGTGTCCCTGCTTTCATCTGTGCTGCCTTGGCAAACGCCTGCCGCTTGTCATCTCTTGGCATATTTGAATCCGTTGCTGAGTTTGGACTTTTAATCATCCAGCTCGTGATTGCACGACATGATATGAACAGCAATGGATGTCATCGTCTTTTGTGTGAGCCAGAGATCAGCTGTCTGTCACTGAATACTTTAAGACTATGATTCCGGTAAAAGTATTCCATGTGTTCACAATAGAAAAGCAATTGTTTGATACTTCAGATTGTAAAAAATATTAATATATCCCACAGTTTCACAGACAAGGCTTAAGCCTAGTCCCAGACTAAAATGCATGTTCAAGCTGTTTTAACTGAAAGCAACTTGACATATCTTAAAACATTGTTTTTTCTCAAGATGCACACCACTAATGTATTTTTCTAAGGCATGTTTATAAAAGCTAAATATCCTAATTGAACTAAGGCCTAATACTGGCTTAATCTAAACCCGGTCTGTAAAACCAGGCCTTTCCTGGATTAGCTAAGAGATCGTTTCAGTTTGCTGAAAATTTCAGATGAGCTTCAAGAAGTTTTGTTCTGGCAAATCTACCGATTTGATTATGGTCATTTCTGTTCATCGGGTGACAAACAGACCACAATAAGACATACCAAGAAGTGCAAGGTCCCTGCAGCTGGTTTGTCTGGACAGCTAAAGTGACCAGTGTTCATCTAGACTTTCCTATCCATCAAGCAAGCCAGTAGAAGTGCTGTTTTTGGATATCCCAGCCATCTGCATGTGGTTTATCTTATTACAGGTAAGGGCTTGGTAATGTCTTTCCCACGTAGCAGGCTCAATAAAAATGTCCATGCTGCTTTATGGATGAACATGCCGGACTGTCATATACTGGTTCAGGCAGAGGAGGGAGACACAACTTGGCTTGTTCGTCAGTCCCGAATGCATTCCACCTTACTGTGGGCTCTGTGAAAAGACTCCAGGAGGAGCATCCCGCACTCTGACAGACACTACAAACCAGCATATCAGTCAGAACCGTCTTTAAGAGTAGTCAGTCAATAGCCGCTTTCCGACCAAGTAGTTACAGGAACTTAGTTATAGGAACTGTCCACTTCTAAACAGTTCTAAGAACTACTCTCCCCCAAACTCGGTTTTGCTGTTTGCGTTCGCACTGGCCAAGTGGCCATAGGAACTGGTAGGAGGGGTAAGGGCGTGACGCAACCACGGCGACTTTTATTTTGACGGCGCGACGGACCTTTATTTTGGCGGTGCTGTGAACGCCAGAGCAAACAATGCTCGCATTCTCCGTGTTTATTAGTTAGCGATCTGTCTAACAGTACTGTTTAATATGTTATTAGATAGAACTGTTATAGAAAGTAGACAGTATATGAAAAAAAGGTTATTAGCCTTGTGGTTGATGTCCAGTGTTGCTAGCTGGGCAGATAAACATATGTTTGGCTTGGTCCTCTCAAAGTTGCGTTGGATTTTCTCTTCAGCATAAAGGTTTAGAGACCCATCTATCACTGTTTCCATGTTTGTATAGTTAGTTTCTGGAGTAAATATATAGGCTATAATCTGTATAATCAGTGTGTTTACATTATAGCTGTTTTAAAAATGGCGGGTGCTGGTGTTCCGCGTGCGTTCGGTCAATCAGCGTACACTAACGTCACGGGTAGTTCCTATAGTGCTGGTTTAGACCCTACTCTGAAGTAGGACCTAAATTAGTTCCTCCAAATGGAGTTCCTAGAACTAAAATCGTTCCTAGTTCCTGCGGTGCGAACACGCCGACATCCGGGTACTTTAGCCAATAGTTCTAGGAACTGTGAAAAGGTTCCTCCGGTCGGAAAGCGGCTAGTGACTTCACAGGCAGTGTTTGTGCATGAGGGTACAGTAACTCCAAAGTAACCTGGTTTCAAAAAGGTTTCCAATGTACCATAACATTCTGTTAAATGATTTAAAACAAATTAAATTGAGCTTTATCGATATCTAAGGCTCGGTAAATATAAACCAATAAAAATCAAATTGATGAATACAAAGACCTGAAGCATCAATGACATTTTTTAACATACCACTTATGCTATTGATAATAACCATGCAAAAAAACAAAAAACAAATGCAAAATTGGAAAATAAAATAATTTCTTATATTAATACGATTCATTGTAATTAATATGATTTAGTATACAGAAATAGTCTATTGATTAAAATAATCCATTTATTATTATTAATAATAATACATTAAATGGTAAATAAAGCCAAAACCATCTAAAAAGTGTCTTCAAAGGATGCAGGGTAAGTAAGAATAATAAATAATTATTCCTCTGAATAACTGATGTCACTTAATTATCTGCTGCCATCTACTGACTCATAACAGTGGTGATGATATTATGGTGAGTCAGAGGAGAGCAAACAGACAGTGGTTTCTGCAGATGATCTATGATGTCAATATTTGACATTTATGTAAACGCAAAAAGTACATACAGGCTTAAATGTTAGCTCAAGAAAAGAAAAACAACATTTTGACCATCGGCACACAGATATTTGTAATATAGTCCACATTTGAAAAGGCTTGCACTCATCTGAGTCAACCATTAAAAAGACAAACTACTTTGAAGTCCATGAACAACCCACAGAATTGGAACAGACGTTATGTCAACCAGTTGCATGACTTTTGCCTCAATGTAGGACATGCACGATCACTTTTATACCTTGGACTGCATACTTGATTTTATGCTCCTGTCAGTAATGCTATAGCTGATATAACCGAATCTAGATCATTAGAAAGTGGTGTCTACATACTTTTGGCCATGTAGTGTATGAAAAGAGGGCGATGTCCCACCTTCAATCATATCAAAGGTTTCTGGAGGCATACAGTGTCCAGCATGGCTCACAGCCCAAACTGGATATCTCTGGAGGAACGTCTGATACAATGTCCACATGTATGTCTTGTAGAAGCCCACCACACCTGGGTTACCTGTGAAAAGGTCAAAATGTAATTAGTCCAAATATTTGTATTTCTCACTTCTCACTATTTCTCACACACAATTTAAGGATGGTTAGACAATGTATTCATTATTGTATTCTAATATAAATATAAATATAAATTCATTTTAATAATTTGTTGCCCCCTTGTCCTAAAAATGAGAAAATGTCCATCAGTCTAAACAACTGAATCAGGTTTTCGAACATTATTTTCCTAAATCCTGGTTTAGACAAGAGCAGGGTTCTGTTCCAGGTTTGCTGACGTAGCCGTGCTGGTCTTCACAGATGAGGTTAACTGCGAGTGAGGGGAGATAAGGAGATAAATGGCATCTCTGATACCCAGCTGCCTCCACTGCAGAACAATGGGCACTCTGTGTGGTCACGGGGGAATTCGCTCTCTCGCTCAAAAGAGTATCGACGGGCCACAGCCTCACAGGCTGATTCATTTACCATAATGTTGTGCACGAGGTGAGATTCAAAAACACATCAAACTAATGTTTGGAAAATAATAATGCTTGTATTTTCACACCAATGGCTAAGTAATCACCCATTACTGGAGATACACACATTTTGGGACTATTGCGAGTTATGTAAATGAACAAAACTTTTCAAATTCATATTAACATGCAAAACACAATATACTCTAATACTTACCAATAAGTATCGTAAAGCCCTAAATGTTCCCATATACTATATGAATAATTCATATCATGCATACCGGTACTATATGAATAATACATACACTATATACATAATACATATGAAATAATACTATGTACTTATTATAGTAATTATAATAACTGGGTAATAACTAGGTACTAACCCTGAACTTACCCCTAAACCTAACCTTAACCCATGTAGTTACCTTGTATTGCCCACTACTTTCTAAGGTAAGTACACTGCAAGTACTCGTAAGTGCACGTACTTTAAAATAAAGTGCAACCATATCATTGTGTTTTAGTTTGGTTTTTCTTGTGTTTTATTTTGGTTTTCCTTGTGCCAAATTGCCTGAGTTCTATAGTTCCTTGTTTGTTTCCATGGTTGTTAATTAGGCTAGTTCTTCACCTGTTCTGTTTTCTGTTGATTGCTCCCCTGTGTATTTAAGCCTTCAGTTCAGGCTGTTCCATGTTCGGTATTGTTTATGTGAATGTGTTATTGCTATGTCTATCTCCTAGTGTTTTCTCTTTGTTTAATACATATTTTCATCTCTGTTTGTGTGTCTAACATGTTACAATATATAAATTGCATTTGTTTTATGCATGTAAAATATGCATGCATTTTATGTTTTTTTTTTAATCATATTTGATAAATCTAGCTCATATTATTTTAAGGCAAATAGAGCTCATAATCGAGGAGTAAAAACCACCTCAATTTTATTCAGAGACCCAAACGGAACAAAAATATGCAATATGGTGCAGATGTTGTTATGCGCTTATTTTGTTATTTATATGAATTAATATGTATATTACTTTTAGTTTTATGATCAAATTAGTATTAATTGTGTGTTAACTGTGTGTAAAAACATATAACGCAATGTAATACAAATACAATGATGACTGAAAGATGTACAAATAAACATTCCTCAAAAGCCTGTTGTATCATAAACCTAAGTGCAGTAAATGGTCATCTTGAAATAAGAATAACAACATTATAAAAGTGAATTGTTTTATAAAGTATATGTTTACTTTATAAAAATCATTAAATATTTCATAGCAAAAAGACGTGTACCACGACCTAAAGAAGGATTGTAACTTGTTTGAACTATCAATCAGTATGAACTATCAATCAAAGGCCAGAAGGCATGTAGTAGATGCAATGTGCAGCAGATTTTTCAGCAAAGTTTTGATCATGTTGATAATTTAGAGGCTTTAGAAATTCATGTATCAAATATGATATAGTAGGCTTTCTATGGTTAAAGCAGGGCTGGTGAAGCAAAGCTCTCCACCGTCCCAGTCCTCACAGCAGGGGCAGTGTACGCTGAGATACGCTGCACAGATATGAGCGGTAAGGGCCAACAGCAGCCCTTCCGAGCTCTTTTCAAACTGATTAAATCCATTTGTATGTTTTTATTCATGCTGAGCGTTCCCAAATCTCTTTCAGATGGGACTTGACATGCTCAAAGTCCGAACTGCTTCAAGCCAATGTTATTAGAAATGGCAGGTTTTTCCCAACCAGTCACCACAATAAAGTCACAGGCTCTCTTGCTCTATAAAGGCAGATGGAATCAAAGAATGCACTGTCACACATGGGCCCACGGATAGATTTCATCTATAAGGGCAGGGGAGGTGGAAGAGGAGACAAGTACTCCACAGCTTTAAACACTGCTCTACCCTTGATCTAGCTGATAATTACACTGATTTCCATTTTTTCTGTCCATGCTGAAGGTGAAAATGCTGCATAAAACTAAAAACAACCCACAGCCAATCAGAAGATATTTGATGTTGAATTTTCAACAACTCAATGCTGGACCAATGAGATTTCACTGTGTGCAGGATTCCTCAGCTCAGAGTGACAGACAGAGAAACCAAGCATGTCTTGTCTCTTGACATGACGCAGCTGTAAAGAACAGAAACAGAAATAATTTATCCGGCTTCATGTCGATCCAAACCCGGATGACTTTCTTTCTTCCATACAATGAAAGTGGATGGGGGCCAGGAGCTGTAAAGCTCCACAAACAATGAAAAAAATACCATAAAACATCATTAAAGCAGTCTGTAAAACTTTTGTGCCATATTTCTTTTGAAGCAGCTGATACAGTTTTGTGAGGAACAGACTGACATTTAAATGTAAGCATTTAAATGGTTGTCATTTTCATTAGGGATGCACCAATATTAAAATTCAGGCTGATGATACTGATACTTTCATGTTCAAATTCTATACTATTTCGATCTAAATAAATTAAAAATAAATAAAGTCAAACATTTTAAATGTTACAAGTACATTTTGGCATCACAACATTAGAATGTACAGCATGAAAAATGGAGATTCATTTTGAGATTTGCTAAAGATTACATTTAACAGTGTTAAAAATAACTTGAAAGAATGAGAACAAGGGAAATGAGATGCACTATTAAAAATCTGGTATCTACTAATTACAATAAACAAATAAAAACTCTTTGCTGATAATACTGATATATGATGCATCCCTACAAAAAAATGGCAATAAGTAACAGACCGACATTTTGGTTATTCACTGAAAATCTTGCTTTACAGCCAAGGTCACCATTCACTTCCATTATATGGAAAAGAGCAGCATAAGAAATCCAGTATACAAACACCAATTTTGTTCCAAATGCAGAAGAAAGTTATGGTGAGTAAATTATGACAGAATATTCATTTTTTGGTGATCTCAAACTAATCTTTTAAAGGTGGTATAATGCCCTTTTCACAAGATGTAAAAAAAAGTCTCTGATGTCCCCAGAGTGTGTATGTGAAGTTTTAGCTCAAAATACCCCACAGATATTTTTATATAGGATGTTAAAATTGTCCATTTTTGAGGGCGAGCAAAAAACGCACCGTTTTGTGTCTGTTCCTTTAAATGCAAATGAGCTGCTGCGCCCGGCACAGAGGGCGGCGCTTCAACAGCTTGCACTCACACAGACATGCACTGAAAATTTCAAAAACTTTTAGCCTTTTATGTTCAAACCGGATTCAGATAATGATGGAGAGACTCAAGAAGAAGTGACAACATGTAGAATGCAACAGGACGTTTCTGAATGGTTAGTTGATGAATTTATGTAGCTTATGTGTAGTTATCTTCTAGTCATTGATTAGCATATTCTGTCTTGATCATCTATAAATCGTGTTGAGGGGGTGGGGTTTATTTAAATTTTACGGTTGGTGATGTCACTAACCCAGGAGGAATGTCGTGTAGTCCCTACCAGCCGTTTGTTGTAGTCCTTAAAAAGCGATTTCTTTAAAAGCAAATATCTCCCTTTGCTTTGAACTTTGAGCATTGTAACTTTGCAGATATTGTTTATGCTCAAACAGCAACATTACACACTAACTAAAGTTAAAAAAGTGAAATCATAATCAACCACCCCTTTAACATTTTTTGCATCACACCAGGGGCCGGTTGCATAAACTGCTAAGACTAGTCTTACAAGTTAAGACTGTTCATAACTGTTTTAAGTCAGTTACATAAGGATTGGTCAAATTTGATACTAAAAAGTAAGACTGATTGCCCCTTGACTAATCGCTAGTCGGTCATACTTAGTGCTTGAAGTGGGAAAAAAAGTGCATCGGCTAATGGCTGGCATATGCAAATCATTATCACATTTGAAATTTCTACAATGACTAAGACACTGACGCTTTGACTCTGAGTGGCAAAGTGAGAAGTGGCGGCACGCTAGAGAAAGTGAAGGTACAGTACGCTAAAGATTAAAATATAGAAGTGCCGGTCCACTTCGAGCACTGGTCATACTACTTAAGATACAGTCTTAATTTAATGGCTATGTTTATGCAACTGACCCCAGGTTAGGACATGGTGTTAGTTGAATACGTTAAAATGTGACACTGAACATACCTAATGATCTCTTATTTATGTGTATATTACACAGAGGAAGTAGAAGGTCTCCTCCCCTTTGAAACTGTGTCTGTTCCATCCCGGTGTTAAAACTGTTCCATCCCTGTGTTAAAGCTATCCCAGCTTCTCTATTTGGACATCACAGAGCTAATAGTGAGGCCAAACTAAAAGCTCTGCCTCTGTGTGGGGAGAAAGAATTCAAAGGAGGCATTCCTACCAGAAAAAGACGACAGAAGCATGAGCTATCCTCTCCTCTCCCACACGTTATCATTTCCCCCTCTCCCCGAGTTCATAAATTCAGGGCTGCTCACCAGGACATTAAACAGATACCCTGCCTGCTGTCTCTGACCCCAAGGCTGCCTGGACTACCACACCACTGACGTAGCCTTGCAGGTGCAGGACACGTTCTCTTTGTCTCTTCCTCTGACACACACACACCATCCTGCTTGCTTACCAACCATACCGATTCACAATTACACAAGAGGGAAGTCACTAAATCAATGCATAAACACCAGCAGTGATGTAGGACCCTATGGATATCAAAAAATAAAATTAATCGAGTTAAATTTGTCACTCTGATAATACACTCACAAATTAGTTTAGTCTGTGAACCAGTGTTGTTTTAGTATCATTGAGATACTATTATAGATTTTAATAATATTTTGAATTAGTTTTGACGAAGTTTAACATTAGTTTTAGTAATGTTGTTGTCTGTTTTTTATCTTATTTATTAGTTTTTATTTTAATTTTTTATTAATTGTTATTTCAGTTTAAGTTTTTTACATCAAGCTAACGATTTTGTAATATTTTATTTCAGTTAAAGTTTATTTTAAAGTATTTTTTTTTATGTTTTAGTTTAAACTAATCCTGAATTAAACTGAGCTTTAGTTTATCCTTTCATAGAAAATGTCTATCAATAGATTCCACCATTTAGTAGCATTAAAGTGCAAACAAAACAGGAATCGAGTCAAACAGGTTAAAGTGACCTGCCGTAAGGAAGGCATTAGCAAGTGCTGGAATTCGTTCATGCAGACAGTGTGTGAAGTTGTCTTTAACTTATTAGGTCCAACATGCCATAAAGCTGATCCAGTCTGCAGAGGGAGAGGAACAAGTGAAAATGCTTATTGACTCTGGCAAACATGCAGACACAAGGGTGACTATAGCCAGATCTCCTAACAGATTGCCCTCTGAGGGTTGTTTCAATCTATTCAAGAGGAATTGTAATCCAGGATAAAAGGCAGTAGGGGAGTTGTCAACCTCAGGAGGGGGAAAAGCTTAGATGGATGAAGAACAATTTATGAATCAATAGAGAATACCGCAACAGGTATTTTTAATATAACAGTCAGTTTAAACTCAATTGGTAAATGCACCTTACTGTATAGTTGTCGTTACAAACAATATTCAAACAAACAAGGAAAACAGTACCAAAATAAAACCTCACTGGAGCTTATGGAAACTGTAGTGAAAAAAAAAAAACCTAATCATTATTAGCGCACTAATAAAGATAACTTACCAGCACTTGTGCAAAGACTGTAAGGCTATTTAGTGCAACAGCTGATGCTACAAACAAACCATCTTGCATGTGAAAAGTGAGAGAAACTTCTGTTATAAATGGAAAATGAACACTATACGGTTCAAAAGTTTGGGAGTCTTTTAATTAATTAAATTAATACTTTTATTCACCAAGGGTGCATTAAATTGATCAAAAGTGACATTAAAGACTATTAAAGACAAAAAAAAAATGTATCATGGTCTCCACAAAAATATTAAGCAGCACAATTTTCTTGAGCAGCAAATCAGAATATCAGAATGATTTCTGAAGGACCATGTGACACTGAAACTGGAGTAATGGCTGCTGAAAATGTAGCTTTGATAAAATGACATTTAAAAAATACCTTAAAGTAATTTGAAAGTGATTGCAGTACCACTTTTGGCCACAATCTTACATTCGGTTCCTTTAAAATAGAAAACTTATTTTAAATTGAAATAATATTTTTGATCAAATAAATGCAGTCTTGGTGAGCATGAGACTGGATTTATTTGATTTAGTAATCAAAAATAATATATTTAAATAATATTCACACACCTGTCTAATACTGGTCATTTAATTTTGATAAACCAGCCAAAAAGCACATAAAAACGAAACAAACTGTTAATCGTTTTACATGTCAGTCCTACAATCTCATGTCTAAATGGGCTGTTCATGCCCACAAGAAGTTGCAATGTAGTCTTTTGCCGTAGAGTTAAAGGACTCGCGAGACCAGAGGGGAGGTAAAAGGTCAGTGCTAGACCGGCAATCAAATACAACCTCCGGGTAACATTCCTAAAAGCATTATGCCTGAAATCCAAGAAATGCATGAAAACGCAAAAATAATAACCTCCCTTGGCAAGCCCATCGTAACTCCTGATCCACCTGCTCAGCAAATGCTAGCAAGAGAATCATAATTGCAGAACGTCCATATCATTTTTATATAGTTGCAAGGTGGTCAGCAAAATTGGCTGGAGTGGGGTTGTTCCTTTCATGAACCATGAAAACTGACATAAATATTCGTTTCCATATCCAAAAAGAGAGGGAAACCCCTTGGAAACATTTGGTGATTAAAAACAACAACATGTTATTAGGAAAATAAGTTAAGAGTAAAGTCCACACTGATTAAAGTGAACACAACGTGCCTCAACCTCAAGTGGAAAAAAGCATACTGTCTAAATATGGCAAAGGAAAGAGGAATCTTTGTAAGATTATTATGAATTATCAAACAATGTGATCCTGTGGGCTATTGGATGCAGCTGGTGAGACAAGCAGAGTGCTTTGCACAGCAGGTTCCTATAAATCAAAACCATCTGGATAGCTATCCCTGACCCCCTGAACATCTCTGTGCTTTAAATAGGACTCATCATAAGTAACTTTTCTTCTTTTAAAATGATAAAGGGCTTAACAATTTTTTTATACAATATAATATACTGTATAAAAATCATTCCTTGTATTTATACATCATTACTCATCTTTGTTAAGGTTAGACAAGATCACCATCAAGTCCATTGCACTTGAGTTGAAAACATGACAATTTTCTGTAGATGGTGGAACATTTAGATAAAAACACTTTGATATAGAATAAATATAAATAAAATGTAGATCACATTTGTAGAACCTTTAGAAAGTGGTCTAAAAGCTCTCTTAAAGAAAGATTTAAAGTAGACAGTAAACAACACAAACAATTGTTGAACTTACACTGACCAAGGTTAATTGACTATTTTCAGTGATATATTCTTCCATTGTAAAGCTTTCTAAATAGGAAACATCATGAGACACTTCATGCTCGGCAGGGGATATACAAAATCAGCAATAACACAGCAAACCTGCTGCCATCCAGTGGTTTAGTCAGTTAACACGGTTAGTGTATATGTGAACTGAGGTGATTTGCCATTTGTCACACACCAATGTCAATGTGCCTGTCTCTAACTGGACTCGATTGGAACTTGATCTTCTAATGAGATATCTGCCTCAAAATATGAATAAGACATTAAGCAACTGGCATTTTTAACAATACGACTTTAAACAGAGAACTATTAAAGACTAAAAATGATTCATAAATCAAGATCTTTCAAAACATTCACTTAGGGAAGTCTGATAAGTAGATTGCTTTGTTATACCACGCAATAAAAAGGTTACATTTTGTGTCATTTACACTAAGCTAGTGTAATAAGAATATATAGTGTTCAAATCTTAAATCTACCTTTGTCAAATAAAATATGGTTTGTATTTATATCCTTTAGTTTGCTCAGTCAGTGTGCTTGTCTCAGTAATACAACACAGTCCGAGTCCATTAAAACAGTAGCACCTGTGCCGGCCCTGGCAGATATAAGAGCCAAGGGAGCCTCTGGCCAGACTGCAGATTATTGCTGTTATCTCTGGAGAAAAGGGCACAGGTTCTACAATAACAGTGCCGGCGTATGGGCTCCCCGTTTCCCATAAAGAGTCTATTGAGCACAATGCTCAGTGACATTCAGAGCCTGGTGAAAAGCGGCCCTCTTTAAGGTCATCAGCTTGACCGTGCTCTCTCTCTCCAGGACATCTGCAGTTGGGGGGTCTCTCTTTTTTTTAATAGTTTACGTCAGGAATTAAAAAAGTGATATATGTACGGCACGCTACCATTTAAAAGTTCAGCATCAGTAAGGTTTCTTTGTTTGCTTTGGAGGAAGGACATTAATACTTGTATGCAGCAAGGATGCATTCAATTGTAAGAGTCCAAGATTCAGTCTTCAAACTATCTTCGAACTTGTGTTCAACAGAAAAAAGAAAGTCATACTGGTTCGGAACGACATGAGGGAGAGTAAATGATGACAGAATTGACATTGCTGGTGAATGATCTCTATAATTCTCTAAATTCAAAGAGCTTCAATCAAAGTATATGTAAATCTAGCCAATGAAAGGTGAAATTAAGCAACTACCAAAAAAGTACAAATAAGAAAGTTGCATCTAAAGTGCCAGGTCTAACATAGTCTTTCTGACTAGGTGTAATAATCTGAAAAGTATTTTTAATGCTTAACATCTGCTCCTGAGCTACACGGCTTTTCCATTAAGTCAATGCAGTAGAAGCTGCTGTCAGGGGAAGAGTGGTGGCCCATACAGCCATTTTCCACTGGGGTTTTCCTCTTGACCCAGGGCCAAGTGTAAAAAAGGTAGATTCCCGACTGTGCTGAACTTTTCTTCATATCCCTTGTATCTGTTGGGCTGTGTTATGTCCTATGCTTCAGATACTGTAGCTGTGACACACTCACCCACCTGCGTACCAATCACTGCTACACAAGTTACATTAGTTATGTTTATAAATGCCTTGGCAACCAAAACTGAACACAGCTCGGTCTAAGAAATGCATTTTGCCTCAAGACAGATTTATTTGGTGCTTGGTCTTAATTATGGAAATGAAGTCATAGGCTTTGAGGCTGAGCAAAAACTAAAGCCTTAAAGTTCATTCAAACATTTCCTGACATTCAAAATGTAACCATCAAAAACAATATATATAGCAACTGCAAAAGAAACCATAAACATGAGAAGCGAGCGTGTTCAGTGCATAAAGTGAACGTGTCTCTTCAGAAAATTTGGACTAAACCACTATGGATTAGTTGTACTATCTTTTTCTGAAATTTTTGTAGCGTCAAAGTGGTAGTCCCGGATCAGGCTGGGTTAAAATAAAATTGCTGTCGGGTCAGACTCAGGTCTAGTTTTATCGGGTCTGTCTCTGGTCAACTTTTTATTTATTTTTAAATTAATTTATGGACATCAGGTTCAGGTAAGAAGTGATTCAGGCCAATTCGAGTCAGGTACAGATTTTAGGACCCGAGAAAACCTCTACTCTCAAATGTAATTGTATCATGTATAATATAATATAATATAATATAATACACAATTTTGAAGGTGCAATATGTGTGATTTCATAATTAAGTGAAAATGTTAGCATTTTGAATATAACAAATTCTATATTTTAAAATACTGATTTGCATATTAAATATATATTGAAACATAACTTTAAATGTAATGTAATATAATATCATATATAAATAACAATATAATATATATTAATAGATTTTTCTATTTTATCTATATCTATTATTTAGGCCTTTGTTTTTGCCAAGTGGAACCTTGACCCATCCTACCTGGAATGACAAGGATGAGCATTTTAGGAGGGTTTGGCCCTTTGCTGACAGCATGCAGGTCTGTTGGTCCATACTTGAGCAGCTCAGTGATTACACCTCTACAGTAGACATACTCCACAGAGGGATCCTCTCCGGGCCCCTCGGATCCGGGACTGCACATCACATCAACCGGATCAGCTCCACACAGTTCTGGGCCTAAGTAAAGAAACCAATGACTAATTATATAGGCTATATATATCTTACTCAGATCATCCAACTACAACTTGCAGATTGAATGTACAGTAAAAAAAACAACAAAAAAAACAGCTGATTAATGTTGAATCAGCCTTTGGTGATTCTGATCACAAGCAGTGGAACACTGTCCCAGACATTCTACAATCAGTTGACTCAACTAACGTTTTTAACACGTAACGTGGCCTTTAATAAATGCTGTCTTGCTGGAGTATACTTCAGCACAAGTGCTGGTGCAAAAGTCACTGACAGCAGATATGCAGCAGTTCTGCTCTCTGACATCAAATGACTGAATGACAGCTTGCAACACACTGAACATTGGAGTTTAGAGTCTGTTATCTAGTTTAGTCCTCTGATCAGACCATTCAGTTCAGGCTCAATATGTATAGAGAAATATATACTAATAGGATAGAATAAAATAGAACACGGGTAATTTACATTCAGACATCACTTACAGCTTTCGATTATGTTAACACAAAGCTTGTCAATGTAGAATTTCTTAAATTAACGTTAACTATACAATAATTGTCTAGTATGCTCATTAATAAACCTGCACATTATAATGCTCATTCATTAAATGTACCTACGACTTTACACGCAATTACAAAGCTTGTCCTATATGGATGACTACATTGCATTTCTTACCAAAAGATGATATTCTTTTTAGTGTTTGTGAGCGGAGAAAGTTTGTAATTAGAGATGCGATGACATTTACCGGTAATCTTCTCAAAGCAAAGACCATTAAACCAAAGGAGCGAATCGCTCTTACTGTTTCTTCTTCTGGATGTTTTGAAGTCCGCGAACCAATGGGAGCTTATCGCCACCTAATGTACTGTATGTACGGATCAATCTACACTACACTTATTTACTAGCTGGTGAGAAGAGGGTTAACTTAAATATTTAACCTTCAAAGCAAAGATAGAGGGGTTGAGAATTTTTCTTTCTTTTTCTTTTTTTAAATTAATTGTATTTTATTATGGCCACAGTGGTTCTTTTTACACCAAATACTTCATTCATTCATTCATACATGAGAGACTGACAGTCCATGAATTTTCTTGGCCATGATTTTTTTTCCGAGGTTTTTTTTCTCCTGGCTTGGGGACTCGTACGCATTCACACCTACGGACAATTTAGCATCTCTAATTCACCTAGATACTGAATGTTTTTGGATTATGGGTGAAACTGAAGCACCCAGAGGAAACCCACACAGACACAGGGAGAAAATGCAAACTCTACACAGAAAGGCCTCTGCCTTAGCCTGGACTTGAACCAGGGATGAGTTAAAGACCTATCAGCCTGTGCCATCTAGAGTTTCATGACAGAACTAGGTATTTAAATATATGGGTAAAACAAGCACTATGTATAGTGTGATAGAGTTTTCACTGAGCAGTTACATGTTTTGAACCATAACGTCTTAACCATAACCATTTCACCCAATTATTAAATAAAATGTAACCCCATTTAACATAAATTTTGCCTATGTGTGATAATGCATTGATAGTTGTTGATAAAACTAATTTATCAGGTCCACATAACACATTCCAATAGTTTGCATCATCGGCATATATGCTGGAAAGTCCCCTTTGCCTCCATTAGTCATCTCTCTCTCTCTCACACACACAGAGAGAGAGAAAGAGAGAGCACAAAATAGTTTTCCTTGAATTTTTGGGCTGGGGGGCTAAAGAAAACAAAAGATAAGGCACAGAAAAAGATGATGGCATATGCCAGTTTGATAGGAGACAGGATGTATTCAGGGCTGGACAACTGGGAATGTTACAACTAGGAAAGGCCCGCTACATACTGCATTTAAATTGTCCTGGGCCCTGTGAATTCAAGCGATGGTGACAATATTCCACTGTCAAGACATGTCAAAAACTCACTTTGACCTCTCAGAACTATCATCTCAGTAGACGTTCTAGATCACCCCCGGGTGAGGACTCAAACCTGCGGGTCATAATGGCCACACACAGCAGTGCTCAACAAACACATAGCCTACCTTTGGATATTAAATTGAATCTTTATTTTGTCACATGCTGTGAGCTTTCATAAAGACGAATGCATAGTAATAAACGAACTGCCCTCTGTTGTATAGCTTACGTATAAACTGTCTCAACGGCAACTGTTTTAAATATCAGTTTTAACCGTCATGAGTTTCACAGTGATATCTGGATATAATCCACTCTCGTACAGAAATATGTTGAATCTGATTTTCTGCCGCGGTTGTAACGGCCAGTAAAATGTCAACACTAAATCCAAGTAAAGCACAAAAGGCTCCAATACTGGCTCAGGCAGTAATCTCAGTATTCTTTCAACACACTATCACAAAATCACGAGTCAATCACTGAAAGAAAATGAACTGATTAGAACTGGTAAAAAATAATGTAGTAAGAGCCAAACTGGGAAAAAAGTTCCCCACACATTTTATTCGATCAAGATTAGTTTCAGGAAAGAGCATGCAATCTGACATTATAGGCTACCATTGCATGGTACCTGTGTTTTCTCATGTTGGACAGACACTGTGACATGGGCTTAGATGCAGATTTCTTATACAGAATCAGGTGTCCTGTGAGTTTTCGCCTGAAAGTAAGTAAATCCATATGCAATCAACAGTCAGATCCATGTTTGATGTATCAGCTCCAATACCACAAGCAAGTAATACATTGTCGCCTAGCAACATAATTTAAAAAGTATTCAGAGAATATCTGGAAAGCGTAAGTCTAATAAACTGTTACTTTGTCAAAAAGATAGATTTTGTGATGACTAAAGTCGGTTTTAGAATGTCTAAAATAATGTTTAGTAATAATAAATGTTTGCAGAGAAAATATAGTATAATAGTAATGAAAAGAAGACAAAGTGTTGCCAGTTTAGCTTTTTTTTCACTTGCTCGATGTGACCATAGGCCAGTGAAAAATCTGCAAATAATGTGAATATAAATAACGAATTTTTAAATACTTGTTCAAAGTTATTTAATTTACTAACAAGTTAGCCAAAGCCAAACACACTTTAATGAAATCCATTAATTATTATTCTATTGTTTTCATTTTAATGGATATGAGAAGAATTTTTGGAAATGCTATAATATTATTTTATTGTCTATGCTTTAAGCCCATAAAGCAGCGTTTCTTAATTGCAATTTACAAAACTTGGTTAGCACCATTAGCACCTAGGGTTTACAAATGTAAATAAGTTTGAAATTAGTTAGAGTGTGTTTTAAACAGGAAGAAATAAGCGTTACTAAATCTGGTTAAGATTGTCAGATCACCCCATTCTTAAATGTATGCGCCTTGTTCTAAAGAGCATTGCTCATATACATATGCCTGCAGTGAATATGCCAAGAATTCCATGCTTGTGACCTGACATTCTCACATCTCAATCTAATCAATAAAAAATTACATTTTACTGGAAACACATGTAACGTCTAACCACACACACACACACACACACACACACACACACATACACACACATTTTCACAGAGCTGTTTGAGGACAATAGGGAATATTTAGTGCACCTGTGAAAACACTGTATCAATATATTGGTAGAGAGATCTGTTGTTTAAATATGAAAAAAGAGAGATTATAATGTTAAGTATTTCCTGAATATATCTTGATGCATGACAATGTGAATTTCATTCATTCATTATGAAATATATCTACATAGCTGTTTCTCTTATTTTCCCTCTCATTTTAACAAAAATATTTAATCAAAAGCTTCACAAGCCTTTTTTTTTTTTTTTTTTACTGGAGTTCAGATGTGATTGCAAGAAATCCGATGTGGTTTTGATAATTAATTCTTAAACAGTAAGAAGCAAAAACCTTGCTTTTAACATTAGAGAGACACACAGAGAGATGTCAGAAATGAATTAAGAGCATCCTATTGCAAATGTGATGTTTATTTAAAGACAAGCTTTGAATGTGAAATAGTTGACCCTTAGTTTTTAGGTAAAAGGTAAAAGCTAAAACAGAAACTAACTAACTATGAAGCATGGAATCAAAGGCCTTTCATATTTAATTTGAGGGTTAATTTACTGATTTCAGGATAGAAGTGTGAATGTAATGACAGATATAAAAATGAAGTAAACAATAACAAATTAAAACAGATGTACATTATTCAATTGAAGTGTTTTATTGACATTGTCTCAACAGTCCGAGGATATTAAAACAACTAATTAGTCATTAATGAATGCAATGGTTGCAATACAATCCGAGGGATGATTTGACAACCTCAGTTTCATTATGCATTTTGTATATACAGTGAGGAAAATAAGTATTTGAACACCCTGCTATTTTGCAAGTTCTCCCACTTAGAAATCATGGAGGGGTCTGAAATTGTCATCGTAGGTGCATGTCCACTGTGAGAGACATAATCCAAAAAAAAATAAAAAAATCCAGAAATCACAATGTATGATTTTTTAACTATTTATTTGTATGATACAGCTGCAAATAAGTATTTGAACACCTGAGAAAATCAATGTTATTATTTGGTACAGTAGCCTTTGTTTGCAATTACAGAGGTCAAACGTTTCCTGTAGTTTTTCACCAGGTTTGCACACACTGCAGGAGGGATGTTGGCCCACTCCTCCACACAGATCTTCTCTAGATCAGTCAGGTTTCTGGGCTGTCGCTGAGAAACACGGAGTTTGAGCTCCCTCCAAAGATTCTCTATTGGGTTTAGGTCTGGAGACTGGCTAGGCCACGCCAGAACCTTGATATGCTTCTTACAGAGCCACTCCTTGGTTATCCTGGCTGTGTGCTTTGGGTCATTGTCATGTTGGAAGACCCAGTCTCGACCCATCTTCAATGCTCTAACTGAGGGAAGGAGGTTGTTCCCCAAAATCTCGCAATACATGGCCCCGGTCATCCTCTCCTTAATACAGTGCAGTCGCCCTGTCCCATGTGCAGAAAAACACCCCCAAAGCATGATGCTACCACCCCCATGCTTCACAGTAGGGATGGTGTTCTTGGGATGGTATTCATCATTCTTCTTCCTCCAAACACGTTTAGTGGAATTATGACCAAAAAGTTCTATTTTGGTCTCATCTGACCACATGACTTTCTCCCATGACTCCTCTGGATCATCCAAATGGTCATTGGCAAACTTAAGACGGGCCTTGACATGTGCTGGTTTAAGCAGGGGAACCTTCCGTGCCATGCATGATTTCAAACCATGACGTCTTAGTGTATTACCAACAGTAACCTTGGAAACGGTGGTCCCAGCTCTTTTCAGGTCATTGACCAGCTCCTCCCATGTAGTTCTAGGCTGATTTCTCACCTTTCTTAGGATCATTGAGACCCCACGAGGTGAGATCTTGCATGTAGCCCCAGTCCGAGGGAAATTGACAGTCATGTTTAGCTTCTTCCATTTTCTAATGATTGCTCCAACAGTGGACCTTTTTTCACCAAGCTGCTTGGCAATTTCCCCGTAGCCCTTTCCAGCCTTGTGGAGGTGTACAATTTTGTCTCTAGTGTCTTTGGACAGCTCTTTGGTCTTGGCCATGTTAGTAGTTGGATTCTTACTGATTGTATGGGGTGGACAGGTGTCTTTATGCAGCTAACAACCTCAAACAGGTGCATCTAATTTAGGATAATAAATGGAGTGGAGGTGGACATTTTAAAGGCAGACTAACAGGTCTTTGAGGGTCAGAATTCTAGCTGATAGACAGGTGTTCAAATACTTATTTGCAGCTGTATCATACAAATAAATAGTTAAAAAATCATATATTGTGATTTCTGGATTTTTTATGTCTCTCACAGTGGACATGCACCTACGATGACAATTTCAGACCCCTCCATGATTTCCAAGTGGGAGAACTTGCAAAATAGCAGGGTGTTCAAATACTTATTTTCCTCACTGTATATATATACAGTGAAATATGATTGGAAACAAGAAAATACAAATAACTTACCAAAGCATTCATTAGAGATTTATGTCTCAAACATTTTTACTACTGTTAGGAAGAAACAATTCCCTCATTATTATTTTTTATAAATTAAACCGAAAAAAGTTTAAAAAGGACACTAATATAAGCCATATCAGTAGCCTAATAAAAGCAGCTTTCATTCACATGGAGTACTTCATGGGGGCCACCATGTTGGGATCCCATGACTGACCAAGTACTAACCAATTTATCTCAGTAACCACCCTGTTATCGAGCAATTTTCTCGTGAAATCAATTCATCATGGATCACCGCAATTAGACCATCGGTGATCGAAACCACTTGCTTTTGCGATGCAGCATCCACACCACTAGTAATCAGTGTAGGTAAAAGATGATTATCATCCAGTGTGACAAACAAATTACTGAACTGAATTGAAATTCAATTCTATTTGCACGTTATCAGTTGCTAACCACTGAGGGGCATTGCTTTGTTTCAAAGCAGCTTTTACATGTTTGACACAAAAGCACCAGGAAATGTTTCAAAATTCCAAGTGCCACACAGGAATGATTCACTCTGCTGTCTGGCATATCTGTAATATGTTGCTCAGTCAGTGGCCAGCTGTTGTTTTATGCTCCAGCTTGGTTGTAAATCATCACAAGATTTAGAGAGACACTTTGAAATCTGCTGCAGTGATTTACATGTATGACAGACCCAACAGGTTGAGGTACATTATCTGAGCTCTCAAATGGGGGATACTGCTGTCCATTAGAGGCACTACACAACCCACACACACATAATATGTAGCCAAAAGGGTTAGAAACAGATGCATCCAAAATCTTCAAGTGCCCTGTGCGGTTAAAGTCCATATTAGTGTCATGCTCCCTGTGGGGCCTTTAGTGCTTGAGTATGTGTGTGTGTATCAGCGAGAAGGATGTGATTTACACATGCAGGGGTCAGAAGGAAGAGAAAATGCCTGGTGTTCGGTAGCACCTGGCCCATCATATCTGATCACATCAGTTTCTTATTTCTCCCTTTGCTACTGAGACATTTATGAAACAAGTTCGTCATCACTACAAACTCTAAATCCTGTCTGAATACATCTGAGGATAAAATATTCCACATCTAATCTGTACCTCTATTCGGTGAATATTATTGTTAAGGAACTAGTGCACCCCAATGCATTTATATTTGCTAATTATAATTATTCCTTTATAATTTAGCGAGGCATCACTTTGCATGTTAATAATTCAAATGTAGGGATTCTCAAAAGTATTGCAACCGAATATTTTAACCTTTCAATCATAAACAACATTAAATCACAATATTATTTGCTATCTGGTTCACTGCCCATATACAGTGCCACACTCTCTGTACTGGTGTGTGTCCATGATGGGCTGCAATTATGCCATTTCCTGCCTTCATGTTACTTGTGACAAATTCACCCACCAGATTTCATTACTGTTGACATTTCAAATAGAAACCGTTGGCAATGCTCTTTGTCTGGCATGGCTTGTCCAGCATCAGGTCTCTGTTATGCGAGGTGTTGGGGAAAACTGGTTTAGGGTCACCCTCTGCTGCCATTAATTAAACACACAGCTGCAAGATGACTGACAGACTGACAGCACTGCCAGCATGCACCTTCCAACCTTTGTATATATATCTGAATATGTGTTACGTAACTAAATAGAGATGCCCATTACAATATTCTCTGTGCACAGCCAAAACATTGAGGACACATGGCTGTTTTCTTTATATCTCGGGGGTTGACTTTTCAAAGTTTGTTACTGTATGTATTGTAGATTTTAACCTTGTCCCAGACCCAGACTTTTCAGTCTAGAAAAGTTTAAAAAACAAATCAAAACAAATGGATAAATAATCATACATCCATTTCAATATTCATTGTAAAAATGACGTATACACATTTTAAAACATTATGCCAGTTGTTTCATCACTTCAACCACAACAGAACAGCTTTGCCACTAATAATAATAAAAAAAAGTAAAATTACTAATCACATCAATGTCAGTGAACAGCATAATGTTTGGCAAATATCAAGTTTTTTTATTTGTGTAATTTCCATTCAAGCTAAAAAAAAAAAGATAAATGATGCAAATACTAACTAACTAACTAACTAACTAACTAAACTATTTCTAGAAAACACTAGCACATATGTGCTTTCAAATATGAATTTGAGAGTATTTATATTATGTGGTATAAATTTTCATCAGTTGACTGAGCACCATATAGAGGAAATGTAAAACAGGCAACCTATTTTAGCTTCCAAATGTCTTGGAAATGTCAGCAGATGGTCAGGAGCCACATGAAATCATTCTAACCTGTGGAAGGCAATACATCATTTCAGGTCTGCATGCCCTCATAACTGTGATGAAGAAAATGTTTACAAATTGATAAAAGACAATGTAGACATTCACACAAATCGACACAAAACACAGACAAATATGCAGTATTGTGATATTTCAACATACAGTATCTGACATTAAAAACCAATAAAGAGGGCAAATTGTCTCCTCCATTAAAAATGATAAATGTCAAAAATGAATTAGTGGGAAGATCTATGGAATTTTCTCTGCACAGGGTGAGAGCATGTGATAGATGAGTAACAGTACAGATGAGGAATTTGAAAACTGCTGCTCTTTCCTCAAAAGACTCAAATCCTTTTGAATTTATGAACAGACAAAACAGAATATTGTTAAAGAGGTTTTTAAACTCTCTGGTGGACTCATAATACATAAATACAAAATTCTGTCCCTGGACTCTATATTTCTAACTGGTGTCTACAGAATAAAAAATAAAAAAACACGGTGTTACATTAAGTTGAACTCTTAAAGGGATAGTTCAACTAAAAAATGACAATTCTGTCATCATTTACTCACTCTCAAGTTGTTCCAAAGATATTCTGAAGATTAGTA
The DNA here is from genome assembly GCF_951802725.1 of Rutilus rutilus. Lineage (NCBI taxonomy): Eukaryota > Metazoa > Chordata > Actinopteri > Cypriniformes > Leuciscidae > Rutilus > Rutilus rutilus. Next base: position 24,099,657 of record NC_140226.1, on the reverse strand, counting down.
ACCAAACAGTTGATGGACCCCATTGATTTACATAGTATGGGGAAAAAAAGTACTATGGAAGTCAATGGGGTCCATCAACTGTTTGGTTGAAGAAATTCATACAGGTTTGGATTTGGAACAACTTGACAGAATTTTCATTTTTGGGTGAAATGTCCATTTAAGCCACATGATTGTCTGAAACAAGAAAGACTGGTTTGGATCTTTAAAAAAATGTAATTCAAGTTTGTAATCAATCGCATGAAAAGTTCACTGGGGAGTGGAGAAAATGAATGACCTTTTGATTAATATGACGCTGGTGTGAGGAGCTGATGAAATGCCAGTGCCTAGCAGAGAGACAGTCAGCATTTGATCTGTAAGAAGGTCAAGTGAAAAGCAAAACAGCTAAGGAGCATGAAATCATCCGTCCATGTGATTTTTATCAGTTTCCAGCCTTCTTCCAGCTGTAGCAGGTCTGGATGGTGGAGCGGCGTAGAGCAGCGTGTGTTTTATTGCCTTTTACGCACCCTGTAAATCATTGACATTTTGTTTTCACTTGTCAACCTTCTCCTCTGTAGAAATTAGATTACTTAGTGCTGGCACTGAACCAGCTCAGGGATATTTGACAATCAGGGATGTTGTTATGAAATATGTCTTGTTAACATCTGTGCTCGAGTTACCGAAGCCGCCAGACAAACACAATGCTTTGTTTAGGCTTATTACTTTGCTACTTATCAGTATTTTTTATATGTTATACTGATTACAAAGTGATTTATTTTTTTATTTATTTTTTTGCATTGTTGCAATAAAATTAACGTATCTTTATCAGTGTAAGTTAAAAAAAAATTCCTGAATCATCAGTTAAGATAGCAGGTGGCTATTGATTTTGTTTTAGACCAATGTCCTTTACAATGTTGTGCTCTTTCATATACATTCTTGTTTAAAATGTGATTTACCTAAGGGTCAAATTCAGGCATGCTTTAAAAAGAATGAATCTTCACTGAACTTTTAACCAACCCCATGTATGAACACTGTCTTTTAAGAAAAAGCAATATGTTATGTCTGGGTGATCACACACTAAGAAAATGCTGGGGGTCACAACTGGGAGGCTGATTCTCCATATCCTGAAGTTCATTTTCACATGCTGGGGGTTCACAATGATGGACAACCATGAATAAGACTACCAACAAACTACCTTTCATCCACAGCATCAGCCACTATTTCAGTGTATTTGTTTAAATAGCCTACCTTTTCCACTTTTTAGGCAGAAATATTATATATGAACCTTGGGATTGGGAATCCCCAGCAGTAAGGGGGAAAAAATGGACAGTGACCAATTTGCTCGCTGCTTCCTTTTGGACATCCTTCGGAAAACACTGTGCTACGCTGTGCTACTCAGCTACTTGTGAAACATCAACTAAGTTGTTTTGCCAAGTATCCATGGATAAATAATAACTGGCATACTCTTCGGAGTGTTACGTTAAACCTCTGACAAGTGAATGAACGAAAGCCAAGAGAAATGGAAAACGTCTTTCCTAAGAAAGCACTTCATCATGACTATGGTAGCAGACTACTGCCTTATTCCCTTTATTCCAGGAGCAGATGCACTAACGTTGATGCACTTTTGGCAAGACAAAATTAGAATTGTCACATCCTGAAGAACTGGATATGGAAATGCTTTTTATGCTTTTATTACACGTGTACCTAATTGGCATACTTCTTAAAATAGTTTTCACAATATTAATGATAAGTCAGAGAAAGTACATCTGCATCAGCTATCAATTGCAAATATATTATCCATCTGTTATATGAGATGGAAAAATTGATATTTGAATGTTTCTGAAACAGAAACGCAACATCTACTGTAGTCCCATACAGTGCAGTGTACTACACTGCAAAGTTGTTGTCAAAATATTAACAGGAAGTTCCTAAAGAACACAGGTGTTGATGCATGATGAGTGATGAGGCATTTTTTGGGTTTAAACATCAACATACACTCAGGATATGCTTAGTTTGGAGTGATTCTGACAGCCAAATTGTAAGAAAAAACTGATGTTCTGAATGTTGCAGGTACCAAAAATAAAGGTGGGAGAAGAGCCAGATGAGGCCTACATCCTTTACACCCCCACTCCAGTGCTGATGACCTCTAACCTTGTCTGAAAAGACTGGTGTGGGAAAAGCAGCACGCACTTGAACACAGCACAGGCCCAGATTCCAAACAGGTGGCAGTCTCTCTGCTTAGCAACAATTGTTTTGGGGCTCTTTTGATGAGGTTATATGAAATAACAACAGGAGGGAACTGTTCCCCACCAGGTAACCAGGGGCAGTATATGGTGGGAATGTAACCTACTATATTAGACTGGTGTGGCCATGCACTGAGTGGAGTGAAACAGCACGGCTGGTTAACCATGTATGATCTTACGAGACGGAAGAAGTGAAATCCACAGCCGTGCAGTCGTTTGTTGTCATGAAGACATCGCCCTCTTTTGGCCAAAATCTGTAAACACTATCACAAGTTCAAAGCAGTATGTTGGAGAACTGTAAAGACTTTTTTAAAGGATTTGTAGAAAAGAACTCCAAAGTAATCTGATTATGTAAAAACTTCCTGTAATAATCTTTGCACATTGCATATGATTTTACTTCAATTTATGTAATGTCATGCAGCTTTTTTTATTTATACATTTCCTTAAATACATTTTTCCAAAATCATTTCAGCTTAATGATAACTGTTCTTAAAACAGTTCACCAAGACAGACATTCCTTACATTTGTATATTCTTTATACTTTAATTAACTACAATTAAACTAAAGTTTAAAATGTAGAATTTCCAACTTCATACAGTGTTTAGAGGAACACAATAACGGACAGAAGAAAATGGTAGGGAAAAAAAGTATTTCTATTGCAAACTTTTTAGATAAAAGGTTTATGCCATGCTGGGCCATTCACTAAAAGATTTCCAATAGAAAGGAAGAGGAATATCCACATCCGTTTTTTTGTTTGAAACCCGTACGTATGGCTCTGTATATGATGGCAATGACTTCATAAACGTAAGATAGCTCTTAAACAGGCTACTGATATGTGATTCTACTACCATGAGAAGATCCTTCAGATTTGAGTTGAGATTCTCCATGGATATTTCATTGTACAGCTCCTGGACTTTACTTTTGGCAGAGTCTCTGAGCTCAGACCAACCTTTTTTAGCCTCCCGCATCCATTCACGAATCTTCTGTGTAACTTGTAAGTTCCCTGCCTCTTTGTAAATCCCATTGATGTGTGAGGAAATGTCTTCCAGTTTTTCAGTCCTGAGAGAGTTTAGGAACACTTCTGCCCTCTGGATGTAAACCCTGACAAAGTTTAACATGTCCTGGAACACCTTCTCCAATTTGAAGTTATCCCATCTCTCTATTGCCTGCATAATCTGATCCTTCGCTGATTTCATGGCAGACCTTAGATCTTTCAAAATGTTCTTCCCACTAATAACCTTAGTGGTACCAGGAAGAGTAAATTCTACTTTGTTGATATTACCTGAAACGGAGTCAGCAATGGTTTCCATGAGACTAAAAAAACTTGTAGTAGCTCTCTCAGTTGCCTTTGAAATGGACTGCCTGGTCCTATTGTACAACTCTTGCCCGGTAAGCTTCTCCTCCAGACCTGGCAGGTGGAATTTTGTGTCCTTCAAGAACTTCATGGCAGCGTCCAAGAGAACCCGCATATTTGACTCATACTTCTGAAGGTATTCATTGGCGCTGCTGAAGAACCTTCTGCTCAACTCTTGAAGATCCATCTGGGGAAAGTTCTCCAAAGTTATCCTCCACATATTTTTACCCTGTTGTCTGAGCTGCTCAACTGAGGTCTGTAGAGCATTAATCATACGCGGGATCTCCTGGTAAGCTCTGTCGATACCGTTGGAGAGTGCGTTCTTCAGTTTTAGGGCAGCACGGTTCAGGTCCATGCCAAGGTGATCAATGTGGTACTGGTTGATAAACTTGTGAAGAGCTGCTATGATAGACGGAAGTCTGTCTTTAAGGCCATTAATCATGTCTGAGAGTCCACTGATATGATAGCCAACCTGAACGCTCAACTTTTCAGAGTTCTTCAAAGTCACCTTGCAACTCATCAGGTCTGTGTCCTTGTCAGGAGTTGACTGGATAAACAATGCAGACATTTTGTTACAATATTTAAATAAGTTGTTGAAATTGTTGACTAAAGATTATCACTCTCTTACCAAATATCTGCTGAACAGTTTCGCATAAAACTGAGATGGTGACCTCCTAGTGAACTGGAACCCAATGAAGCCAGCTGCTGGTGAGGATATCGAGGACGTGATTCCATTGTTGTGCGATGCATAACGAAAGCTCATGTCAGCAAAGGTCTGGCTTGAAATGTCAATGGCCAGTGTATGACGTGAAGGACTGTGGTGTAAAAACACATTCACAGTAACATTAGTATTGCAATTTTGCAATGCATAATGCACAACAAAGCCTATAAAACAGAAATTCAAGCGATTACCTGGGAACTGAAGACTCTTCGCGTTTCATTCTAGAGAAACAACAAAAATCATTAGGAAATTATGACAGGAGAATTTATGAATGTGTAGGTTTGAGAAATTGATGTGCTGTTCAGTTCTTACCTTAGATTCTGACTAAGGTCATGCTTCCAGTTTATATTCACATCACGATGGGTGAAGGTACTTTTTCCATCTAGACCCAGAGCTCCATTCTCAAAAATGATGGTGCCAATCACTAAAAATTAAATGTGAAATAGAATATTATATTAATTAATTAATTAATAATATTAATTGAGAAATATTGCAAAATTCTTGACAAATCAATCATATATACACACAAAATATACGTGCATATTTATTGGTTTGTTTAGAAGTATATAATGTAATATTATGTTTGTTAAAGTTATTATAAAGTGCTAATAAATATTCATATGAACTTGCAAAAGTCTTTTAAACTTACCATCCAAGTTATACTCCAGGAAAACCATGGTGGATGTGCAAGTGGACTTCATTGTGCAAACAATTCCTGACTCTGTGTTTTCTATATTTCCAGTCCATGTATTGTTGAAAACTGGGGCAGACATTTTGACAGTAGCTGACAGGGCACCAAAGGTTGGAATAAACACGCCAGCTGGGAGATGGAGTGATATCTCTGGGACTTCGATTTTTTGTTCAGGGATGATAATAGTTGGCAATTCAAAATGATATAGTGTTTTTGTGATGTCATCCAGACGTATTGGGTACTCGCCAATATCGAATGCTTTGGGAAGGTTAAATGGTGAGATGGTGATTTCATACTCTGGCAAACTGACAAACAGATGGGCCATTTTGTCTTTCAGATACTTAGTTTTAGCATTTATGCTAGGGATTTCCACTTTTGGTAAACCAGGCAAAATTATATCAAAGTTAGGTGTACTGATCTCATTGGGGATTTCTAGATTTGTCAAATCAATAACAAAGGACGGCACATGGAGAGTAGTGAAAGGTACGTTAAACTCTGGAACAGCTATAACTGGGGGTATTGAGATATAATCAGGCAGGTCAGGCTTTTCGAATCGCATATCAACCTGTCTAATCATTTGTGGAATTTCTTTAAACCAATTCGGAATGCTCACTGTTGTTTGCGGGATATTAAACGTCACACCATTTTCAAACAATTTTGTTGGTAGCGCAAACAGTGTTCCCTCCATGCTCTTGGTGTATATCACAACAGTCGAAACATTGAGGAACTGCAATTGGTCAGTACCGGTGACCTCACCAAATTTAAATATGTCCCATAGACTCTTATGGTAGACTGGCAATTTGATTGACTTCAGGAATGCAACATTCCCCTCAATGGATTCAGACATTTCCATGCGGATTTCAGATTGATCGTTTGATAGTGTCAGATCAGAGGAATGGATCAGCGTTGCTAGTTGTTCCTTGCCACTCCAAAGTAATTTTTGCTTGTCTGAAGTGATGGAAAGATCTGCATTCTGCACTATGCCAGCATGACCGAGGTTACTCGGCTGTGATAAGTCAATATCAAGATTGGCTGACAAAGTTGTCAATGGAACAAACTCAAGCGTCAACCTCACATTTTGCTTTCCGTTTGTTGAAAGCGAAGCAATACTAGCTGCATTAGTGCTTGTATAAGTCATAGTAGCATAAATACGCCGCAGAGTGGCCTCAAGAGCGAGGTTGTTAGTGACGTCCATATTCCAGGAACCAGCCTTTTGGTGGTAGACCTTAGAGGTTACATCAGTTTTCAGTGTGGAACGAAGACCATTGGCATTCACATAAATAGTTGCTTCATTGTCCAAAGATCCAGCAAGATTTGCACATTCCATGATGGTTGCATCTGTTGTTCCTTTCCATGTGCTCTCCAAAGAGAAATAGGATGACAGTGCCTCGAGAGCAAAATTGTGATCAATGCTTCCAGTGCCTTGTGTTTCGATTATGGGTAAATTATAAGTGTAGCTAACTTTGACATTAGAGGCTATATTTGGTTTAGACTTAGTATTACCACGAACCACTTGATTTAGGTCCATCGTAAAAACTGGAAGCTTAATTTTAGCTATGTTTGTTAAGGAAGCCTCCATATTCCTCTTTGTGAGGCTCACAGTGCTTTCATGACTACATTCAGCACTCATATGTACCAAGGACAGGCTTGTGGCCATCTTCAGACCTCTCCTTTTATTGATGGTGGTACTACCGTCAAGTTTAGCTTTTAGGACGTCGAACACGGATATTGACGAGACATCAAACTTGATGACAATGTCAGACTGATTATACAGGCCACCATTGGCATTCAGAGTTATTATAGGAGATTTGATTGAGAACTCATAGGTCATATTTCCAAATGCAGGTATCATGATGTTATTCTGAATTTCAGGTATTGTAAATGTGGGTAGGGTCAAGTCTTGAAGCGTCTCAGGCACATGCAAGACTGGTAGCTCCAAAGATGGAAGCACAAGGGTGTATGATGGCACTGAAAACCCCATCAAAGGAACTTTAAAGCTTGGTGTGCTAACCTCTTTGGGTATGAAATAACTAAACGCAGGTAATTCGGCTCGGAAGGCTGAAACCTCAATGTTTAGTATGGGTATGGTATATCCAGGAACAGTGAAATATCTTGGCGGCTGGTTTGATGTGTCAATTTTGTACTTTTCATTCTGAATTCTGGCTTTGTTGTAGGAATTGGTGAGGGCATCAAAAATGTGGTCTCGTCCAAGTTCAAATTGCAGACTCAAGATCTTGGCATGCTCATTGAAAGCTTCGTAGATTGGTTTAAGGTTTAGATCAAATGTGTGCTTGTCTGGGTTTTTCTGATACAAGAGCCTGAAATCAATGTCAAATGATTGCTGAGGAGTGGTCAGAAGATCTTTCAGACCATAATCTTCCCAAAGAGAAAATTCTTTGATTTTGGGTGTTTTCATATCCAGGTATGGGATCATAATTTCTGGGATACTGAGTGGAACAGTCAAGAAGTCAAGATTGGCTTCACCATCAGCAAAAGCATAGATTCCAGCTTCATTTTCACTGTTATCCAAAGTAAAGTTGTGTTTGTATTTGTACTGATTGAAGCGAGCCAGACCTACCCAAAAAGCATGTTGCTTATTGGAGTTCAAGGTAAATCCAAAGTCATCTTGGAGATCGATTTTTCCAGTCAGCTTAAGGGGCAAGATAATTTTAGAGTTACCTTTATTCCTGCAATCAAGTGTGACCTCAAATGGTTGAGCCAAGAACTCGCATGCATTGGATATACTTCCACTCACTTTTCCTATAAGCTCAGCGTTATGTGAAATTCCTATTTCCATTCGGACATCCTCCATTTGAGCCTTTCCTTTAAGCGTCAAAACACTGCCCTTAATGAAAGGAGCCTCAGTCTCAGCCCTGGCATCAATAGTAATGTGACTCAGGATGACAGATTCTGCTTTAACTGACTGCTTCATCTTAAGGTTTCTGCTGTTTGTTTCTCCATCAAAATTGAGTTTTGCTGTGCCAGCGTTGACAGTGAACTCAAAATTGCTCTTGTGTGTAATTTCATCAGAATAGTCATCAATGGACTTGATGGTCCTTGATGGACTTAATGGAGACCACTTTCCACTTCCCACTGTTCCAATGGTCACGGATATAATCCCTGATTCAAAGCGAGCCTCTGCTGTTTCGGTTATTATAGCCTGACTGGAAACATCTATGTTGGGTATGTTCAGATTATGCGTGTAAGTTGTGTCCATATTTGCAGATATTCCATTTTTTAAAGTAATGCCTACATTGTTAATTAAATCAGCTGTGTATATATGCGTGCTGACTTTAGCAGCTGTCTTGGCTGTTGCTTCTGCTGAAGGACCACTTAAGAGAACAGAAGCCTCATGATCAATTCCAAGGGCCATGTGACTAACTTTCACAGTCTCACTAATAACCATTTTTCTCATTTTTGGAGCTTCAATTTGAAACATTGCATCCAGAGTATAGTCAAGGTATTCAAGGCTTGACTTTCCCATTGAGGTCAGAGTAGCTTTAAACTGTGGGGATTTGGGTGTTCTTGTTGTGTTCTCGAGAGCTGCTGATGTCATCAATGTATAATGTGGAGAATCTACTTTGAATTCTCCATAAAGTTTGCCGAAAGCTGGTAGACATGGTTCAAATGGAATTTCAGGGATTTTGACTTCGGGGATTGTCAACATGGTGATCTCAAAACTATCCAGTTTTAGTTTAGGAACAGTGATCTCTGGAAATTTGATCTCTGACAGAGTGATCTCTGAGAAAGTAAAATCAGGCAAGTCAGAAAGATAAAGAGCTCGTAAGTTTCCGAAGATGGCTTCAGGGTCCACATCTGGCATTTCTATCTGGCGAACTTTGTCAATGAAGTCAATAATGCTCTGCTTGATTTTCTCAAAGTCAAATGTGATGGAAGGAAGACTGAACAGGTCCAGGATAGTGAATCCTGGTATTGCTATCATTGCTGGAATTGTAATATCATGTATCCTTGCCATTTTAATCTTAAAGGCAGGAACCTCCAGAGTTGTGAATGGAAGAATAAAGGTGTGTACGTCAATTTCTGCCGTCTTTAGAGCATTGAGAACTCCCTCCACAGCTTGAGTGATTTGATTGAGGAGCTCCTTATCTTCAACTATCTTCTTAATTTCATCAATGAGTTTTATGAAATGTGATGAGATGTATTCGATCATGTTGACGTAAGCACCACTTGCCCTTTCCAAGTAAACCAAGATTTCATCTCTGATGTCCATGTCACTGACTCTCTGCCTAACATCTTCGAGAATGTCTTGGATCTTCAGTTTTATATCTTTATATGCAGTAGTGTGAATTACATCTATAATATTCCTGCAAACTTCAGCTATCCTTGTATTTTTCATTTTCTCCAAATAATCAATAACCGTCACCTGCATCTCTTTTATAAACTCTCTGGATGCCTCTATTTTTAGTGGGATTTCATAAACTTCATTTATCTGCTTGTTAATATAATTGACTATGTTCTTTACTTTTTCATTTACTTCATCAACAAATGTGTTGTAATCAAACATTCTTAATGTCTTTATGATCGATAGAATGTGCTCATTTAAATTATCTAAAATCTGTTTGAAATCCATCAGCTTTAACAGAGAAGTAATTCTATCCAAGATCTCCAAAACCTTATCCGAGATGTACTCAAACTGGATAGATTTTAAAGTATCCACTACAGCCTGCACTAGCTCTTGGATTCTATACTGTTTGACTAATATAATGGCCTGCTCCACAAAAACTTCAATTTTCTTGTCAGTTTCATACCTTAAAATAAGCTCTTGTGCATTTAAGTAAACTCTATTGATTTTCTCAGGAATTTCGTACTCCTCTATCCAGTTGACAATGACATCCTTTGCAGAATCCAACACTCTCTCAATGTCTTCATATGGGATTTGATCAGATAGTTCTTCCACATATTCAGTTAAATCAAATGAGATTATATAGTCTCTCAGACCTTCAAGTAATATCTTAATGTCAAATGTCTCAACAATCTTCCTCATTTCGCTCAGCTTTTCCTGAAGTTTGGTTTTAATTTCATATTTTGCATCCAGTTGTTTTAACCAAGCAGCACTGCTGTCCTGCAGCTTTTGTAAATCAATCTGTCTTATTATATCGTCAATACCATCAATGCCTCTGATGATTGTTTTGGTTATTTCATATTTCTCATCAAAAGCTTTAAGTTCATCTTCAATCTGCGTCAAAAAGTCAGAGACAGAATTGGCCCACGATCCACTCTCAATGCTATCTTTGATTTGAGTCATCAGATCCCGAATTCTGGTCGCTAAATCAATAATTTTCTTTTTAGAAGCCTCCTTAAATTCCTCAGCATATGCATCAAGGTCATCTATTGATACAGTGTAGTCATGTATGTAGGAAATCAGCTGGTTCTTGACATTGTTGACTTTGTTCTCTAGGTCCATGTCCACTATAATGTCATTTACTTTTTGAGGGAGTTCATCCAACTTGTTTCTAAACCGACCTATCAAACCATTGATATCTAAACTGTTGAGGTAGTTTTGTAGGGATTCGAATTTATGAAGAATTGCATTTTTCATCCTTTCAAAGGCAGCAGGGAAGCTCTCGATAAATGGAAAATAAATAATGTGACAGTCACTGTTCTTATCATACTTGACAAACCCAGAAGCACTAAACTTTTGATTGTCTAATGGAATATCACTTGATATTGTTTCAGTGTTCAAAAGATTTGTTTGAAGCACTCCGGAGAACTGGACCCCCATCTCATTTTCTTGGTTGTAAATATTGACATCTTGGTTATATGCATGATTATTTAGCTTTGACTTAAACTTCCAGTCCACAGACTGTTCATTTGGTATCAGAACGCTGTCAATCTTGTTTTCAATGTGCGTTTCAGCTGACTCTCCGTTTGGGAACATGTGTACAACAGAAGCTCTGCATTGATGGGACTTAGCCATGGCCAATGGTTCAGCTTTCAAGAGGAACTTACTGTAGAGCTGACCACTGTGCTTGCCATAAAACTTCACAGTGCCATCACTGTTCAAAATGGCATCAATTGTAAGGCTAAACGGCATGGCCATTGTGCGAATGTTATTTTCAAGACGTAAAGATTCACAATTTATTTGTGTCTTGCTGTTCATTACAGAAGACAGTCCAGCAAAATCCAAGTCGAAGTTGTTACTTATCTGGGAATCAAAGACTTTTGCTGTTGTATCGCATTTGATGGTGCCTGCCAGCTCTGCATAAGTAAATTCACAGCTGTGCTTAAAGTTATCCTCTTCCCCATACTTCCCACTGAGGCTTCCAGCAGTATCCATCTTAAATGGCTCCATTTTAAGGTGGCCGTCACCACTGAGTCCAAAATCAAAAATCTCAAGTTCATTATTGGCACTTATCGATGTGATAAATGGCCTCATATTAATCTTAATGTCATGGTTGTAGGACGCTCCATCACAGATGAAATTGTCCATTTTGGAGCGGTAAGCCAAGGTCCATAACGTTACAGTCAGGGTATGTGTGCACTCCGATCTCATTTTCTGTAAGGTACCCATCATAGTATTAGACAGACTCAGTCCTTGCTTATTAATACCAAAGTTCATGGTGTTTCTTGCAGTTCCATCAAAGGCGTTTCCTTTAAAAACACTGGTTATATACACTTCTTTGGGTGATATCTTACCCTCCGCACTGAGCTCAACTGTGTTATCCTGTGTTGATCCTTTTGATACAAGAGACATGGAGGCTCCATCGCCATCAATACCACCATTGAAGTTATTTTCAAAAGTCAAAGAAATTCCCTCAATGGTTGTCATGCAACTGGTGGTCAAGCCATTTTCTCCAAAAGTAAGTGTGCCTTTGTGTGACCCACGTCCATCTTCAAAATTCAGCAAACCTTCTATGTTAATTTCAAGGCCATTACTGTTTAGGGATCCAGTTAGGAGGGAATATGCATGATGTGTTGCTTCATCTGCCTGGTATTCAACTTTCAGTCTGGCTTCTTCACTCGTGACATCAAGTTCAGCTTTACAGCGGAGCGCTTTTCCAAGTGCAGTCATGCTACCATCTGACTTCACAGACAGCTGGCCTTTCTTGTGCTTTATTTCTGCCACGTGCTTCAGAACATCATTTTGTGCATTTGTTTTGGACAAAAGTGACAGCTCTCCATTGACGTAGGATCCTTTGATCACATTCTCACCTTGGATGATTGAGGAGTCAAACTTCAATGTGGACTCTCCTTTTCCTTCTCTTTTGAGCATATTGTAGATATAAGATTGGCTAAGGGTGGAGTTGGCATAGAGAGAGCCTACCTTGATAAATCCATCAAAGTTTCCATCTCCAATGACTTCATCACTCGTGGAAGCTGACTGAGCCGAATAATACACAGAGGTGTCCAGACCAAGTGGACTAGATGCTTCAATCCTGTAGTTGGTCCTACCACTGATTTTATCAGCCATACTCATAGTTTCAAAGGCACTCAGGCTGGCGTCAAGTAAACAATGACTGATAGATCCATTTACAAAGTACTTCAGAGTATCATCGATTTTACCAGTGATCATGCCCATACCTATGTGAAGAGAAAAAAAAAATCGATATTTAATAAATAATGAAAAAAATAATGAACTAATAATTTAATAAAATGTGATAAGTATAATAATAACAAAGTTCTAATGTCCCGAAGAATGTAATAGAAGTAAAATAAATTCAAATAAACTGAAGATGTCATTATGACAGTCATCTTTGGGCCAGATTTACTAAACACGCAAATTAAAGAACAAAGACGCTGCTCATGGAAGTCATGCTTATCATTTCCATAATAACCATTGCAATCTACCAAGAGTAGCGCAAATTAGAGTCTGGTTTAAGAGTGCTTTTTTTGGGTGGTAAATAATGGCGCAAATACCAGAAAGTTGAATAGCGCAAACCTTAGTAAATCACTTTGCATAATTCAATAATCTCCTCCCATAAATTTTGCATCTGAAAGGGAAAGTCCAACAAATGCATATGCAATAATAACTGTCTACGCCTTTTCAGTGCTAATTTTTCACTGCATGTCTTTAGCAAATCCTTACAGTAGTTTTTGAATGACAAAAGAGGGTTTGCGCTGATGCAAGCTGTTAGTAAATCTGGCCCTTTGTGATGAGTTATGATGACTTAAATACCTTCAATTTTGTATGACAGGGGTGTCACAGGGCAGCTGGCCATCACTTTGTACTTAGCAATGTAACTGGGAACGTCAACAGTGTTGTTTCCCCCTAAGATGGAACCCTCCCAGTCATAAAAGTTGCTGTTCATCTTGACAGACACCTCTGCTACACCTAACATGGGCAAGGAGAAGTCCAAAGCACGGGGAATTGTGAATGATGGAATCTTATAGTTTTTCTCAGGAATATCCAGGCCAATGAGAGGAATTTGAATCTGTGGGAGTGTTAGGGTGGGAGGGATGTTCAGTTCAGCAGATGACTTTCCTCCCAGGAGAAGAGGAAGTGAAATGGAGATTCTGCCTTTGTTGAACTGGTATCTCATCAGTGAATCACTGAACATAACAAAAACATGAAGAGAAAAAAAAGTTTAAGCTCAATATCAATGTATATAATATACATACATATAAACACTACCAGTCTAAAATTTGGACACACATCACTATATTTTCATTATATTATATAAAATGTTAATGTAATACATTACATTAGTGGTCTATACACCCTTGGGACTTCCTCATGTGACAACTAGACCGGCCTCCCCTATATCAGCAGATATTTATTTTTATGTAAAAAGTAACAAATAGTGTCACTCACGATTTAAGATATATTTTTTCCGGCAAAGATGGCAAAATGAGCTCTGGGGTGCTTCGCTTGCTCCTCTGTATGTCCACGAATGAACTGCCTGCCGACAATTTATCCAGCCAAATATTCACTGCCTTGGGACAGAAGGACCAATTATGAAATGTTCATCTTCAGCAAAGCCATTAAAATATTCAAATGGTAAAATACATGCAATTTAGACAAATCTCAAGTTTGATTTGATGCACTTACCTCTAACCCTTTTGAAACAATGTGACGAAGTTTCATGTCAGTCTTGGTGACTTTCTGGTCAAGGATATCATCAATACCTGTCTGCAGCTTGCTACGGTACTCCTCCATATTTGGAAAAAGTTTCTCAACTTCAGAGTTTATATCTGACTTCATTTCAAGTTCAACCTTATTATTATCTGCAAAGTCACCAAGAAAATCATTAAAAAACTCAATGACAAATTCATTCCAGGAACGTTTGCTTCATTAGCAATGTGTGCTTTATTACCATATCGGAGTATGGCTTTCTGCACAGATGTTGTCTCCGGCATGTTTAAGGCTGTTTCAAGCTGCAGGATGAGCCCATTATTGTTCTTTAAGGTGGCAGTGGCAGAGGTGTCCATCTGTAGTGCTGGCACTGCCAACTGAAGCTCAATCAGACCATCCCTCATAGACTCCAGCCTTCTCAGAAACACATACATATCCAGATTAGCATCAAATTACACTTCCCATATCATTTCTGTATATGTCATGTTAAAATAAAAGTCTCCATAATGCTGATGGGATTGCAGTGTTCCAATATTTCTTCTGACTACTGAGTGTTTACTAAATAATATATTTTTTAAAACTAATTGTTTATACTGTACCTGGCATGCCCAACAAGTGAAAGCTGTGGGATGTCTTTGTTAGTTACATCAATTGTAATACCACGCATCTTTTTTCCTTTAGCGCTGCTATCTGTAACTGCCAACTTGATGCCAGCTTCAAGGTCGTAATCAGGGATCTGAAGGTCAGTGGTGAGGATGTTCTTATTGCGATTGTATTTCACAACTGCTGTGGCTTCGGTTGGTTCAGCACCTTAAAATAAGAAGAACTTATTTTTTATTTCTTATATACTTGACAGCTTACACTCATTGAAATGCAAGCAATCTTGACCAAATAAATACATTTTTTAATTTTCATAAACTGTTTTTATTAGTGGTTTTTAAAAGGCACATGATTTACTGAGCTGAGATACTTTCAATTAAATAGCAAAAAGGTTATATTTACATCACAGCCATAAGCCATGATTTGTTACTTGATAACTTGCGGATGAATTTGACTGGACAAAATCTGTGTAGTGCAAGATGAGTCATCCTCATCTTTGCTCCATTCCATTTTCCCAAAAGGTAGAGGTGCTACATTTTTAATGCATGTACACTAAACATACCGTTCAAAGGTTTTTGAAAGAGGTCTGCATTTATTTGATCAAAAATACATTAAAAACAGTAATATTGTAATATAATATAAAATATACTATAATTGTTTTTAATTATCAATAGTAATAGTAGCTGTGGTAGTAAAATATTATAAAATATTTTTAAATACAATTTAAAATCTTTTTTTTATATATATATATATTTTATAATGTAATTTATTCCTGTGATGGCAAAGCTGAATCAGACATTATTCCAGTCTTCAGTGTCAAATGATCCTTCAGAAATAATTTTATTATGCTGATTTGGTGTTCAACAATTTTTTTCTTATTATCAGTAGGGAAACTAGTTGTGCTGGAAGTTTTGTGGAAACTGTTTTTTTTATGAATTTATTTCAAATAAAAATCTTTCGTAACATTATAAATGTCTCTCTAATGTCACTTTGGATCAACTTAATGCGTTCTTGCTGAATATAAGTATTAATTTCTTTCAAGAAAAATCGTACTAACCCAAATCTTTTGAACAGTAGTGTATCTGTTAAAAATATCTTTTGACAACATTTAACACAAGCATATCCTGTAGATAGAAAACATATTAAACATATTAAAGCTGCAAAAAATTAAAAGCACTGATAAATGTTCAATGCCACTGTTAGAAATAAAATAAGAAAGAAGTGATGTCATTCAAATAGTTTGAAAACTTACTCTCAGCCTTGAGAACAATTTTCACAGAGTCGACTTTATGGCGCCCCTCTTTTCCCTCCCTCAGCAATGCATAGGCAATCGTTGCAGTGTACTCAGGCACTTCTCCTGTAGGATGAAGTTCCAGAGCAAGCCTGGAAAGAAGGTTTTTCCTGTTATTGTTTTTAAGTGCATAAACCATGGAAGTAAATAAGTTGTTTGCATACTGTACAACCACTTGTTTCTCACCTTGTCTCTCCTGTGAGAGGATAGTACGGGGCATTATTGGTTAAACTTGCATTTGAATAGCGCAAAATAGTGCAGTAATTCATCCCAGGAAAGATGGGATTACACTCTGTTGAGTCAGTCCTGTCCTCTACCATGGAGGGGACAATCTTAGTCTGAGTGGAGGTCACTGAAAGCAACTTGTTACTGTTGTGGAAGAGAAAGAAGAAACATATTTTTCTTTATGTTTCATTTGAATCTTTAATATCATTCAGTAGTACAGAAAAAAGTGACCCTTGAGTATAAGTATGTAAAAGTAAAAATTCATAGTAAAAAAAAAGCATCTGATAAGAAACAATAAATGAAGGATACTGAGAGGTTACATGGCCTACCTGATGCCGAAGAGCTGGATGTTTCCCTGTGGTGCAGGGATGGAGAGCTTGATCTGACTGTCACTTACAGTGACCTTGGCATTAACAGCGCTTTCATGGTACATGTTTGTGTGTGTCTCAATCCCAGCTACCACAAATTCTGGGATATAAACACCCATTTGGGTAACAAACTCCATTCCCACAGATGGCATGAATGAAAGCTGTTGCTGTGAATAAAAACAGAAAAAACATAAATAATTTACTACTTAATTGTGACATGACAAAATGTACACTAGTGAGAAGGATTACCATCATGCGGTCAATGGTCATGCCTCCTTTGGCTCCAGGGGCCAGAACGCCAGATAGGGAAAACTTCAGTGGAAAACCAGCACATGTAGGTAGTGTAAAGGCCTTGTCCAGGAACATATAGTGGACAAAAACCTCATTCTCTAAGCTAGATATCAGCTTTCCCATTAACTGCAATAGCAAGAGAATATCACACTTAAATTTACAGTTAAATTTTGTTGATGAAGACTGAGATTTTTATGGTAATGCATTTAGAATACCATACTTTCAAAGTCTATGAATAACACTTACATTCACAGACATCGACTTAAATGTTTCTGTGTATAGTTTAATGTACTGAATGATGAGATTGAGCTCATTGGTCTTCAAGTATCCCAGTTCTGTTCCCATAAGCCGTAGGTAGGCCAGGCCTTTAGGAGCATCTTCGATCTGTTCAAGGCGTTTCTTGAACTCTGAGAAGTATTCTTCCATATTCCTCATGATGTCTTGAGGGACCTTAAGGAAGAAGATATTTTTAAGCATTATGTTTTATGTAGATGGATTTTCATTATACACTTAAAAGATTTGAGATAGAATAGATTTTTAGATATTTACCTGTCTTTTCATCCTTTTACCTCTTAGTGGGGAAATCCACTTATCCAAAACCCGTTTGATGGGATGTGGAATATTGTCATTGGCCCAGTACATGGCTTTTGAGATCGTATCAGGGAAGAAACCATTTTCACCAAAAAGAACTTCAATGGCTGGCTCAAAGCCTTCACCTTCAAGGCCAATCTGAGAAAGAAGTGATCACATGCATTCATAAAAATGGAAAATATAGGCACACAAAAAATATCAAGCCTTTTTAAAATATTGATTTTATGATAAACTTATACAGTACCTCCAGTATTTCTGCATTGAAATTGTCAAGTGTGGTGGCTAAAATGACTTCTCTGGGCATGTAATTGGCAGAATCAAAAATCATGTTGCTTTCTACTGAGCCAACCAGAGGGACTTCAATTTTGTAGTTGCGTGAGAACTTTGTAAAGTCCATAGTGTCAAAGCTTGCATCCCCTTGTACAGCTTTAAGAATGTAGTCCTTTGCTCTAAACATAGACAAAAAAATACATATATATATTACGGATGCACAATATATCAGTGCCATATCGGTCATAGTGTTTTTTAAGTTATAAATATCAGATGATAGTAGAAGTTACAGCTAATATTTGATATCAATTGTGGATTATCAATTGGATATCAATTGTGGATACCTTTGCCATAATCTAACACTCACTTCAAGTTTATCTTTAAAAACACTAATGATTTAATAACACTGTTAAATGTCATTTACGTTATGATGCCTAAATTCACTTAGCATTTAAAACAACTGATTTTAGTGTTTTATGATTCATTTATGAAGACAAAATAATATAGAATTTAAAGTTATCAGTTATCGGCAACAACGTGAAAATAATTATAAAGCATTTTAATATTGGTGCATTCCTAAAAATGATTCAAAGTATGAAGACTGGGGTTATCTTGACAACATAAAAAGTATTTATTTTGTCTGAGGAAAGAATTGGGAATTTGTCATCAAGAGGTAACATCTTTAATCTTAATACAACATGGCCAAAACTTCAAACACTTTTGAACATTCATTGTGCTACATCCTGAGCACATTTTCTGCTTCGGCTTCCAACGAAAACATCAAGACAAATCATTTTGAACTAGAAGGCCATAATAATAAACACATTTAGTATTGGAAATATCAGTGTACATACGTGCTCAGGTTTGGATCTTCTGATTCCAATATGTTGATGATATGGGAGGAGACAAAGCTCCTAACCTGCTCATTTTGCTCACTCTTAAGTGTTCTCAGCACCTTGTTTACTACCTCAGGGTTCCTCATGAGCATCAGATATGCTGCAATGCGTTTTTGTGCTGGTGCCTCTGTATTCTCATACTGTTGTATCAGGGCACTTCTCACCTAGTAACAACAAATCAAAATATCAAATGCTTTAGAATGAATCCAGATCATACTGTTTTTCACTTTAAATTAAAGTAAACTGATTTTATTTGAGTAACCGATGCATAATTTAAGAACTGGAATGAGTGGAATAATCTAAATGCTGTAAATCTTAACAAGAGTTGATTTACTTCTGAATTCATTTCCATGAGTCTGAAAGCCTGGATAGCTGCTTTTTGTACTGGCAGAGAAGCGTACGTCTGGCCCATGCAATTTAGGAGAGAAGACTTCAGAGATGGGAATCTCTCCATGTACTTTCCCATGACACCAATAACCTGTACAATAAATAATTTGGTTAATGTTTAGACATTTGTGTTCATTATATATGCATCAGATGGATGGATAGAGAGTTAGATGTACCCTTAATGTAAGGAAAGTGCTGTCTTCATCTCCAGAGCAATCACCTAGCATGAACTCCATGAATTCAGCTGCTTCCTTCACTTCAGGTGTTGACGTTGCTTGGTCTTGAGGAAGTCTGGTGCAAAATATACATTTATCCATTCAAATTCCACTTAAAAACAGAAAATCTTGACCTATGCTAACTGAGAAGCTAACTGAGTAAACATCACTGACACTTACTGTTTCACAGTGTTGGCAAGAGCATACATGATGGCTTTACTTTGCTTGTTTTGGGCCATGCTCAGCATGTCTCTAACCCTCTGAGGGCTGGCCTGGGGTAAGAGACTCAAAGCATAAACTATAGCATCCACCTCTCTGACTGACCCATCAGAAGTCCTGAGGATCTGCATGATGGCACTGGTACATTCATTGGTTCCACACTGGAAAAGTGTCTGCCATGTAAGCCACTCTGAGATCTTCATCATCTCATCAGCAGCTCCAGAAAGCGTTTCATTTTTCAAGCCACGGACTTCAGACACCAACTTGTGGAAGAGGCTGGCTCTCTGTTGACTCTTTCCTGAGCTGCTAAGTGTATTTAGCTCTCTCACTGTGGCAAGCACATCATCCTTTGACTGAACAGGAAGCTTGTCCTCCACCTCCTCTAAAAAGAGCTTCTTCTCAAGAGTGTCTGTTCAGAAGAAAAAGACAGAGGGAATTTGTTTATTTATTCATATTATCACACCTCTATACCTCTCAAAATCTTGTAAAATACAAAGTAAAACAAACTATTTTATATTCTAACAGCTTAAAGCTACTCACCATCTTTACTGAAATATCTGCTGTTTATTTTCACTGAATCCTGTAGCGTTAGACTCTGTTTTACTTCTGAGGAGATACCATACTGCCCCCTGTAGGATAAATTATAACATTGATGTTCATTAACATTATAGGTTATGCCAGGTTTGACATCAATTATTATGTCATCATCCTTTTTTTGTCACATAACTAATCACAATGCAGCCACTTTAAATATGTGCATATTCAAATTGCGAAAATGAGTTTAGAGAGCTAAGACGTAAAAAACGACTTTCTGAATAACGATTTAAATTTACTTTCATAAAGCTATAATATAATAATTATAATATAATATAACACAGCACAATATAGTGATTTTTATTGTATAGACTATATTTATGGTGCTTTTTTGTCATTTTTGGAGCTTGACAGTTCCGGTCACCATTCACCCAGCTAACGGAACGTTCTCAAAACTTTGGCTAAAGTTCTAGCAAGGTTCTCTCTCAAAGTTATGATGAGCAAACATTCTTCCAGTAACATTAATAGAGTTATCTGGTCTCAAATTGATAGCACATAAAGGTTATTTATATACATCATTCATGTTTTAGTTGGACAGTCATCTAATGTTTTTTTAAATGTTTCAAAGCGGTCAGAGAACATTCAAAAGAAACATTCCCATAATGTTCTCAAAATGATAAAATGGAATGTTCCGTTCAGAGAACTTTCAGAAATGTTTTTATTCCTCAATGGGAACGTTAGCAAAAATATTCTTACATTTGAAACGACACAAGGATGAGTATTAGCAACATAATTTTCAATTTTTGGGTTAAGTATCCATTTCTGATCAGGTCAGTAACCAGGCATCCAAAACAAAGCCTTTATGGGAAGAGATTACGCACTCATGTGAGAACGGGATGAAGATATGCTTCTCTGTACACTGAGCTTCAGTCATGTGCTTTCTCCTGTTGTCAAACTGATAGTTGCAAGTCTGAGTACTGCTGATTAGCTTGGAGATAAGACCATTCTGCAAAAGTAAATTTCAGTTAAGTTGTATGAGTAGCATTTTTGATTGAGATGGATATGAAAGAATGGATATTGAAAGAAATAAGCCATGTGTGTTCTACCAAGCCAGGCAAGAGAGACAGGGGGCTGGTGGGGAGACTGTGAGGTGAGAAATGGCTGCAGTCCGACAGATCTCTGACTACAGTGACATCTGTGTCAATGTCCTTCCGTGAGTTGACTGTGACATCAGTCTTGCACATGCCGTGGACTGTGCTCTTAAAAATGTAAGAATAGAGAAGTTTCAGACTTTTGAACCCCACAGTATCTAAAATAAGTGTATTTTACATATGACAAAAATACAATGTATGAAAAATTTGTGTCAACTCTGAATTTTTGTTTTAATCTCACCATTTTTTTATTGTGTTCTCCCTCCGGGACTGGCACAAGAAGAGCAGAGATGATTCCTCTTTTGATGTTCAAAATGTTTTCTGGCTCGTCCTTCTCTGGATAAATGGAAACACTGGTTATCTGCTCCACCACAAAATTCAGAGGGTTCCTGGAAAGGGGTATCAAAAAGCATTATTGAGTGAAATATGATACTGGACAATACTGAGGAACTAGGGGTATTTCCTCTATTTAAGAGGAGGAATATCCCAAATATTATTGGCTGTTCCACATACTTCTCCATGGCAACCTGGAAGGCCTCAGCTCCAGCAGCCTGTCTGTAAACAGGTTGACCCTGTGCGTCAATGACTGACACCTCGCTCAGGATGCATTCTGTTGTGCGAAGGACAAAGCTGCACGTCTGTGGGACCTCAATTTCAACCTGATGGTGGACAGAGAAATATACATCCAGTGTTCTCATATTTAAACACTACCGCTCACTACCGTTTGTGGTCAGTAAGATTTATAAAAAAAAGAAACGTACTCGGTTACTAACTTGACCTCGGTTTCCTGAGATGGGAACGAGTACTGCATCACTAGACGCAATGGAAAAACTCATTTTTCTCTGATTACTGAAGATTGTAGAATAACACAGTGAAACTGAACCAATGGCTGAGCAGCAGAGTTACACGAACCTATTGGGAGAAAGCCCGCCAGAGCCCGCCGAAATGGGCGAAAGGGGCCGTAATTCGGCCAGTTGGAGTGGCTTGAAGGGACCGGCCCTGAGGACTACAGTAGACAGGTCCCATGTAGAAACCATGAGAGGGCGGGGCGGGTTTAGCCTCCAAGACACCTTGAGAAAACGAACAACCAGGTTGTGCTTGCCTACGGACTGGCCGGCCACAGGAGTAAAGGGGAAGGCTGGGCCAGCACATCCCTGTCCCTCAAGAACTATATTGGGCAGTGAGAGTTATCTTCAGAAGCAAAAGGGTCGACCTCTGTCTTCCCGAAGATACTCCAGATCATACAAACCATCTGGGGGTGAAGTGCCCACTCTCCCGAGGACACGTAGCCCCGGGATAGCTTGTCTGCCCAGCACGTACACCACTCTCAGTGATTGCAGGTTGGGTTGTGCCCATAATAGGAGGCATCTCACCAGTTTGTACAGAGGCCTCGATCTGAGTCCACCTTGGTGGTTTATGTAGGACACCACTGCCACGTTATCCGACCGGACTAAGACATGGTGCCCTTTCAGATCTGGCAGGAAGGTTCTGATGGCCAGAAAGACTGCCAGCATTTCCAGGCAGTTGATATGAAGCCTTTTTTCTGCGCTTGACCAGGATCCGGAAGTCGGCCTGCCCTCGCATAGAGCTCCCCAACCCAATTTCGAAGTGTCTGTCGAGACCACCTTCCTTCTGGAGACCATTCCCAGATCCACGCCCGATGGAACCAACGAGGGTCCTTCCAAGGGGTCAGGGCCACGATGCAGGCGTGATGCACCCTGATGCGGAGGCGTCCGAGATGCCATGCGTGGGCTGGAACTCGGGGTTTCAGCCAGTACTGTAGGGGCTGCATGTAAAGCAGTAAAGCAGTACTGGTGATGCGGAGGCCCAGCATCCTCTGAAACTTCCTGAGGGGGAGTGAGAACCCAACCTTGAAAGATGCCACGAGCCGTTGAATCGTAAAGGCTCTTTCTGACATGAGCATGGCCCCCATTTGGGCTGGATCGAGAACTGCTCCCTGGAACGAGATTTGCTGGCTGGAAGACAGTGCTGTATTGATCCTGAGTCCCAGGCTTTCCAAATGGTTGATGAGCACGGATCTGTGAGCATCTAGCCCGGCCTCCGACTGGGCTAGAATGAGCCAGTCATCGAGGTAATTCAGGACACGTACTTCTTTCTGTCTCAGAGGGGAGAGGGCCACGTCCATGCACTTTGTGAAAGTGTGTGGAGCTAGAGACAGTCAGAATGGAAGGACCGTATACTGATAAGAATGCAAATCTCAAGAATGGTCTGATGGTCTGAATGGTACCCCCCCCCCCCCCCCCCCCCCCCCCCCCCCCCAAGAGGATTTGTTTCAATGTTAACATCCTGAATGGCCATTTCATTAGGGCGCAGTTCAGATTAATGAGGTCGAGGATGGGCCTGAGGCCGCCATCCTTCTTTGGACTGAGGAAGTAGCGGCTGTAAAAGCCTGACTTGCTGTAGGTCGTAGGAATGGATTCTACAGCTCCTTTCACTAGCAAATTCATCACTTCACTTTACTGTATTTTTAATAAGATAGATGCAGCCTTGAAAAAAAAAACATCTTACTGACCCTAATTTTTTTAGCGGTAGTGTATCCTTATCCTTATATAAAAAGAGGTTTTTAAGGCCATTATAAGGAAAAAATGTTTTACCTGACAGGAGATCTTTGGCCCATTCCTGAGGTTAGCTGTACCCGTCACCCCATTTTTGCTCTCGGCTGTATACTGATAAACATATTTTCTGAGGTTTTTGAACCTTGCAGACACTTGAAAAGAAAAAAACATTCAGTAATTGTCATTATAATGTCAGTGATAATGTCAGAAAATTACTTTATTGCAATTATTTCACAATTGCCTGGTTTCACATGCTTAGTGTTTATGATGACTTCTGCAGTATTTAAGAGTCAGTTCTAAATAATCAGATGAACGGAAGACCTTTGGACCATTTGTTGACAGAGTGGCACCTCTCTGATTCAATATTCTTGACGCATACACATGTACCATGTACCAGAGTTCAGTGCTGCTATCTTCTGCAGCCGATAGTAACACAGTTGGTCAGACTAAAGAAACTGATTGGTTGCAGATAGAATATTATATGTCACAACTAACTAACTAAGATAATCAGCATGTTGTGTATTGGTTCCTCCTTACATGGGCATATGGATGGTTGTTCTTCTCCACTGTCTTCCTCAACTACCTCAGCATATGCTTCTACAGAGACAGATAAAAAGCAGTAGCTGAATAAATTAAATCAACTTTATATTTAGAAAAACACAGCAAATCTCAGTAAACAATAACTACAGAGTTCTTCTAAGAAAGGAGGACAGAAAAACAGATAAAACTTGTAAAAACAGTGAACAATCTCTAGACTTCAATTCAAACATTGCAATATATTAAACTTCGTATAATCTGTTTTCATAATAATTACTAGAAACTTTCTTTAGAAATTTGAGTAAGAAAAAGACCTAATAATACAAATAAGAATTACAGTAGGATGACAAATAAGAAAAAAGGGGAATCTGGCAAATAGGTGTAATTGTTAAAATAGGGGAAGATGTAGATAGCACAAACATAGAGTACAAATGTATAGTATGTATGTATAGTCAAAACTTATAAAAGAGTAATAAATACAAATCTTACCTGCAAATAAATGTGCACTGAGGAGGAGTAATAGACACAACTTAGTGTCCATCTTTATGGTCACTAAAAACTCTTTCTTTGTTTTTTTCACTAACTTCTCTTAAATATTCCCACCCAGCAGAACCTTTATAGCATGCCTCCCACCCCCAAAGCCTCCAACTGAAACCTCCTCCAATCAGTCAAAAGACCACAAAATGACAACTCTGACTTGTCAAAGTTCATGAACATATTCTATTTGAGAACACAGGGAGAACACATGAAAAACATGATTGATAAACATGTTTGTAAATGCAGGGCATCTATTTTTGTCTATAAACATAAAACACAAGTGTGTACAAGTGTATATAAATATATATAATTGCAATTATACAATTATGCAAATTTAACTTGAGTGAAATTAAAATTTTACAGGTTTAAAGCTACACTGTGTAATTTTTTAAGTTGATTCTTAGCAAAAAACACTTTGTTCTTTCAAAATGATATGTGCTCATTCATGTGTAATTACTTCTACCAACTAATCAAGTATTCTCGTAAGCGTAGAATCTGCCATTTAGAATACATATGAGCGAGCCGCTCGAATGGCAGCAGCCATGTTGCGCCTCCATCTTGAAAATACATGTGCCAAAGTGGGACATACCTGGAAATTCAAGCTTCGCTTTTGCGTTTTTACACTCAGTGGCACCGTGACGAATGCGAGGGGGAGATTACTCGCGACTGCCGGCAGATTTGAAATAATACGGCCACTGTAGTAGTTAAAACCCCTCGGAATGGGAGGGGCTAGAAAGTAATAATCACTTGGTAGTCATAAACAATTTCACCGCTAGATGGGAGAAAATCCTACACAGTGTAGCTTTAAGTGGTTGATGGTTCATGGCAAGTACATTTTTATTGAGAATTTCTGGGGTCTTCACCCACTGTTAGGCCTTGTAACTTTCTGTCAAGGCCTATACTGTATTTACCCACTGCCCTATTTTAAAGGGTAGTCAAAGGCTAATCAATATGTTGATTGATGTATAGGAGTCCAAGCTGATATGGTAACATGTAAAGTACATTGTTACATAAGAGGGTTGCATAATATTCACAATCCTCTTTTTGACATTGGATTACAAAATTGTTCTTTTTAAGCTACAAAAAAAAGTATTTTACAAGCTTCAAATAGCAAAGTTTTTGTCACAATGCACATGATAATATGTGCATTTGCAAATATAGTAAACCAGTAGTTGGCATGAAATATATATATATATATATGTACAGACCCTTTCCAAAAAATTTGAATATCATGGAAAAGTTTATTTATTTCCATAATTCCATTCAAAACATTAAACTTCCACAGATTATAGATTCAGGGCCCACAACTTAAACGATTTCAAGTATTTAGTTGTTTATTTGCACATAATTTGGGCTTCCAGCTCATAAAACCCACAAAAACAGGATTTCAAAAAATTTGAATATTACATGAAATCATACAGTAATTACACAGTGATACCATGGTCATTGAACCAGGTTTTGGTTATTTTGGCAGTGTGGGCAGGTGCAAATCCTGCTGGAAAATGAAGTCAGCATGAAGTGCTCTGAAAATGTCCTGGTAGACGGCTCCGTTGACTCTGGATTTAATAAAGCACAGTGGACCAAAGTCCTCTTTTCTGATGAGAGCAAATTTTGCATCTCATTTGGAAACCAAGGTCCCAGAGTCTGGAGGAAGAATGGAGAGGCACACAATCCAAGATGCTTGAAGTCCAGTGTGAAGTTTCCACAGTCTGTGTTTGGTTTGGGGAGCCATGTCATCGGCTGGTGTTGGTCCACTGTGCTGTCCACTCAACGCAGCCGTCTACCAGGACATTTTCAGAGCACTTCATGCTTCCTTCAGCAGACAAGCTTTATGGAGATGCTGACTTCATTTTCCAGCAGGATTTGCACCTGCCCACACTGCCAAAATAACCAAAACCTGGTTCAATGACCATGGTATCACTGTGTGATTTCATGTAATATTCTAATTTTTTGAAATCCTGTTTTCGTGGGTTTTATGAGCTGGAAGCCCAAATTATGTATAAAATAAACAACTAAATACTTGCCCTGAATCTATAATCTATGGAAGTTTAACGTTTTGAATGGAATTATGGAAATAAATAAACTTTTCCATGATATTCTAATTTTTTGGAAAGGGTCTGTATATATGAAGAGTTCAGATGCAAAAGCCTCTAAGTACCATCTGAAATTTCCTTCTATAATGATCATTTTGATCAAGCTTGTATGTTTATATTCAGTTATTTCACTTTAATGGCAATGAAAATGACCTATTAATTGTCATTAAAGTGAAATTACTGAACTTAAACATACGAGCTTGAAAAAAATGCTCATTTTAGAAGAAAATTTCAGATGGCACTTAGAAGCTTTTGCATCTGAAGTCTTCATATATAGGTCAAAGTCTGTTTAAGTCTAGCTTTGCTCTGATGTTTGCAATAAAAGAAAAATAAATGTATTTAAAACACATTTATCAGTTTATATTAACAATTAACATTGTGACTTTTAATAAAGTCAATATTTATTGATAATGTAACAAAATGTAAAGATTTTCATGCCAAAACCTGCAATGAAATAATAACCTAACCACATACTTGGCCTGGCAGACTAAAATATTGTATATTCTTTTAAAGTAAGGAATGGAGCATATTTGCAAACTGCAAGTGTTGTATCTGTAAACTCCATGAATCAATGGGTGATCACAATGTCCAAAGCATGGAGCAGTCAGAGATGTCCATGAAGGTATAGCAGCCAGGAAAAGATTGTATTCTTCTTCTTTCTTTTTAAATTATGTAGCCTATTGTTTCAGTGCATGATAGGTCTATAAAAAGAAAAGGCTTTTTTAAATTGTTTGACAAAATCAAACAATCCACCATGCCTCTCACATAAACCACATATCAAGCTGGACTTAGTCACCAAATGTTGTAATTATTAAACTATATTTCATGTTACATAATAAGACTAAAGGGTAGTGTAGGCTATAACATTAACTGAATACCAACTTCAGAAACAAAAGTGATACGTTACTCAAACAAATGACATAACCTCAGGTTCGCTGAACAGCGCATGCGTTGAACTGTTCCGGTCGAAGTTCAGTGAACTTCGCACCTGACAGAGTGGCCTATTCATCAGCTGATTCCGATGGACAGTGTATTTTAGATGCGAAGAAAATGTCTCGTGTCAAGTTCAAGCGGAAATCAAAACATAGAAAGGAGGACCGATCTAAAATTGTTCCTATTAAAGAAGCCCAATCAGCCGAGGAAGGAATCAAGACTCTGGAATCAACGAGGTGCGCGAGCAAGAAAGAAAAGTCCGCCAAACAAGTGCACGTCTCTTTTCTACCAGAGAAATACCAACCGCTGGTTGAGTATGATATTGACCAACCAGGAGATGACAATGTCGAGAAAAAACAAGACAAATATAAAAAGTTAAGAAAAGTACGTTGTTTACTGTCAAATGTCGCTGTTTGTCTGATCATGATTGTTTATGACGGTAAAAAAAAAATCTGTAATTTTGAAAATTCAATAAAATAATAATAATAAAAGGCTAAACTGATTTAAAGGGATAGTTCACCCAAAAATGGAAATTCTGTTATCGTGTACTCGCCCCCAATTTGTTCTATACTTGTATGAATTTATTTCTTGTGCTGAACACAAAAGAAGATATTTTGAAGAATGTGCATGGGTAACCAAACAGTTGTGGGGCACCATTAACTTAGTTGTTGTTGTTTTTTTTTTCATATGGAAGTCAATGGGGTCCATCAGCTGTTTGTTACCCATAGTTTTCAAAATATCCTATATTTAACTGAAGATAGAAATTCATACAGGTTTGGAACAACTTGAGGGTACGTAAATAAAGACAGAATTTTCATTTTTGGGTGACCTATCCCTTTAAGTCTGCGTGGTGCAGAAACTGATGTAAATCAGACAGAAACACCAAAATAGGGAAATAATTACAGAAAACATTGTTTCATATTTTTAAAGTAGGCTATCAAAAATATGACATTGTATGAAAAATTGTGATAGGCCTATATTTGTCTTTCACAAGTGGTTAGGTATAGCCTAGGCTATGATGTAGTTTAGCAATTTAGCAATCTAAAAATAATTAATTAAATTGCTAAAATACGTATCAGTGAGTAAAATGCTAAAACTTAAGTAAAATGTTAAAACATGTAAGCAGACATTTCTTGTTTTATTTTGTCCTCATAACAACTAGGCCTATTGTTTGTACTGAAGAATAGTTCAACAAACGTCATCACAATAATGTGGTTCATTATTTTAATCTATTTACAGTATAGTTTCTCTTAATAAAAAGTTTGAAAAGAAGCTGCTTTATCATCATTACAAAAGAAGTAGAGTAAGTACTGTATGCATGGGTGGGAACTTTGAATATTGCATTGGTTTATTCATCTTTGTTTGTCCACCCCTTTCTTTTTTTGCAGAATGTAGGAAAAGCTCTTCGTTACAGCTGGAAGTGTCTAGTGGTTGGACTGCAGAATTTGAGCACGGCTTATTCTATGCCACTGGGTGTCGCTACCACAATAGTGCCAGACATCCACAGAGCCAGATCTCACGTCTAACACATGACTCAAGATCAGGTGGTTACATTATGAGTAGCACAGTGGTCAGTGTTGGATCCCCATTTTTACTGCAGCCCCTTCCACATCAGTGGAAGTGCAAAAGGTGTATTTTGATTTATGTGCCACTGTTATCAAAAGAGATGGCAAGGAAGAGACATGGAAGAGACTACATTTGTGAGATAATTTGTCTTTGATAAGAAAATACAGAGTAGAGGCTGTGATGGACTACGATTAATTAATGCACATCATTTTTAATTTTACAGGCTTAGGCCAAACATGTTTTCCAAACAATTTGATCTTTGATATGATGGATAAAGTAAGTAGAATAATGGGATTGTGGATGTTAAGCCAATGAAGTGCATTTATTTAGTGCTCTCAATGAGAAGACAGACAGGAACAGATGTGGACTGAATAGTAATGCTGAACAGGAGGAACAAAGTGTGTTTGTTATCAGAAGTTGTATTGTTTCTCAAGATTTAATTCTTAATTATTATAAATGTTGCAAGTACATTGTATAAGCATAAATGTGATTCAACAGCACAGTTTGAACTGTTCTGCACTTTTTTGTAATGTGAAGAAACACTCTTTTTTTACAGGATTTAGACTTTGGATTGAACAAAGATATTAATGTTTATTCACAAATTGTACAAATGAATTGAATAAGAATAAATTGGAGTTGAAATGCTTGCAAATATTGCTAAAACTATTTCAAGCCTGAAATTAACTTCCATTTGTTCACCAATAGGTGACAGCATTGTGTAGGACAACAGAAAATAATTCATTTACCCCTGGTTTCACAGACCAGGCTCAAGCCTAGTCCCAGACTAAAATGCATGTTTGAGCTGTTTTAACTGAAAAAAACTTGCAGTGATATATCTTAAAATATGTCAGTGACATTGTTTTATCTCAAGATGCACACTAGTAATGTTTTTTTTTTTTTCTAAGGCATGTTTATACAAACTACTTGAAGTAAGGCCTAATCCTAAACCCTGTCTGTGAAACCAGGCCATAGATAGATACAGATAGACAGACAAACAGAATATTATCTATGTACACTGAAGAAAAAATGTATATAGCAGGGCCATAACGACCATAGATATTGAATAATTATAAATGGAAATTGCCAAATTGTCCCACCCCCAAATAGTTGACAAATAGTTATATTTTTAGGCTGGTCTAAATCCGCTGTCAAACAGCGCTCGTCAATGTCAAAATGATTGAGATGGCAATGCAATCAAATCAAAGAAGGCGGGTCTTACTTTTTACAGAAGAAGAGTGTGAATGCTTTAGTTTTAATGGTGAAAGAGTACAGTGTAAGGTGCAAGCTAAAAACATTAATATTTGACAACTGTTGATAGAAATGTTCAAATACCGACAGTAATATCCAGTGATGCAAACTACTCAACTGTTTTATCAAATTTTACTCTTGAATTGAAAATATGCTATCGATTACATGATTCATGGAATAGGCTAACTGAAGGTGATGAAGTTTGCGTTATCGAGATATTAGACATCTGAAAAAGAGTGAATGTGTAGGCTATATTTTAAAATAAAATAAATAGATTTAAATAGATTATTTCAGTCCACAACTACAGTTTTACCAAGAACTTTTTTCTTTTTCTTTATTCCCTGATGGAAAAGAATGTCACCCTCATGTCGTTCCAAATCCGTAAGACCGTAGGGACAGTCCACACAACTACTTTGTCACTTCAAAAAGTTCATAAAGAGATCGTAAAAATCCATCTGAATTGATCTGTTTAATACAAATTTTGTCAAGAGACATGGTCGCTTTATATGATGAACAGTTTTAATTTAGGCTTTTATTCACATATAAGCATTCATCAACTCACACACCAGTTGTGGTTAATGGAAGCTCAAGCATGTTCGCGTGACGTGCGAAAACCAACAAGGTTAATTTTCGTGTTACGCAGCACGTTTAAACTCGACAAGAATCAACGAGGTTCAGTCTTGTGTTGCGCAGCACGTTTGAGCTTCCACAAGAACCAACAAGGTTCATTCTAGTGTTACGCAGCACGTTTAAACTCCACAAGAATCAACGAGGTTCAGTCTTGTGTTGCGCAGCACGTTTGAGCTTCCTCAAGAACCAACAAGGTTCATTCTCGTGTTACGCAGCACGTTTAAACTCCACAAGAATCAACGAGGTTCAGTCTTGTGTTGCGCAGCACGTTTGAGCTTCCACAAGAACCAATGAGGTTCAGTCATTGTGTGTCAGAGCACGTTTGAGCTTCCACAAGAACCAATGAGGTTCAATCATTGTGTGTCAGAGCACGTTTGAGCTTCCACAAGAACCAATGAGGTTCAATCATTGTGTGTCAGAGCACGTTTGAGCTTCCGCAAGAAGTTTGTTCTCGCATGTCAAGCAGGTTCGGTTTGCTAAATTAAATCTGTTCATCTTATAAAGCAAATGTGTCTCTTCAGAAAATTTGGACTACCCGCTCAGTTCAAATGGATTAGTTTTATGATCTCGATCTAGCCTAACCCTTTAAATCCCTTTTAATCCTCATTTAATTCCTTTAAATAAAAAGACCAAAAGACACCCATTTTATGAATTAAATAGCTCACAATCATACTTAATCCCTAGAAAATTGAAATAACCAGTTAAACATGAAAGTATTATTATGCAATAATTTATGACATTTCTCCTATACAGAACCTTTTTGGCATAAAGCGTTCTTTAAAATTTTGTCAAGATAGAACCCCATTGAAACTTTTTTCTAAGAGTGTATGTTATAATAAATTAATAAATAAAATAAAAATAGATTATGTAAATGAATTGCTGATATGAACACCTGATTTATAATTATTAGTATTATTATTACTGATTTAGGGGGCTCTGGGTAACAAGTTTAAACTAAATATCCAGATACCAAATCAATATAAGGATGCGGAATACTCAAGGCAGTGTCTTGTAACTTGGTTTCCCACACACAATACTCTTCTCTTTCTTGTTTGATGTTTTCTGGGTTGTTCCAGTTTTACTAATTAATTATCAATGCCAGGGATTTCCCCACAGGTTCATTTCCAGTCATTTCATCATTACCTCAGATGCACTTACACAACACAACTCACTGCTTTTATGTTTCAGGTCTACACATACATAACAGGCACAGTAAAGGAATGGAATAAGCGTGACAAAGTCAGTGTATATGAACTACATTCACAGCAACATACCGTAGTGCTAAGCATGGAAAGCCATCAGATTAGTTTTAGTCATTTGTAAAGTGAATTTTGTTGTTGTTTAACAAAGGGAGGGACATTAAAAGTCAGCCAACAAGATGGCCATCAGAAAGGAGGGGAGCAGCTGTGCAAAGATAGGAATGTTTGAGACTTTAAATGCACTTTTTTTATTTATCAGAGGGCGTTGGACAGGGTTGCATGGCTGAAATGTGATCTATAGGCCAAAGGAGATTAAGGGTTCATGGGTGTATTCAGCTGGCACTCTCCTCCTTACAGGTGCTGTGGTAGGTGGGCTGTGATCACTCAGTTACGAGATAAGAAAACACTCTTTTTAAGAGGTGCCAGGTCATTCTGAAGTACATGAAGCAAATTAAATTTCAGACTTAAAAATAATACACTCATCACTTAATAATTTGAAAGTCATAGCAAATAAAACCACAAAAAAGTCTGAGGAAGATAAATCATAACAGACATTATAGGACTCTTCTCAAACATATATTTTACGTTTTTAGGACATTTTAGTCATCCACTGGCTACCAAGAATATGTATCAGCAGTAATTTTTGCTAAATATTAAATACATATTTTAATATCTTAGAGGAAAAGGTTCTATGTAGAGCCTTAAAGGGTTCTGTCAGGGACTTCATATATAGAACCTATTAGGGATTCCCATCATTGGATCAATTTATAGAATTACTTTTAATCAATTTAGTTTTAATTCAATTCATTTTAATTACATTTTATGAATTAAACAGCTCATAAACATAAGTTATAACTAAAAAAACAAAACCTGTTAAACTTAATTTAAGACATTTCTCTTTGTATAGAACCTTTATGGCATAAAGATTTCTGTAAAACTGATTCAAGAACCCTACTGTATAAGCATGACAGGTTATATATTTAATATTTTATTAGATTTCTGTATTATTCTTTACTCATACTTGAATCATTTATTATTTATATATGTTGTATACGTTTTTATTGTAGACAAAGTTTTAAAGCACAGCAAAAACACAAGAACAGTACAAGTCCGTACTGAACATTATAATAATGTTTTTCACTTTGATCTTATCAAGTTCCACTTTTAACATTAAATATCAAACTAATTCAAGTCAAAGATGTTTTTAAAGGTCTGCCAATATTACACACAGTGTTCTGTTGTCTTGCCATTTATTAGACCTCCCAAAAGCTGAATTTAGAAAGCTAAATCTAATTAAAAGACATCTTGCCACTGATGTTGTCTGATAAATGTGGTATTTACCTCCAGCTCCCTATAATCATTTTCAATTACTGTCAGTTTGTATCGTTTAATAAATTTAAGCAAGGTGTTTTTCTTAGGGTTAAAACCCAGTCTTCTGGTCTATGATGAGCGTGATCTTTGATTTAAAAAAAAAAAAAAGCTGAGAAATTATGAGAAGCAGGAGGCTGCCATTATTAAAATCTGCCATTCAGTCTTCCCAAAGTTCACCCTTCAGCTGGTCAGCTTGACCTTATGTGGTTTATATCTGTCATTTGCTGCAAGACACAAGAGGAAGCAATGACTTCATCTTCCAAATAATCTGCCTTTGTCAATAAATACACTGGGTACAAATTAAAAAGCAGAAATCTTCCCAGCACTTGAAGACATTGACAGATTGTATTTCATTATGTCACAATCAAACACAGACAGACCGACTCCGTACGAGAACAAGAGGGCTGATGGAAGATGCACAGAAGGCCAATACAAGCATCAGCAGTTGTTATGATATTTATATTCTCTGTTGCCTCAAACAGAAACTTGAAATATTTTCTAAATTATTGAGAGGTCTGAGACAACCTAGTTTGGATAACAGGAAATTTATTTCAAAATGGAATTTTCACATTCAAAACACTACCACACATGAACACCCTGGCAATCACATAGCAACTGCCTAGCAACACCCAAGCAATTGCCCAGCAAAGCCCTAGTAACCACCCAGAACAGCTTAGCAACTGCATAGCAACTACCCATTACACCCTACAACCACCCTTAACATCCTAGCAACTGCCTATTAACGGCACATATACCTTAGCAATCACTACCAACACTCTAGCAGCCACCCAGAACACCCTAGCAATTGCTTAGCAACACAATGGCAAATACCCTATCTACTGCCTAGCAACCACTCTAGCATTTGCATATGTAACTGGTCCTACTCGACACGCTCCAAGCGGGATTCGAACCAGCATCACCGGCATGGGAGGTGGACGCACTAACAAGGGCGCTAAAAACCTGCCTCCATAGCGTCAGTGGCCAGTGCGCCTCTTGAGGCCCGAGGAGGGAGGTTTACACGCACAGCTCTAACAAGCTTGCCTCCGTTACACTTAGCAAAGCCCTAGTAACCACCCAGAACCCCGCCCAGCAATGCCCAAGCAAATCACCAACCATTACACCCTAGCAACCACCCTTAACCTAGCAACTCCCTAGCAACACAATAGCAAACACCATAGCTACTGCCTAGCAGCAACTACCAACCACAGCAAGCACCACTCACATTTTCTTCAGAAAATGTACGTCTAGTTAATATTATTATTATATTAAGAATGTAAAAATATTTTGTAATAAACAGCTTAAATTATATATTATTACAGCTTAAAAATAAATAATAAAATATATAGGGGCGGTTTCCCAGACAGAGTTTAAAATAAATGAGGACTAGGCTAATTCTACTTAAATTAATACGGACTTAAAAAATGGCTTTCCGAGACATTGCTTTATTTGAGATTAAGTAGAACCCGACTAGGGAGTTGCAGACTAAGGTTAATAAAGACTAACTAGCTACTCTCTGTGAAGCCCGATTAGAGTAATGTTGTGCACTTGGTGCAGACCTGAGGTTGCTTCAAAAACCAGGGCTGGACCCTTAAGAAACATTAACATTGTGTGGAACTGAAGTAAATCACCCAACCAAACAATGGACAAAGGTAAAAGACCTTTCAAAGTCACGTTCAAAGAATTTCAGTGACTTTGAAAGGACCCTTTTGAAGCAAATTGTGTCAAGCCACCCAATTATTGAGAACAAACAGCATGATTCAGCAACAGAAAACAAGAAAAAGAATGCTTGGACTTCAATTTGCAATGAATTTAACTCGAATGAAAAAGTAAGCAACAGGACACTTCAACAACTTCAGGTAAGATACTGTATTATTGTTGGTCTACTTTTACATGTCAGTCACTTTGAAATGTTGCTTCATTTTGATCCAAGTATATTACAAACAACATCATACAGAATTTTATTTATATATTTTATTCTAAGATCCTGTGGAAAAACATAAAAATAAACTTAAAGAAGACAAATGCTGTTGCATGTAGGGAGCGTTTCAAGACTGGTGGTGGACCCCCAGAAAGACCGGAGACCGATGACCTAGGAGACTTTTTGACTTCGATCATTGATAGCCAGCAGCCCCTGGAAGGTATCCCTGATGATGATCATTTGGACAGTTCAGATGGGCCCCCGTTCCAATCCTCATTTGGTAGGCCACATCAATTCAATATGTGCCATCCTTAAACTGCAGGGAATATGTATTGTTGTCAGTCATTTCTTGCAGTCCTATAACCAGAAATATTTCATGAACTGAACTTTTGAATACATATTGTTCACTAATGCTGCAATATAATACTTTTCAGATGATAGTGAAGTGCATAGTGGGAGTGCACACACTTTGTACATTTATTGAGTACATTTCTGTACTCCTCAGAATCTGCAGTAGAGGGACACTTTATTGGAATATGACATCCATCAATACACCCAATGACTCCAGTGAAGTTTCCATATTCAAAGAACTCCCAGTTTCCTGATGCTGCTGGCCAAGCCAACTACAAGGTGATGTAGTCGTCCTTCAGTTCACATATAGCTTTGCAGATTTTGTGGACTATTTTGCACACAGTTGGTTCACTTACGCCACACAAATCGCCTGTTTCACGATGCCAAAAACCTTAAGGTGATCAGTACTTGTAGCGAAGGAGGGATAGGGATTCCCCTAAAAGAATCAGATGAAAGCCTTGTCTCAAGCAGACTAATTATGTCTGCTGCAGTTGCTTTGTACATGCGAAAAAAGTCACGAAAGCTGATGTCATCAAAATCATTCAGTGGGTTGCTCCTGTCCATAACCACCCTTCTGTCTGGTCTAAATGGAGCTCTTTCATCATCATTAAAATAGTCCAGGTAATCCATTTTCCTCTATTGCTAAGGTCAATCTGGAGGCCAACATCAATTAATCTGAAGTTAAACCTGCCTCTGGCCAGGTTTAGTTTAAGCCTTTACTTAAATCTAGACTAGTTCTAATCAGACTTCTGGAAATCAGACTTTGTAATTCAGGACTATAAAGTCTGAGACTATTTTAAACCATGTCTGAGAAATTCAATTTCAGTTAGTCCATCTTAAAGCTCCAATTTAGTCTATGATTAGTCTTAATAAGTGTCTGGGAAACCGCCCCATAATGAATTGATATAAAGGCTTAAGACAGGCAGATTTCTAAA
Source organism: Rutilus rutilus (assembly GCF_951802725.1). Classification (NCBI taxonomy): domain Eukaryota; kingdom Metazoa; phylum Chordata; class Actinopteri; order Cypriniformes; family Leuciscidae; genus Rutilus; species Rutilus rutilus. The sequence goes on along the minus strand of NC_140226.1, from coordinate 24,062,706 downwards.
ACTGTGCTCTTAATTGTCTCATTCAAACTCATTTAGTGCAATGTCCTTTGCTACATTTATCATGACGCATTTTCCATTTCTCAAACTGCTTCAGTTCGATAGGAAGCTTCCATCAAAAAACATTGTAACATTTAATTTGTAAAACTGTCCATTTTACCAATATTAATCATAATGCTGAATGATATTGAATGACTTGTTTGGTGCCGTACTTGTTTGGTGTTGCTGCAGGAATATTGAGCCTTACGGATGAAGCTGTGAAGAAATGAAATGAAATGAAATGAAATGAAATAAAAAAAAAGAAATAATAAAATAAAATAAAATAAAATAAAATAAAATAAAATAAAATAAAATAAAATAAAATAAAATAAAATAAAATAAAATAAAATAAAATAAAATTAAATTAAATTAAATTAAATTAAATTAAAAAACACTAATCAAAATCAATTCACAGGAACGATTACCACACTAACAGTTGTCTTCAATTGACTGTTTTGATTATGATACACCTGGAAAGCTCTTGGACTCTGTCTTATTGATCACGGGTGGATGTGCAGGGGCTCCTATCACGGAGGTCTCTACTCTGGCTGCATGGCTGAGTCACTGCTTCAAGCACCTTATTAATCAAACTACGCCTACACTATCTCCAGCCCTCTGATACATCACTCTCTTCAACTGACATTTAGCTATCCGGCCACCAATCAAGAGGGCTGCTCTTTAACACAGCCCAATTTAACCTCAGAGTTTGGGCCCTTGCCTATGATACATTTTTGCTGAAGAATGGCAACATAGAAAAGCAAGTGCTTTACAAGACACATTAGGATATGATGGTATGATTATGATACAGAGTTTGAAATGTATACGAAGTTATGGAGTTAAAAAAGACAAATGTTTCATCCATGTTCCAACATTCAGTAGCCTCAAAGCAGGAAGTACATTTAAAGTCAAGAAATGTAATGTTTTTATAAGTGTCTTAAGCTCACCAAGGCTGCATTTATTTGATGAAAAACATAGTGAAACAGTAATATTGTGAAATAATATTATTACAGTTTAAAATATCTGTTTTCTATTTGAATATAATATAATTTGTCATGACAAAGCCTAATTTTCAGCATCATTAATCCAGCCTTCAGTGTCACATGGTCCTTCAGAAATCATCTGGTGCTCAATATACATTTCTTATTTTTTATCAATGTTGAAAACAGTTGTGATGCTTAATAGTTTTGCAGAAATCTTGATGAATTGAAATATCAAAAGAACAGCATATATTTGAAATAGAAATCTTTTGTAACATTATACTTATATTTACTATGCCTTTTGATCAACTGAATGCATCTTTGCTGAATTAAAGTATAAAGAAAAAACACAAATCTTACTGACTCCAAACTTTTGAATGTGTGTATTATACAGATACTTTTTGCTCACAGGTCATGCGGCTCCATTGCAGCTTGAAAGTAAATTACATAAACTGCGTATGAATTCAGGAATGTTAGACAATGCTCAGCGAACTGTGAGGTATGCCAGCATACAGGTGTGAATTATTGCTTAATGTCTAAATAACTGGGATCTGATAAGGATTTAACACAACATTTAGGACCAAGAAAGTGCATCTGGGTCTGTCACTTTTAATCAATTTAATGCATCCTTGCTAAATAAAAGTATTAATTTCTTTTTTTTTAAACCGTATTGACCTCCAACTTTTGAACGGTAGTGTATAAGGCACTTGCCATTTGATTATTGTGCACAAAGATCGTAACACAAGCGACGGTACATCCTGCCAGTAATCTCCATTGGCACTTTCAGTTGTTCCCGATGAAGGCATAGATAAGACAGAAGACAAAAAAAACTAAATAGGACAGTACATTATTTCATAAGTTCAAGGCAGGAGCAGTTGCAAACATGCGTAAAGTGCCAGCACTCTACACGCTCAGCTGCTTAGGTAAATATGTAGCATTGGGCTGTTAAAGCTGGAGAGAAAACTTGGGAGGGTTAAATAAATACAAATACATACACACCAGTCAAAAGCCGGGCTTTGTTTTAGCCTGCCGTCTGGTAAGTGATGATAAGGGGCAGTAAGTAATGCCTGCAGTAGCAGCCAACATGTGGGTCTGTCTTATAAACTACAGGCACACTCCCCAAGAAGGATTCATCAGGCCTGGATGACCAGGTGGAATCCTGAATTGTGCAATTCTGTTCGTAAAGGTTATATTAGGCTACAGAAACACAAACAAGAGCTTGCCAAGATCAATAAACACATGCTAGAGCATAACAAAATGATTTCCTACAGGCAACAGGGCAATTCAATAACTTCAGTTTGAGAAATAAACCATTGGTTTAGATTTACTCAAGTTCTTTCTAAACATTTTCTGGCTGATTTGCTCATGTTTTCCCATAGGAAAGAAAAAACATTAAGGAGCTCTGTTTAATCTCGGTTGTTTTCTGCTTCTTTGATTTGCCATATGAAATGCAATTTGCTTTTAATAGTCTGAGGTTTCACATGCACACAGTTTGTAAGAGGAGCATCTGAGAAGTTACCAATTAAATGAAATGTAACTATAAATTCCTCTAAGACTCCTGGGTTTAAAAAAAAAAGAAAAGAAAAAAAGAGCATCCTTTCAGCAATACTTCTTTTTATGTGAAATTCACAGCATGTCTTATGTTTGTCTTCAGCTTGTTTCTCACGCCACAGAGGACCAGAACGAGGCTCAAGAATGAGGAGGACTGAATTCCCTCCGCATTATTATGTCTTGCAAAATCTTCAATATTTATTACTATAAATATTTTTATACATCAGATATGGTAAAAAGAAATAAATCACCAAATCTGGATATCAAAAATTCTTGCAAGATTAACATCAATTGGTCAGGAGTCTTTTGACAGCTACATTAATTAGAGAAAACTGAATCCTCCTATTCTCATCTATAAACCAACAATTGACAAGGTAGATTTGGTAAGATTTCAGAGTGTGCATTTAAGAAATAACATTTGATAAGCTCTTTTTCATTATTTACCAGGAATAGTGTATCTAGAACAAGTATAAACTCAAAATACAAAAATAAAGATAAAGAGATAAAAATACATAAAGATAAAAATAAAACAGCTGCAAAACAAAACAAAAAAACATCCATTTGTGATCCTACCTGATCCAAGTTTGCATTTATGTAAAATGTGTAAACTTCTACTGGGCTAGAACTTAGGCAAGTGACATAAAAATAACTCTTAAATGCAAACCACTTTCACAATTTTCCTCAAAAGACCTGGCTGAAACTGAGGGTTTCCCTGTCTGATTTGCCTTAGCTTGGTGCTCCTTTGCTTTGATCTCGGAGAGGGATTCCCTCATGTTCATTCAAAGCAAACTGCAGATTGGGGACAGCTGAGATCTGAGGTGTGATTGCGACAAATAAATCCACCCACGTAACATGTCCCAAGGGTGGAGATTTTCAAAAGCAGCATGACACACAGCCCACTTTCTCAACACAACCCCGATCTCAATAGAAGTTCTTTGAATAATATAAAGTCATGAGTTTTACCGTACTGAATCAACTCAGGATCAATTGACGCTATAGGCCTTTAGTATGTTTTTGTTTTGGCGAAAGGTAAACACAGCCATGCTGATATTCATACCAACAGCATGATTTAGAGTGTGACATTTCTTTTATACAACTGGAAGCTAATACTGAGTAAGTGACATACAGCCAATGAAAATAGTTCCAAACAAAGCCACAGCCAAATTAAACAGTGAGTGTCTCCGAACAACACAGAACAGTGGTTTTGTTCCTGAATGATTCAGAGTTTATGAAGGAATTGGATGAATGAATGATTCAATGACTCAATCGTGATGGCTACATCTCTAGTTCCTGAAAGGATCGTGTTTGAGCAAATCGGGATGCATCTGAGTGAGGAAACCCATTGCCTTAAATTATTAAGTAAATAAACTTCAAGCATAATTGAAAACAATTAAGTTATGTGGAATTGTCAAGTACACATAACTTAATTTCCAATAATGCATGACGTTTACTTAATAATTTTAAGGCAACGGGTTTCCACGCTTTTTTTAAGTTAAGTCTACTGATCACTTTTAAAGTGATATGTGAAAACATATGTGACAAAAGAAGTATGTCCGAATTCACAGTACACAAAAAAGAGTATACAGGCAACGTGAAACAGACAAGCCAGATTTAGAGTTATTTATATGGTACGGTAGGAACTAACTTTTGTATAAAGCAACACGCTCTGGTGAGTAAAGTATTTCCTGTCTAGTTCGCTTTATAGAATTATGTGGCCTTATATAAACTTTCAGAAACACACCACCAGGAGTTGGTTCAAAATCTAATGCATTTTCAGCCTGCCCTCAGCTGGAAGGCAACTCTTCGACATAATTTATGAGTGGTATGTATTATAAATTCAAAGTTAACCTTAAGTCTTATCTTTACAGATTAAGTTCCTGGTTTCTTAAGGTCTTATAAAATAAATCTCAGTAAAAATCTTTAGCTTATATTTTGTGCTGTTTTAACCAGTCCATGAAAGTGGTTTTCCCTGTCATTTTTTTGATGTAGGAGGCAGAGTGAGTGCACGTATTTCTCTTTTGGTAAACCTTCTCTATTTTGATGCTCAGATCACTTACACATATAACAATTTTCCTGACAGCCTCCATAAAGTCTTCTCATCCCTGGCCTTTTCTCACGTCACAATCCATACAAATGCTTTCATGTAAATATTTCTCATTATAACTCAGCAAAAGATGCTCATTTGTAGTCCAAATATTTGAATGAATCAGCTTTGGACATCACAGAGGAATTTGCTGCACAGAGTGCATGAGGCTCTTCATCACACGATTGCCTGATGTGTCTTTTCTCTGATGACTTTTAGGGAGTTGTGCTGATGACCTTATAGTCTCCACGAGGGGGGTGTCAAAATTACTCACACAGAGTGATTTCAGCTTTCACTATTGCAGTCTTTCTCAAAAGATTTAGGTGTAGCATAAGAGATGAATTAGTCTTGCTAAATAGACATGTAATTTTTTTTTTGTCTTGTCTCTGTGGTGTCAACCTGTCTGTGAGTGCAGCATGCTCCTGATGTCAACTTAAAATGATAGAACCCTTTAACTATTTTCTTAACCGCGTGGGAGTTTTTATGTAGTTTGTTAGCAGACGGTAAAGTGTAAATCAAGTGTAAATTATTTGAATCATTGGATTCATACGATATGCCAGCATTCTTATTTTATTAGAGTTCAATACATCATCAATCCGGCTTCCAAAACGAGTTTTTGTCTTACCTTAGATTCACTATGCTAAGCATAGGCTATATAAGTGTTTATATTTTAGACGGGATGGGATGGTTTTCGTAGGAAATTGCGTACACGCGTTACTCGCCCGTGCGTGTCTCGTCATATCCGTAAATAGAGAAAACTTAACCGTTTAAAAAAAAAAAAAAAAAAAAAAACCCTAAACAGACTAGAGTAGGCAAAAAAATGTAATAAAAAAGAACGCGACAGAGCTCATAAAATGAGAATCAACATTGGCTTGTCTTGTCTGAGATTGCGAGAACTGATGGATTATAAATGTTGTAAAGGCGACGTGGAGATAGGATGGCGTTTTTATTATTCAACAGGTCAGTAAGGTCTTTATTGAACTGATAAATTGCAATATGTAGCTCTCTAACAGAGTTCAAGTATTATCTATTGTGAAGGGTTATTTCATTATGGTTGTTGTGCTGGAATTTATTTTAAATGAAGTAGCCTACTGTGTCTATTAAGGGTAAAGCTTCAGTAACATCTTCAGCTAGTCAGCTTGAGATCCTTTCCATCTAAACTGGTTATATCTCTTAAGTTTAGTAGTTGAATGTTTTATGAGCAGTAGGATGATAATCTCTTTCTCTCTCTCTCTCTCTTTTTAGTTATGAGAAAGAACCATATTCATCAGCAGTCACCTGAAGCACAACCAAAACAATGTTCTTCCGCAAAATGCACGCAGTTTTGTTTTTTAACCGATAGAGGGCCAAAAGCTAGTCCTACATTGGGTACCTTTAAAACAGTTGACATGTTTTGAAAATAATTAAAAATGCCAATCGTATTGAGTGTATTTTGATTAAAATATAAACTGGATTTAAAAGCAAATTCATAGCAATAAAAAAAAAAAAAAAAGTGGTGATCTGCCTGCTTTATGTCTGTGAATAGACCTTTTTAATCATAAAATTGAAAAGCACTCCAGTACAAAACATGCAGATAGCAATAGATTTCTCTCCAGAAACTCCAGTTTCACTCACCAGAGCTTGTCACATATTTATGTGCATTCATCACAGTGTGTTGGCCAACAAAGAAGTGATAATGTGTTATCTCAACAGCAGCGGGGATGGAATTTGGAAATCTAGAAGCTCCAGACACCTGCAATCAAAATATATTGATTTTGGCTGCACATTCTCATGTACGTGTGATTCTTCAGGTAGTGATTTGACATCAGCCAGGTTTATGTTTTCATTATGGATCTTAAGTAATCTCAGCTCAGAGCTTAAAAAAGGTAAAATGCAAAAGTGTCTAGTTTAACGTCTATCATTAAAGCTTTTGGCAGGGCAAAGTGTGTGTAATGACACTAATGGTCTTTCGCTAATGCCATCGTAAAGCTTTCGAAATCCTTGTAAGCTTTCAAAATCCTTCGCAAAGGTATTGTTATCACTTACTGAGTTTTTTTTTTTACCTGCTTGTAGAGAGTTTAATAGAATAGAATAGAATGGTAATATTTATTTGCAACAGCAGTATGCCTATTTCAAAATAAATAGGAAACAACTAGTGAACACCATGAGGACATAATTAACAGAACAGAAAATTTCCCAACAGGTCTGATGAAGGTAAGAGACATTATTATTAATTATTGATTGCCAGGTATTTTTTGTGCCGTGGAAAGTATGCGTGTCTACGCTATTCATTTTCTCTGTTAGCTTCATAAGGATATCATATCAGATTGGAGCTCGGTTAGTCTCTCAGTACATCATTAATAAATTATCAAAAGGAATTCCCTCTTTTATTTAGGCCATCAAACTTTAATATCAAAGGGAAATATTAACAGATGACAAAGTATCAGTGTGAGCTTTGAAAGTAACTGCAGAATGAATCTTAAAATCACACAGTGCTTACTGAAATAAAACTATTCATGCATTAATTTTTTTAATTTCTTAAGACTGGAATCAATCTGGATATAATATAATACAATATAATATAATATAATGTGTATATATATAATATAAAAGCTTCTTATATATGCCACACTTGAATAGAAAGTAATTTGTGTGGTATAAACCCTCAGATCAACAGCAGTGCTGTATAAAGATCCCGTGAAATTACTCTTCAAGTGAAGTCGTGTTTTACTAAGGATTTCGGGGTTTTCAACAAGGATTTTTGAGCTTCTAAAAAGACAGATGAGAATAAAAATGTATGAATTTGTAATACTATATAAACAGTTACCACATAGTTTGTCTTCAAACCGCTCAATCCTTCCTCTGTTAACTGAGGCTTTCACTTTGAAGATTGTTCACAAGCCTCAACATAGAAAAGTTTTATTCCATCAACACCACATTGAATCTCTGTAGTTGTTACTAAGACAAAGCATCAGAGCCTTACAGGAATTGTTCACCCTAAAGCTCAAATTCTGTCATAGTTTACCCACCATCATGTCATTCCAATCCTGTTAGCTGTTTTATTTTATTTGTAACATCTGTGCAAAACACAGAGGGGATTTGAAAGAATCTCCAAATTTATTTTTGGCCGAACTATTCCTTTAAGATTAAATCTGCTTATATGCATTCTGCTCATGAATGAGTCATTTCAGAACTGTCTCTGCTTGCTTGGTCTCTAAGGTTACCGATGACAAACCACATGCATCCAGAGATGGGATAATAGTTTTGCTGGATATATGAGACATGTTCTCACATCTATTTCCCAACAGGAACACAACAAATGTTCATGAGGTCAGGTTCCTCATACCATGGAATCAAATTGCTTTGAATCAAAATGCTTTGATATAAAATAAGGAAATTATATACTATATGAAAATATAACTTTCAGAACTCAAAACGTTCTCTCCAGGAAAAAAATAGGAAAAAAAAATAGAAGTCCAATCATCAAAACTAGCACCATAACCAAATTCAATTATGAATGTTTCTGGCACACACAAAAAAGAAAAAGAAAAATATGATTTGACACGTTTTAATCGGGTCTGCTGGCTTTACATGAAGCACAGAGATTTCAAGAACACCCCTGCTACTTTTCCAAGTGGGACTCCTCGTTGATGCTAACTAATCACAACATGTGCTATAATGTATTACTGTTATTTGACTGTTTGCACATGCTATTTATGGATGCATGTTAATAGTCCAAGAAAAAAAAAAACTGACAAATAAACTGAGCCGTTCCCTTACAAAAAAAGGTTGCAGAATCCAGGAACATTAATAAAAATAAAATCATACATTTAACTGATAATAAAAGACATTAGAAATAATATCAGTCCACATATACAAACTCAGTCAAGTCATTTTCTATGTATTCTCAGGTGATAGGATGTCTGATGAAAACTTTTCTTGCTCATATTCATACTGTGAAAAAGTGTCTATGACTATAAGGAAGGGTTGAGGAGAGTAATGCAAGAGGTCAAGGGTTGTCTGGTTAGCATGGTCCAATTAGCCCCTGCTGGTAGATGATGTAACTACACCAAAACATCCTTATCCATTGATGGCCATTCAAAAGTTTGGGGTTGAAAGAAATTAATACTTATTTTCAGCATAGATGCATTCAATTCATCAAAAGTGACAGTAAAGATATTTATAATGTTACAAAAGATTTATATTTCAAATAAATGCAGTTCTATTCATCAAAGAATCTTGAAAAAAAGTATCACAAATTATAAAATATTAATCAGGAAAACTCTATTCAACAATGATAAAAACTTGAAATGTTTCTTGAGAACAAACTCAGCGTGAATCAGCAAAGATTGGAGTAATGATGCTGAAAATTGAGCTTTGCCCGCACAGCTATCAATTATATTTTAAAGTACAATTTATTTTAAATTGTAATAATTTTTTCACAATATTACTGTTTTCACAGTATTTTTGATTAAATAAATACTCACCAAGGGGTGAGCATAAGAGACTCCTTTCAAAAACATTAACAAATCACAGCGACCCCAAATTTGAATGGTGGTTTATTTGTCTGACCAATAAAAGACATGTTCACTTTAGTACCAACAATTCACTAAAACTGATCTATACAGACCTGAGTAGACCAGTTATTAACTATAGCATGGCAGTGGAAATACAGCAGTTATCTAACCAAGTTCACTGACTGACTCAGCAGTTTTACACTGTAAAAAAAACTCCAGACAAGTCTCGGAACGCCTGGAAAAACTGGAATCATCAGGTGTATGGCCGTGTATGGACAGCTGCTTTGGCTTTCAGTCAATACCAAACATATGGTGCTGACGTGACAACGAACAGACGTAATTAATCACGCAAACATATCAAAACTGCTGTCAAAGTTGTCAATGATATCAGATATGGCAAAGAGGTCAGCAGGGATTAAGGCTGTGGACAGGGAACTGGCATGAGCCAAGATTAATGAGTTAACGACTGAAAGAAGATCAGTGGATTTTAGGATCAGTGGCTGAATGTGTAGGCTGGACTGTGCAGTGCATATTTGGATACGGGTCGACATGGCTGATGTCATGCCAAGCACTGAATTATGACCGATCTGGAGAACTTATTATGTGATAGTAGATGTATAGGGATCACAGCAGTTAGTTTGAGAGGGCATATTGAGTGTTAAGAAAGAGTCTGATGACAGATTGTTCTGAAGAGAGGCAGGGAGGAGATAAAGGCTACACTTGAGAGGCTTAGTGTCGCTGTTTGTGCTGTGTCAAGCATGTGCTGCATAAAGTAGGCCTACTACTTAATTCTCGTGCATTGATTTAATGAAACGGTTTTCGTATGAAAATGAAAATACGTTTAAGCACATACGGATAGCAGTTGTAATTCTCACAGTATATAGTTCAATCAAATTTCTTTAAACTTTTTGGTGAGAGTTTAAAGTTTATTCAGCAGTTTATATTTTTCTCTGCGGTAGACCCATGTATGCATATCGACCTATAGGGGGCGATATGCATACATATACCATTTAGTATGTTCTCTCTCGTGTTCAAAACCTTTTAAATGAGAATATATTTTGTGAAATGTTCCAAGAAGAGCTGTGTTCTTAGTTGCCATATTTATACTGTGAAAGGTTGTTAGAGTTGCTTTAAATAATTACAGTATTTGTTGGCCAAACAATATTGATATTTTTGTATTGAGCGTATTGTATTAACTGAGCTTGAAAATATTTTAAATAGTCTATAATATGCAGTGTTGGGGAAAGTTACTTTTAAAAGTAATGAATACAGTATTGAGTTACTCACTAAAAAGTAACTAATTGTGGAGAGTATTGGGTTACATTACTGGAGCTAAGATGGGAGGAAAGGAAGCAAGGAAAGGAAACGAGGTGCACAAATTAGAAATAAGAAGCACCCAATGGAACCGCATACTGCCATACTACTCTTTACGGTACTTCTGCCATAATGTAAAATTAGTACGAATATGCTGGTTTGAGTTTAAAAATGAAACATAAATGTGATGTTTATCTAAAGTCATTTTTGCTTATTACTATGGTTGAATAAGATCATTGAAGGTCAGCAGCAAATACATTATTGCTTAATAAAGTGAGAATAAATGCATGAAGTATATTTGTGTAATTGATCATATTTAATTGATGTAGGTTTGCGAAATTGTACTGTTTTCACTGTTTTTATTCATTTTGAGGAATACCGAATAATACATGCTCACATTAAGTCCAGAAGTCCAACCATCATGTTTACACAGCCTCTGCACTTCACGATTTGTCTCAACATGGGGACAAGAGAGGTGTCAATCAATGCATGGGTAAACAAAGTAACTCAGATGTGTTGTTGTAAATTTAAAAGCAATGCCTTACTTTACTTGAAAAAAGTCATCTGATTGCATAACTCACGTTACTTGTCATGTCTCACCCCCAATGTCAGATTCCCATTTGTCAAAACTACCGTAGGCCGTTATTGGGGCATGGTCCCAGGTTAAACATGTTAAATGAACTGTTATCTTTTTTATCTTGGTGGAAAAGACTTTAAAACTTGACTGTGGCTGGAGTGTTTATCCTCTACTCTCTAGGTAAACTTTAAAAAAAAAAAAACTAACAACTAGAACAATTCACCTTTAAACCAAAGAAAATATTTGCAGATCTGAAATTTGAGTCAAATCTTGTTGTTTCAGGGTCTCTGCAGTGAACAACGCAGAATACTACACACTACTACAAACCGTGGGCGACAACTTGCCACTACTTGAGTTGTTATCTTGGTTGCACCCGCTCATGTGGTGTATCATATCAGGTTTATTAAGTCATTTAGATAACTACGGGCAGCTTTGAAGAACGTTTTAACCACAGATGATAAAATAAGGGATGCAGGAACATTTCATTCACAAGTACAGTATGGATAAATTGTGAAGAGAGAAGAGGATGGGGAAAAGAGAAGGTGGGGCAGAAAAACAGACTACAGGACTGAAAGAAAGAGAGAGGGTCTGTGGGTGATAAAGGAAATGGAACGGAGGCTATTAAAAAAGGAAACAATAAATTATTTATGGCACAAAGACAGGAACAACTGTGATGGCCACGGATGTGAGAGTGAGTAGCTACACTCCTCTAATCTATAAAATTGTTTTCATCATTATTTTATAACTTTATATATTTTGTTTTCTGCATGCTGTCACTTTGGAACAACTTTGAATCTACCTAACATTTATGTAAGCAATTTACATTTACTTTTTATCCAAATCGACTTATAAATAAGCAATTTATCAAGTATTAAGTCATTTAAAGTAAAATTTTCAAGTTTAGTGTTTTTTTTGGACAAGGGAACCTTATATGTGACCACAGTCACATGGGTACATTTTTTGGATGTCTACATCATCTGAATAAATAAGCTTTCCATTGTTGTATGTTAGGACAGGACAACATTTGGCCGAGATACAACTATTTGAAATTCTGGAATCTGAGGGTGCAAAAAAAATTGAAACATTGAGAAAATCGCCTTTAAAGTTGTCTATTTATGTTCTCGATAGTGCTGCTTTCACTCACAAAAATAAATGTTTTATATATTTACGGTAGAAAATGTACAAAATGTCTTATATAATATACATGGAACATGATCTTTACTTAATATCCTAATGGTGTTTCATATATTTCATCTGCTTCATGATCAAGTTAGTTTACACAAAATTTTTTAAAATGATAATAATTATAATTCTGTCATCATTTACTTTATCTTTTTCTTTTTTATGTTTCATGTTTTTGTCAATACAGACAGACGCGCACGCGCACACACACACACACACACACACACACACACACACAGGGTGTGCGGTTTCGCTATCTTTGTGGGGACTCTCCATAGACATAATGGGTTTTGTACTGTACAAACTGTAGGCCTATCTTCTTACCATACCACTAAACCTATCCATCACAGAAAACTTTCTGCAGTTTTACATAAAAAAATAAATAAAAACTCATTCTGTAATATTTAATAACTTGTTTCCTCATGGAGACCTCAATTTAGGTCTCCACGGTGACACGAGTCCCCATGAGTCAGTGTGCATTCAGGTTAAAGTCCCCACCTGGATAGAAAAACATGCACGCACACACACACACACATGATAAATCTTTTTTTCTTCTTCCACAGAAGAAAGAAAGTCATACAGGTGTGGAACGACATGAGGACGAGTAAATGATGACATAATTTTCAGTTGCTGAGTGAACTGAATCTCAGTAGTTTCAACTTGTGCACATTTCATAACACTTATCATTCAAATTAACGCATTCACTGTGTGGCACTGTTGAGCTGTGTCTCAACACTGCATCACGTTATCCCAGATTTAATCCATGCAACATGGTTAATAATAATTCCCAAGATATGTAATCCTGATTATCATCAGCTATGGACATGGAAGCGCACCGCAGAATGGTGTGCAACTCGTATTTGAAGCGTTTGAGAGCCAAAGAGGAGGGGAATGAAATATGAGTTATTTTTTTCTATACTCAAAGGGAGTGGTAAAATGTCGCGATTGAGAACGAAACCAATATTGGTGAAGGCCTCAGTCTTCTCATAGACGCTGCTGTGGATAGTCTCCAGGAGATTCTGCCTTCCCACTCAAGCTCTTACCATGATGGTTTCTGATGATAATTTGCGCTGAAATACAAAACCGCAGCATCATCTTCGGGGAAACTTTAAAGATAAAGGAGCCAAGAAGCACCGCGCGCACATAGTGACATTTAATAAGAAGATACAACGAGGCATTAGGACAGAGAAAGCACTTCTGGTGAGAATCTTTCCACTCGTGCCAAATTGGACCACCGGAAGATGCGCGTTACGAGACGGTGATCCAACAAAATTAAAATGCATTTTTTAAGGAGTGCTCTTAACGCGTTTCTAATTAAAGACATGCCGGGGTAATCCACATGGGACAGCTCCTTACGTCTGCAACTGACAATAAAAAGTGAGGAACCCATGCCGGATGATCTGAAGCAACTTTACGCACCGGAGGGGGAAAATAAATAAATTAAAAGCGGCGGACTTTCGTCAATTTCCACCCACTTCGAGTCAACACGATCAACAGATGACCACGGCTGTCTTTAAACATATAAAAGAGACTCGCTCTCCTTGTGTCATGGTGCGCTAGAGGCTGTGGAAGTACCTTTGGAGAGGCGACGCCAGCGGAGTCTATTTGATGTGATTTGCGTTAACATTATTAAACCCACGGGAAGGCCGTCGAACAAGTGTAAACTAAATCTGCATTGAAGAAAAACAGGTAATTTGTTACTTTACCAAACAAACACGTGTTCCCGAAGCGCCTTTGCGCAAGAGCGTTCGTGCGTAAAAGTGGAGAAAACTTGGGATTCTTGTGTGAATCTGTGATGCTATGATTGTTTAGAAATATTGAACAGTATCTGAAGCTCCACTAACTTGTTTTTAAGTGAATCGAGAACTTTATTTATTACATGTTACAACTTCAGAATAAGTGAAGAGATTGTGTACTTCTTTTAGCTGGATATTATTACATAAATTCTACTGGGATGTTGACGTTTCCTGCTATACTTCATCTAAAACTGTTTTAAACTGCTTTTTGGTAATTATTTTATCATTATACATGCAGTTTGTTTGATCTCATATTAATTTAAAGTTTTTGGAATACATCTGATTTAAAAAAAATTAATTGTTTAAAATAGTGAAAAATTAAAAGATGTTGCATGATCAAATTATGTGTCAACTATCCATTCATGGAATGTTTTAAGCAATTTTATATGAATCAATAAATCAAGTGGGTGCCAGGGAACTGAAATGGTGATGGTGTGTTTGCAGGTCTATAAGAGGCAGGTCTACGCAGGGCAGAGGGGCTCTCTTTGCCCACCTTTCAGCATGAGTGCAGTGCGCACACCTGTCTTCATAGGGCTCCTTTTGCTGATCCTCACCGCCGGCTACTGCAAACCGAGAGACAGGGATGACACAAGTCTGCTGGACCTCCTAATGGACAGAGTGAGACAGGCACGGGAGCATCACAGCGAGGGAAACACACAGCAACCCCCCGAGATCATCGAGCATTCGGTGGAAACAAAAGACGTTAACAAAGTTACAAAGTCATATCAGCATGAACGCATTCTTGGTAAGCATCATCACATTCACTGACTGACTGTGTTTGGATAATGAGAGCATTGTAGTCCGTACTTGACCTGATCTGTTATGTGGCATTTCATATTCTGTGGCCAATAAATATAAATAATCAAAATTTTGTTTGACCTGAGTAATTTCTCCTCTTTTAACAGAGGTCTTTCCGAGAGATCTTCGACAGAAGGAGAGATTTTTAAAACATTTAACAGGTGAGCAAATGCCAGTATCTCTGTGCACTTTCCTCATTATCTTTGTGAATTGACAGCAATTTAAAATCTGTCTTTTTGTATTTTTTTGCAGGGCCGCTTTATTTTAGCCCCAAATGCAGCAAACACTTTTATAAACTCTATCATAATACCAGGGACTGCACAATACCAGCCTGTAAGTGCCATTTCATTAAATACATTTACATTATTTCAGAAGCTATATCTATGAGTGTGACGTATTGATCGGAAATATATCATTTTAATGATTGTTCTTAAATGTTTTGCCATTTATTCAGGTGAATGATTAAGCATGCGCATTGTTTTTTATATGGTACTGGTCTTCAAGATAGTTTCTATGTCAAATTAAATGTCTGTCTTGTCTTTTTCTAGATTATAAAAGATGCGCCCGGCTTCTTACAAGACTAGCAGGGAGTCAACGGTGCACAGAGGGATAGATGTCGCAGGTGAATAGTTAACATAATAGTTAACATAATGTATGTTATGGTAAACTTGTTTCCGCTATTAGTGCTAAAATGTTTGTCATGGAAATATTTACCCAGAACACACACTAAGTGATCAAATGTCTAGTCGTTATCTTCAAGGACACAATCATCCCAACATTCTCGCTACCGCATTCTAAAAAAAGACCTTGATAGACAGTTTCTGGTTACACACACACAATGTGTAATTTACGCTTAAACATAATTCTACAGGAGAAATATTACACCTAACTGTTTTATGACCTTTCTAATATTACGGAGCTCCCACCCAGAATAGCTTTTACCTCACCTGTTTGGAATGAAAGGGATTTTATATTTTAGTTAAAAGGCTGTTCTGGTGGAGTTTTAAGTGCAGAGGTTCTCAGACTGTAGATGATCTATGAAGATTCCAGGTGGCTGATAGAAATAGACAGATAGATAAGCAGATTGTATCAATTCAAAATGAATTAACTAACTTCTTAGCTAGTGAATAGTTTGTAGTTCATTTAAAACTATACCGGTAAAGTATACTTAATTGGCATATTGGGATGCTATCTTCTCCCCTGTTTTGAGGTAGTTGGTGGTTTCCCCCATATTTGGATGAATTTTTTGTTTAGCTGTTGAACTTGTGATCCTCAACCTAAAAAAAATACAGTACTGCTCCTCTAATTGAACACACACACAAAAAAAAAACCTTAGAAAAGTGTAAGCGGGTCAAACTGTGGCACCAGTACATTTGTCAAAGAAAGTACACGAATATAATCGGGGATTATGTTCTCAATTGACTGTAAATGGCATGTTAACTATTTGAAGCGAAGAACCACACTTATGGACAATGGCCTTTTTTCTTAATGGCACTGCTTTAGTTCTCAGTGTAACATTAACCTTCAGTCCTTTCACCATCTGTGTTGCACAATTTGCTCTTATGTGTGGCTTTGTATCCACACTAGGGAGGTTTATTTTAGATAGTTTTTTATCCTCTGCCTTGTAAAAACTAATTATAGCGTATATTGCATATGTAAATAATATATATAATTGTGTTGTATTTATTATGCCCCCATTTACATTTGCATGCAGTAGTCCAGCTCTCATATGTATTATAGTATGTACAGACGTTGTGTTTCACTTGTTTTTAAAGCCTATTTTTTGTTTATGCCGATCATTGTTTCATTTTACAGATTTCAACAGACCTGAAGAAGTAAAGAGAACCAAGAAAAGTGCCTTGGAGAAAAACAGGGAAATTAAATTAATTCAGAACAATCATATTTATCACACAAACATAGCTATTTTTGCAATGAAATGGAACTCCTCTTTTGACCTTTTTCTTATCACATACAGCTCATGAGTCTTGTGAGTTGACAAGACTGATGTTAGAACCAAGTTTAATGGAAATGGTCATGGTGAAAATGAAGAAGACAATGTTTAATGGGAAAAACAAAACAAAATATGTCCTGCTGCCAAACCACAAACTCTGGGTGTCACTTTCGACCTCACATACATTATAAATTGAATTTGCCTTCACAGGTAGTTTTTGGTTGAAGAATAACTTAGATATTGTTTTGCTGATGTTCAAAGGTGGTTACTGGCTGAAAGAAGCCTTTGGTCCAATATTCCTGACAACCTCAAAGCCACATTCCTCAAAGCCAGAGCTAAATCCTTTGATTGAATTATGATTTGCATGATATTTTCTTGCCTTTTTTGTCTTTACAAGACATGTCTTGGCAGTAATTAATGCTACTGGTTGCAGTTTATTCTGTGAAAGAAATGAATTGCATTTTGCTAATATTGAATGTCTTATATTATGTATTTATACATTCAAGCTGTTAAATATTGCTATTGTCAAATGTATAAACATCTAAGTTAGAGTTCAGTTTGTAAATATTGTAAATATATACAGTAAATATATATAACATATGATCTTTAAATAAACATATT
This sequence comes from Rutilus rutilus, assembly GCF_951802725.1. Taxonomy (NCBI): domain Eukaryota; kingdom Metazoa; phylum Chordata; class Actinopteri; order Cypriniformes; family Leuciscidae; genus Rutilus; species Rutilus rutilus. The sequence goes on along the minus strand of NC_140226.1, from coordinate 24,045,324 downwards.
TGTTATATAATGTTTAAAGAGTGTTGACGGATGAATTTGAAGTTATTTATTCCAAATAAATGCTATATGCTTTTGCTGCTTGTCATAGTTTCCCACTCCATTTTGGTGATAAATCCATCTTTGAGAGGTATGAGACCCATAAGGGTGTGGGAAAGCAGTACCCTGCTCTTAGTTGATGTCATAACAGCACATTTAAGCGACAGCCTTCTGAAATAATGTTTGCATTGGCATTCTACTCATGGAAAAAAGGCAAAAAAAAAAAAAAAAACATTTCAAAAGGTAAAAAAACTAATTTTATTACTGTCTGTTACTGAAATGCATAATTTCAGTCATTACAGCTATTTACAGTCCAATTTAACTTTGTATGTTCACATCAACTATCCCTACTGTACACACACACATCTCTCTCTCTCTCTCTCTCTCTCTCTCTCTCTCTCTCTATATATATATATATATATGCATGTGTACATATATTGCCATTGGACTGGTTTATGCGAACATATAAGACTATATATACTGTGTGTGTGTGTTAAGTTTGGTATTGAGCAGCAGCCCATCAACTTGCCTTATGAGTTAATGTATATCATAATGTTCTCTATTAATGAGCCATGATAAAACCCTCTATTATTTCTGGTTTACTATTACAGAGTTATACTGAAGTTCTTGATTTGTCCAGACATGCTAGTGACACTTGTGCTCAAGCTTAAGAACAAACAATCAAATGAATGGATGACAAAATTGTAAATGAGAATTCTCGTTTTGCCAAAAGCCCTAGTACTTGTATGTAACCATCTAGCATTCAATACTTGCATACACTTGCTGCTGTTACAATCAGCCATATTGCATGCAATTTTATCAGTCTGCTGAGGTAATGCCTGTGTATCTTTCTTCTGTCTTGCTTAGGAACTCCCACTAGTTACCTGATGCCAACACTGTGGTTTAGCTGGTCTGACTATAATTTTGGGCAGCAGCCAAGTAAGAGTAAGAGTATTAAGCAGCAAATGGTACATTTACCATTGTGACTACTGACCATCAAGAGATGATGATAAAGATTTTGACATTTCTTTAATTTAATACTGTTGAAAAATTCAATGCATGAAGGTTATACACAGTTGGATTTTGTCCATATGTTCCACATAGCCACTGGTGGTAATTTAAAGTGACATGGATGGACATATAGCAGTGATTTAAAACCAAAGATCAGCAACAAAACTGGCCAAATCTGACCTGATGATGATTGTAAATGAACCGTATAACATCTGGTGACTCATACCTCCACGTCAGCCTTAACCGCATGCAACGATTGTGTTACAAGCAACTGAGCAACAACAGCACTGCAATTTGTATTTGCTTTAATACAAAGTCATTGATATAATCTAAAATTCTATTTGATGGTCCATCTAACTGAATGCATCATGCAACACTCCATATTACAACAAATATTATTTCAGATATACAGTATATTTACATATATTATGCATATATATATAATACAGACTAATCTTCATTATTACTTCCCAAATTAATGTATTCTAGGAATTTTGGCTGAAGACATTTTGTGCTTTGTCATTTCCAAACTTGAAGCCAGGACATGCTCTTTAAAACGGCTCTAACAGAAGTCAAAAACATTACTGAGGGGCTTAATTTCAATTGTCTAGATAGGTGTTCCACAAAATGCCATTCTAGGCTTAATGCTTCTTCCCTTTTCTCACTCCAGTTGGTAATATGCTGGAAAAAGTTCCCGTAAAGGTGACATGAAGCATTCAAAGAACCCCATAAGCTGATTAGACTTTGCTGAGCACATGATCTGAAAATGTTCAAAGTAACAATGTATCCGCCAATGAAAGCTCTTCAAGCTTATAGCATCAAGGCTGAAAGATGCATATACGATTAGGCTATAAAAGATATTTGTCCATCCCTGACTTCATAAACAACACACTGGCCTGCCATTAACTCCACCAAACTGTTTGGCAAAACATGCTTTGTTAATGAAAAACCTTCACAAAATCTTCACTGGAATACCTGTACGAAAGGTTCCATGAAACTGTTTTCCATCCTTGTGTCTCTTCCTCTGCAGATTCAAATGATACATTTTCAATTATAGGACTAATTAAAAAATGATAACCAATAACTTAATTCATGTCAGTTTTTTAAATAAGGATTACATTGTCAACCTGATAAGCTGAGTTATAAAATAATATACTCCTTATAATAACAAAGAATTCAGATTTCTGTCTCTCTGTGTAATATAATAATCTGTAATATAAGTCTGATCAATAAAGTTCAAAATGTAAAAAAAAAAATTGGTTAACCTCTTTAAAGTGTGCTGGCTGTGGCAACCTTTTTAAACTCCCTTAACATATTGGCATATAAAAAGGAAAATAGCATATGAGTGAAGAGAAATTTGGCATCGAAAAGGTATCTTTAAAGAGAGAGAGAGAGAGAGAGAGAGAGATGGCCCATTTTATTATGCCTTTGGTACTTTTAAAAATGTTGCTGATAAAACCACCTGAGCTGCGTTTTCCAAAAACATTGTAAGCCTAGTAGATCACTGGCACCAATGGACTCTATATACGATCAACTTAGGTCACGATGCTTTTTGATCAAAAATACAGTAAAAAACAGTAATATTGTGAAATATTATTAGAATTTTGAATACATTTTCTATTTAAATATATTTTAAAATATGATTCATTCCAGTTATGGTAAAGCTGAATTCTCAGCATCATTACTCCAGTCTTCAGTGTCCTGACCCACCAGAAATTATTCAATGCTGAAGAAACGTTTCTTATTATTATCAATGTTGAAAATCATTGTGCTCAATATTTTTGTGCAAACAAGATCATGAAAATATAGTTCCAAAGAATTGTTACAATTCTTGTAATAATGTAAAAATCTTTACCGGCACTTTTGATCAATTTAATGCATCCTTGCAAATTTTTTTTTTTTTTTTTTTTATCGATCTGACCCCAAACTTTTGAAAAGTATACAAATAACTCTACAAATTATTGAAAAACAAAATGTCTATCCCAAATGATTTTCACATTATTAGACCCTAAAGCATCAGTCTTTAATCCTCTGATTTAGGGTTTCTGCAGAAACAGTGGTGTTGCAGTCCTTTGAGAGATTGACAAAGACTTTTGGAAATCTGTGTTGAACATATCAGACCAGCAGTGTCTGCTGTTTTTTGATGAGGAGCAAAAACTAGAGCATGTATCTACATAAGGTCTGTTTATGTTGAAGCCATGTGTTTGTTAAATGCTGTCTGCTCTGCAGAGAGGATGAGATACATTTCTTACATAATTGGGTGTGGATGACTGACAACCAATGGAGTGATTTTTTTTTTTTTTTGTTCATCAGAAAATTGTATTACTGTCTGTTATGCAGAGGAAATGCATAATTTCAGTCATTACAGCTATTTAACTTTGTATGTTCACATCAACTATCCCTATATATACTGTACACACACACACACATATATGTAAGGGATAATGTATAGCGAGGCGGTTGTTATAGCGAATACAACCCCGACAGGCTGATCGGGAACCCGACGCGAAGCGGAGGGATCTTGAATCAGCCTGAAGAGGTTGTATTCGCTAAAACAACCGCCTCGCTATACATTATCCCGCTTATTACATGGCTACCTAACAAATAAATCAATAATTTGACTCAAAATATTGATTTAAAAAGGAGTTTATTGATTTAAAATCGATTATATTGCCAGAGTGAACAGAACTGCATCCATAGCAACCGCATTCTACATTGGAATTCAACCAAGCCATGTAATAAATGATACATATTTATTACATGCCATGGCTTGGTTGAATTCTAATGTAGAATGCGGTCTGTTATTTCTTGATAACAGACCGCTGCTAAGCATAACACACCGTTGCCATGAAAAACAGAACGTTGCTATGGACGCAGGATTCTAACCGTAGAGATGGAATGGACTATTTTCTTTAGTGGAAGCAATACAATCATTTTTAAATCAATAAACTCCTTTTTAAATCAATATTTTGTGTCAAATTATTGATTTATTTGGTAGGTAGCCATGTAATAAGCGGGATAATGTAAAGTGAGGCGGTTGTTATAGCGAATACAACCCCTTCAGGCTGATTCAAGACCCCTCCGCTTCGCGTCAGGATCCTGATCAGCCTGTCGGGGTTGTATTCGCTATAACAACCGCCTCGCTCTACATGATCCCTTATATATATATATATATATATATATATATATATATATATATATATATATATATACATATATATATATATATATATATATATATATATATATATATTCACATTTACGCATTTGGCAGACACTTTTATCCAGAGCAACTTACATTGCATTTCAGAATACACATTTACATTCTTATCAGTTCTTGCTTTCCCTGGGAATCAAACCCATATATATATATATATATATATATATATATATATATATACATATATATATATATAAAACCTATGGAGTAGTTCGAGGTCTACACTCAATACAGACTGCAGTCTGTGAGTTAGGGATAACTGTCAGCACAGTCCCTCGGCAACTTCGTACTACTGATCACCGTTTTACAAAAGGATTAATAGTTTGGAGTGAAGCATATGTACAATTGGTAAGTGACAAGGTGTTATGTAGTTATAGTATGCAACATATACGAAAGTTGATTGAGTTATAGGCTAATGTTACCGCTACAGCTACCGCAATGTCTTACCTGGAGATTCAACCAGATAACAAAATATGTCTGGAAACGACACCTCCGGCCATTTGGTTGGGTCATTGACCCAGTTTTTTATTAAATAAGGGCAATCATAACCTATTGCAGTTAATTTTGCAATGTACCGTTGCCGGTCGGCAGGCGTCAATGACTCGCAATACGACATTTTTGTCATTCAAATACATACGATGTTCGCGGTGTTTTCTCCCCCGCCGACTCCACCCTCGCCACGCCAGATCACGCCCCCAACTATGACTAGATGCCGACTGTATGTATGCCACAGATGTCGCAAGTTTTGAGGGAGCGTGTAGTTGGCATGGTGACTGCAGGAATGTCCACCAGAGCTATTGCCCGTGAATTGAACGTTAATTTCTCTACCATAAGCCATCTCCAAAGGCGTTTCAGAGAATTTGGCAGTACATCCAACCGGCCTCACAACCGCAGACCACGTGTAACCACACCAGCCCAGGACCTCCGCATCCAGCATCTTCACCTCCAAGATCGTCTGAGACCAGCCACCCGGACAGCTGCTGCAACAATCGGTTGCATAACCAAAGAATTTCTGCACAAACTGTCAGAAGCCGTCTCAGGGAAGCTCATCTGCATGCTTGTCGTTCTCATCGGGGTCTCGACCTAACTGCAGTTCGTCGTCATAACCGACTTGTGTGGGCAAATGCTCACATTCTTTGGCGTCTGGCACTTTGGAGAGGTGTTCTCTTCACGGATGAATCCCGGTTTTCATTGAACAGGGCAGATGGCAGACAGCGTGTATGGTGTTGTGTAGGGGAGCGGTTTGCTGATGTCAACATTGTGGATCGAGTGGCCCATGGTGGCGGTGGGGTTATGGTATGGGCTGGCGTATGTTATGGACAACGAAAACAGGTGCATTTTATTGATGCCATTTTGAATGCACAGAGATACCGTGACGAGGCCCATTGTTGAGCCATTTATCCACGACCATCACCTCATGTTGCAGCATGATAATGCACGGCCCCCTGTTGCAAGGATCTATACACAATTTCTGGAAGCTGAAAACATCCCATTTCTTGCATGGCCAGCATACTCACTGGACATGTCACCCATTGAGCATGTTTGGGATGCTCTGGATCGGCGTATACGACAACGTGTTCCAGGTCCTGCTAATATCCAGCAACCTCGCACGGCTATTGAAGAGGAGTGGACCAACATTCCACAGGCCACAATCAACAACCTGATCATCTTTATGCAATGGAGATGTGTTGCACTGCGTGAAGCAAATGGTGGTCACATCAGATAATGACTGGTTTTCATTTTAGAGTGGCCTTTTATTGTGGCTAGCCTAAGGCACACCTGTGCAATAATCATGCTGTCTAATCAGCATCCTGATATGCCACACCTGTGAGGTGGATGGATTATCTCGGCAAAGGAGAAGTGCTCACTAACACAGATTTAGACAGATTTGTGAATAATATTTGAGAGAAATAGGCCTTTTGTGTACATAGAAAAAGTCTTAGATCTTTGAGTTCAGCTCATAAAAAAAGGGGCCAAACAAAAGTGTTGTGTTTATAATTTTGTTCAGTGTATATATGTGCACAATCTGCACATACTTGTATATTGCCATTGGACTGGTTTATGCGAACATATAAGACTATATATACTGTGTGTGTGTGTGTGTGTGTGTGTGTGTGTGTGTGTGTGTGTGTGTGTGTGTGTGTGTGTGTGTGTGTGTGTGTGTGTTAAGTTTGGTATTGAGCTGCAGCCCATCAACTTGCCTTATGAGTTAATGTATATCATAATGTTCTCTATTAATGAGCCATGATAAAAAACCTCTATTATTTCTGGTTTACTATTACAGAGTTATACTGAAGTTCTTGATTTGTCCAGACATGCTAGTGACACTTGTGCTCAAGCTTAAGAACAAACAATCAAATGAATGGATGACAAAATTGTAAATGAGAATTCTCGTTTTGCCAAAAGCCCTAGTACTTGTATGTAACCATCTAGCATTCAATACTTGCATACACTTGCTGCTGTTACAATCAGCCATATTGCATGCAATTTTATCAGTCTGCTGAGGTAATGCCTGTGTATCTTTCTTCTGTCTTGCTTAGGAACTCCCACTAGTTACCTGATGCCAACACTGTGGTTTAGCTGGTCTGACTATAATTTTGGGCAGCAGCCAAGTAAGAGTAAGAGTATTAAGCAGCAATTGGTACATTTCCCATTGTGACTACTGACCATCAAGAGATGATGATAAAGATTTTGACATTTCTTTAATTTAATACTGTTGAAAAATTCAATGCATAATACACAGTTGGATTTTGTCCATATGTTCCACATAGCCACTGGTGGTAATGTAAAGTGACATGGATGGACATATAGCAGTGATTTAAAACCAAAGATCAGCAACAAAACTGGCCAAATCTGACCTGATGATGATTATAAATAAACCGTATAACATCTGGTGACTCATACCTCCACGTCAGCCTTAACCGCATGCAACGATTGTGTTACAAGCAACTGAGCAACAACAGCACTGCAATTTGTATTTGCTTTAATACAAAGTCATTGATATAATCTAAAATTCTATTTGATGGTCCATCTAACTGAATGCATCATGCAACACTCCATATTACAACAAATATTATTTCAGATATACAGTATATTTACATATATGCAATATATTTATATGAATTTTTGAATATATATATATATATATACAGTGGGTACGGAAAGTATTCAGACCCCCTTAAATTTTTCACTCTTTGTTATATTGCAGCCATTTGCTAAAATCATTTAAGTTCATTTTGTTCCTCATTATTGTACACACAGCACCCCACATTGACAGAAAAACACAGAATTGTTGACATTTTTGCACATTTATTAAAAAAGACAAACTGAAATATCACATAGTCCTAAGTATTCAGACCCTTTGCTGTGACACTCATATATTTAACTCAGGTGCTGTACATTTCTTCTGATCATCCTTGAGATGGTTCTACACCTTCATTTGAGTCTAGCTGTGTTTGATTATACTGATTGGACTTGATTAGGAAAGCCACACACCTGTCTATATAAGACCTTATAGCTCACAGTGCATGTCAGAGCAAATGAGAATCATGAGGTCAAAGGAACTGCCTGAAGAGCTCAGAGACAGAATTGTGGCAAGGCACAGATCTGGCCAAGGTTACAAAAATATTTCTGCTGCACTTAAGGTTCCTAAGAGCACAGTGGCCTCCATAATCCTTAAATGGAAGACGTTTGGGATGACCAGAACTCTTCCTAGAGCTGGCCGTCCGGCCAAACTGAGCTATCGGGGGAGAAGAGCCTTGGTGAGAGAGGTAAAGAAGAACCCAAAGATCACTGTGGCTGAGCTCCAGAGATGCAGTCAGGAGATGGGAGAAAGTTGTAGTAAGTCAACCATCACTGCAGCCATCCACCAGTCGGGGCTTTATGGCAGAGTGGCCCGACGGAAGCCTCTCCTCAGTGCAAGACACATGAAAGCACACCTGAAGGACTCCAAGATGGTGATAAATAAGATTCTCTGGTCTGATGAGACCAAGATATAACTTTTTGGCCTTAATTCTAAGCGGTATGTGTGGAGAAAACCAGGCACTGCTCATCACCTGTCCAATACAGTCTCAACAGTGAAGCATGGTGGTGGCAGCATCATGCTGCGGGGGTGTTTTTCAGCTGCAGGGACAGGACGACTGGTTGCAATCGAGGGAAAGACGAATGCGGCCAAGTACAGGGATATCCTGGACGAAAACCTTCTCCAGAGTGCTCTGGACCTCAGACTGGGCCGAAGGTTCACCTTCCAACAAGACAATGACCCTAAGCACACAGCTAAAATAACGAAGGAGTGGCTTCACAACAACTCCGTGACTGTTCTTGAATGGCCCAGCCAGAGCCCTGACTTAAACCCAATTGAGCATCTCTGGAGAGACCTGAAAATGGCTGTCCACCAACGTTTACCATCCAACCTGACAGAACTGGAGAGGATCTGCAAGGAGGAATGGCAGAAGATACCCAAATCCAGGTGTGAAAAACTTGTTGCATCTTTCCCAAAAAGACTCATGGCTGTATTAGATCAAAAGGGTGCTTCTACTAAATACTGAGCAAAGGGTCTGAATACTTAGGACCATGTGATATTTCAGTTTCTCTTTTTTAATAAATGTGAAAAAATGTCAACAATTCTGTGTTTTTCTGTCAATGTGGGGTGCTGTGTGTACAATAATGAGGAAAAAAAATGAACCTAAATGATTTTAGCAAATGGCTGCAATATAGCAAAGAGTGGAAAATTTAAGGGGGTCTGAATACTTTCCTATTACTGAATCCACTGAATACTGAATACACTGTATATATATATATATATTATCTAATATATATAATATAGACTAATCTTCATTATTACATCCCAAATTAATGTATTCTAGGAATTTTGGCTGAAGACATTTTGTGCTTTGTCATTTCCAAACTTGAAGCCAGGACATGCTCTTTAAAACGGCTCTAACAGAAGTCAAAAACATTACTGAGGGGTTTAATTTCAATTGTCTAGATAGGTGTTCCACAAAATGCCATTCTAGGCTTAATGCTTCTTCCCTTTTCTCACTCCAGTTGGTAATATGCTGGAAAAAGTTCCCGTAAAGGTGACATGAAGCATTCAAAGAACCCCATAAGCTGATTAGACTTTGCTGAGCACATGATCTGAAAATGTTCAAAGTAACAATGTATCCGCCAATGAAAGCTCTTCAAGCTTATAGCATCAAGGCTGAAAGATGCATATACGATTAGGCTATAAAAGATATTTGTCCATCCCTGACTTCATAAACAACATCCTGGCCTGCCAATAACTCCACCAAATTGTTTGGCAAAAAATGATTTGTTAATAAAAAACCTTCACAAAATCTGTGCTGGCTGTGGCAACCTTTTTAAACTCCCCTTGGCATATAAAAAGGAAAATAGCATATGAGTGAAGAGAAATTTGGCATCGAAAAGGTATCTTTAAGAGAGAGAGAGAGAGAGAGAGAGAGAGAGAGAGAGAGAGAGAGAGAGAGAGAGAGAGAGAGAGAGAGAGATGGCCCATTTTATTATGCCTTTGGTACTTTTAAAAATGTTGCTGATAAAATCACCTGAGCTGCGTTTTCCAAAAACATTGTAAGCCTAGTAGATCATAGAACCATTGGCACCAATGGACTCTATATATACGATCAACTTAGGTCACAATGCTTTTTGATCAAAAATACAGTAAAAAACAGTAATATTGTGAAATATTATTAAAATTTTGAATACATTTTCTATTTAAATATATTTTAAAATATGATTCATTCCAGTTATTTCCTAGTTATGAATTCTCAGCATCATTACTCCAGTCTTCAGTGTCCTGACCAACCAGAAATTATTCAATACTGAAGAAACGTTTCTTATTATTATCAATGTTGAAAACCATTGTGCTCAATATTTTTGTGCAAAGGAGATCATGAAAACATAGTTCCAAAGAATTGTTACAATTCTTGTAATAATGTAAAAGTCTTTACCGGCACTTTTGATCAATTTATAGAGCAAATCAACGAGATGACAAAAAAATTACTTCTGAGAATCTTTCATTGGTTACGGTCATTGGTCTTGTTGAGAGTCAAAATCAATTAGATTGTCCAGTGCAGTCTTTAATCCTCTAATTTAGGGTTTCTGCAGAAACAGTGGTGTTGCAGTCCTTTGAGAGATTGACAAAGACTTTTGGAAATCTGTGTTGAACATATCAGACCAGCAGTGTCTGCTGTTTTTTGATGAGGAGCAAAAACTAGAGCATGTATCTACATAAGGTCTGTTTATGTTGAAGCCATGTGTTTGTTAAATGCCAGAATGCTGTCTGCTATGCAGAGAGGATGAGACGCACGATACATTTCTTACATAATTGGGTGTGGATGACTGACAACCAATGGAGTGGTTTTAAAAAAGCCCAGATTGGAGCGGCGAGCTGCACGTCTTTCTCTCAGCTTCCAAGTAGGGGCAGGGAGAGGAATGTTCTGCCACTGAGATTTTTAAGACATTAAGACAGTAACTTTGTGGGTGACCTCAGGAAAAGGGTCTTAAAATTCTGACTGACTGTGTCTATATGTGTGTACATTAGATTGTGTGATCAGCAAGCCACATGACAAGCCACTTCTGCCAAGAGCCCACCAGTGAAGATGTGAGGATATAGCAAGAAAATACAGTCTCTGTTTTTTCATATTTTAAATATAATTAAATAATAAGTAAGTTAGTTCTATAAAAATGCAACATAAGGGATATTAAAGTTAGAATTTGAGAATAACTTCAAATGCTTTAAATATTGCACTACATTATTAGTACAAACCAACTCAGTTTAACAGTCCTATATAGCCTACGTATTTTGAACTGGAATTAAATGCATATAATAAGTCATAAGATAAAGATTCGAAGTGGCACATGTTCATACAAGTTGCATTTAAATGAGAATAAGAGGATTAAAGGATATTGAATAATGTATGTATATAAACATAATTGCGTACATAAAATACGCTTTGTTTGATTATTTTAAAAGAACTTTCCTATGACAGCCTGGTCAAAAACTATGTCCGCACAATTTGGCATGTGTCATTGCGTTATCACAAATAAAATAATAGACTCCAAGCACAATGTGCAGCTTTTAACAATACACATTTTAATAATATCTGAATAAAGAGTGAAGATTTTCCTATAGGCCGTACATCTCTTTTGGCCACTAAAGTATGACGTATTTTTATAATGAGAACCTTTATTGTAAATTTTTTTGGCATACTGTATAGATCCACGACAATACTGTTTAGTTTATTTACACTTCTAAGTCATGTTGAGCTTTAGATTATAGGCCTACCGTTAGTAAGAAATTTCATTACTGATTTAACAGTATAATATGCACAAGACTGAAATGTTTCTTCAGAGATCCCAAAAAAAAAAAAAAAAAAAAGCATAATTCTATAGTAGGCTGTTGATAAAGTATAAATATGTCTTTATGGGTTTAAATTTAATGTGACAAATGATGTTGTAGATTGCAGTCTTGACATGCCTTATGTGCAAAAGCATATGGCAAGAATGGCTCTATATGAGAATTTCATTGGTAAGTTCTTTAGGACAACATGATCTGTATATTCTCCAAACAATTCCCTTTTAGGCGAAAGAAAATATTTGCCAAAGGAAACCAGGCTTTAGAGCCCATATTGCAACAACAATAGTGTAAGATGAGACGTGTTTCTAAAAAAAACATTTGTTTTAGTCTATATTTACCACGCATTTACATTGTGCTTATAGCAGATGATTCCATATAAGGAGGAATAACGTTACCTCTGATGAAAAGAGCTGTTACCGTGTTTGTTACAGGTTCCATCAGACGAAGATAAATGACCAAACCTTATGAAATAAGAACTTTACGTAAAGGTTGTTTAAAACACATATCTCTTTATTGAAACATAAATCTCTTTAGGTTACATAAAGATTACGACCCTTATTTATTCAATCTTCTCGACCCAGAAACTCTCGCCTGCCAGTGCCAAATGATCTTTTTATCAGCTAGGATAGTTTAACACACTGATTTTTCCTGATAATACAATTTCATTTAAGTATACCTCTATTAAATCAACACTGACTGAAATAAATGAGAAATGTCACTCATCACAAAACTGCAGACGCGCCTGTTTGGTTTACCCATAGACTGTAAAAAAAAAAAAAAAACGCACACACGCAACCAGGCACGCAACGCTCGTAGCTGAATTCACCAGAACGCGCTTCTGACCAGAGCGCGCTAGGGGTCCTAATCGTGTCAAACGTCATTTTTCCTTGCTGCGTCCCATTGTTGCCTGAATCAAAAATGCTCACTAGAACTGTGATCTCTTTATGGCTTAAAATAATGGTCTATAATTGTGACATGCGACTTTTTTCGCAAAATTCTTTAATTTTCTTTAATAATATGTATACATATTATTTACCAAACGTTTTGAAATATATTATATCTGGCTTCACTTCTTTACGGGTCCTTTAAGACTAAAGTAAACCGGTTTGGCAGGTGTATCGGAAGTGTTCATGATCACTTTTAGCTTCTCTTACCTGCACCAGGTGAGGCTACATAAAAGTCAACTTAAACTTCGAGAAGTCCCCGATCCTGGCGAATAAAGTTCGTTTTTGATAAAAGTAAGTAGAGAAGGTTTTTCATATTCCCTGAGATGAATCGGTAACCCAACGTGTAACTGACAGTAGCCTAATCGAGTCGGTTTATTGTGAAGTGGCATTTGTTTTGGTTTACTTCTTTTTAAAGTAGGCTATGACATCTCTGCTAAATAGCCTAGATTAAACATAAATATACCCAAAACATTTTCAGAGTATTCATTCAAAGTCAAGGTAAGTATATGTGATATGGAGCATATTTGATGGTCCCATACAGGAAAACTGACAGAATATGTTAAAAAGAAAATCATTGTGTTGACTTCGACAAGACAGTATAATAACTGGTTCTGTTAGCCTAATTATATCGTAGTGTAAAATATCATTACCGTGGTCAATATACCGTGTTTTTTTTTTTTTTTTTTTTTTTTTGACCATGGCAGTGGATGAAATAAATACCAGCTGCATTATGACGTGCACTTTATTTGACGTCACTGCTGCCTGCCACACGTGAAAAGCTGTCTGCGGTCTTGATTGACAAAAGCAATTAATTTAACCCCTGTGGGAAAGTAGATATTAATTTCTCCACCTTGTAGCAGACAGCTTGACATGATCAGGAGTGTCCCTTCGACATTCCAGTAGCTTTGTTAACGTGCATGATGAAAAATGTCGAATGTGTTTAAAAGCTTTAAGGCTATAATTAGGTACAAATTATCACTATTAGGTTGAACTTGAGGGTTTTGATGGAACCGAGTTGGTTCCAACAAACCTCTCAAGTTCAACCTGATAGTGATAATTTCCTAATAAGAACAGGTGTCCGTCATACTTTGTGCCATTTTTTTACTTTATATCATTCTAGAACCACATTTCTGTCTTTATTTACATTTGCATTTGATTTGATCCCTTTAGCAAAAAAACACTGATCATTTATTTTAAAGGGGGAAAAAGCACTGAATGAAGATTCTTGAACCTTGCTGATTAAGTTGTTTGTCTAAAGTGTTAAAGCAACCTCCACTGTAAGTGTCAGTGACAGTCAGATGTTTGCGCGCTCTCTCTCTATGGATCAATGCTGCATCCATAATTGTTCATTATCTCCTCCAACTGCAAATTAAGATATAATTGCACTGTCCCAGCATATTTGCATTTTTCATGCTTTATATTGCTATGTTAATCCCGGATTGACTAATTATCTGCGTAAGCGGTAATTATTTGTACAGTAGTAATCACAAAAATCATATTCTCATTGTTACGCTTGCCACCACAGCTGCATTTATTAGTTCACCCCCCTCTGTATGACAGTCACAGCACAGGTTTTACATGAATGAGGAAATGAGTGGAAAACAACACCATCCATTATTACCTGGGGACAGTAATAAGCCTTACTAAGATGCCCCGAGAAAAGCTTTGTTGGTACCGTTTCTTGTCAGATTTGGCGGACGATTTATACAATGCAAAGTTTACAGTATGCATCAAGCCTCTTGAGACAATAAAGAGAGAGAACTGCATCAGTCCTGCAAATCCCCATCCATATGTTCTCTGTTCACTGAGTTCAGTGCTGTTTTTGTGTCTTTGTTTGAATTCCCTTTTTTAAAAGTACAATCATCTTTTTCTGTCGCAGGCGCATGTATTAAAGCCGTAGGCTTATAGAACAGAAAGAGGGGATTCTTGTATTAGACATAAATCAGAAAAAGACCCAAGGCTCACATTATTCAGTGGCAGCTGACATTAGGGTTGGAAATAGTGCTTCAATTGCTCTTTAGCAGTGCTTTTCAAATGATTTTGCTTCAGGACTCGGATTTTACATTGGGCATCATGCGTTGGTCTAGCACAGTACCAAAAGTGTTTATTGTACGAACTAAATTTTAAAAAGTCCTTGAGACCAAACATGGACACTTACTAATATTGCCAAGACTTGCATAGGCCCACCAAAATGCAAAGTTCTGTTCTCAGAAGCCAATAATTAACCACAGTCTGTTTGTGTGGTAAATCAACCCTTATTTAATATATTTGGGTTGCATTTTCTTTCACGTTGTGTAGTTTTCTTCATGGTTTTTGAGGATAAAGGCATGTCATGCAATCTGTTCATGTTGGGATCTGCTGATTTTGTCTAGCTTCTAACAAGCGACATGAATTTTGGACCAAAACACTGTACGGAGATCATTTTGACATCTTAAATATGCATGATATAATATATGGTTAGTTGCATTGTATCATTTGCATTTAGCATGGCTCAAACGGATGGCCCACTGACCCAGGGCCAGTGTGAGAGGGTTTTGGTCCAGTTGACAAAATCCTTTTACCCTCTTGGTTGACCCTTTTGGGCTAGTGCTGTGTTGCAAAAAAAATAAAATAATTTACATTCTTTGATCTTATAGATCCATTTTTTTGCCTTGAAAACTTAAACGTTTGGTTCTCTGTGGTTGTTATACCTATATGATGGTCATGCTGGCTCAAATATTTTTTTGTTTAAATCACAAAAATTACTTCTTATAGTCATGAAAGCATTATTATCATACTGTATTGTTTTACAGAAAAACTCTATTTCTGAATTTGCAAAATGAACATGCATATTTTCTTTTTGTAAAGAAAAAAATATTTTAGTGAACAAAACTGATTTTTAAATGTTTGGGGCCTGTATAATTTAAAAAATGTTTTTGGAAACGTGCCTCACAAAGGCTGCGTTTATTTGATCAAAAAATACAGTAAAAATAAAAATATTTAGAAATGCTGTTACTCCAGTTCACTCTTACAATGTTGTTTCTCCAGTCTTACTCTACTCACATAATTATTCAGCAATCATTCTTACATGCAGATTTGGTGCTCAAGAGACATTGCTTATTATTATGTTAAAAAAAGTTGTGCAGTTTAATATTTTTGTGGAAACATGATACCTTTTTTTCCAAGATTTGTGATGAATAGAAAGCTCAAAAGAATATGATAAATGTCTTTGGTCTCACTTTTGATCAATTTAATGCACCCACGTTGAACATATACAATTTTTTTTTTTTTTAATCTGACCCCAAACTTTTGATCAGAATTGTAAATATTTCTAGAAAATGACATCACTAATACACCTTTAACTTTGTTTTGTTTTGCTTGTAGCACACCTGATCCCTCAGTGCACTATTACGTTGTTCAGTGCGTACTAATCCTCTTTAAAACCGCGTCATGAGATCAGGTTAGACTGATGATTCAGACAGACATTCTTTTGTGAGGTGATTTGGCAGAATATCTGATCGATGAGATGCTATTCGACATAAGTTACTTACGTAGAAGTCTTTAGGTATCTCCCAGTTTTAAAGCGCGTGAAGTTTTATGAACGTTGATGGCAGTTCAGTAGAGCAATTTTTTCAGCGCATTACATCAACAGCTGTATGACAAACTAGAGAAGAATTTACAGCACACAGCTGTTTAATACTAAAAGATCACGGGAGTGAAAGAGAATCATAGAGGTGTTACCAGCCGCAGCCTGGCATTTACTGCTACAATGTATATATGTAATGAGAGATTATTACAAAAACAGCACTTTGTGAAAAATGACCAGTTTGATGCAAGTTCTGGTCTTCATGCAGGTCTTACAAAGTTCAGAACTCCAGTTCACTTTCAGATATCTTGTGTAACAATAATGGTTTGTAGGCACTTTTAATGGGTAAAAAAACAGAACATGAACTTGGTCCTCCTTTTTTACTTTGGAAATAATCTGAAGCAACTGTGAATGATGTCTTTGTTAGTCATCTGCTTTTTCATGTGATGTCCTGAACTTGGGGTAGTTTTTATGTGAATGCAAGAATCATTCTTTTTTTTTCTTTTTTTTTTGCTCATTCTTAAGGTTAGGAACTTGAACAAACAAACTGTAATTTGTGTGCAACTCGTCCTGCATGTTTATGCTAGGAATCTAAATGAGCCATAAATGGATGTGAATAGATTTTTGACCCTTGTGTAAAAGTAGTATATGATAGTGGTGAGTTATTTAAAATAAAATAAAAACCTTGCGTGATTAATTTGAGTGATGACATCAATATCACTTTAACATTTAAAGAATGCCAAATTACAACAGTCCTTGTCAAACTGTTACTTTTTAGTTAAATTTTTTACTGCGTAAAAAAGGTACATTTCAGACAACATTCATCTTGAAAACAAGGGTGACTGGTAGGGTAACTAGAGTTACGAATCCCTCAAATAAGAAAGCAAATCAATGTATCTATTTAAATTATCTTCAGATGTAATGCAAAAAACAAGAAGGGGGAGGAAGTCACAGAACCATCACATATGCGTATATAACAAACATTCTTATAACCAAAATGTAGGCTATTTGGTTCAATAGGGGTTATACATTTATCTCTCTGAAAGTTCACATAAAATGTAATCTTCTCCATGGTAAATATATTTTTTTAAACTTCAATCCAGTCCTGTATTTGTGGCGAATTAGGTTTACCAACATCTAGTTATAGCTTTTTATTTTTGCTTGAAACAAGAAGTATTCTGTATTTGCTCCTACTTCCTCATGAGACCATTGAAACATTGCCAAGATAAAGTCATTACTTATCATTGGTTAGTGACTTGTCAAAGTCTGCCTAATCAAGTATGTCTCGAGCAGCGTTAGTTGGAAAGAACGGCCTAATTGGTCGGCGTCCTGGTATTACTATATTAAAATATTCAAGCAGGTGCATACAGGAGAATCGTCTTGATATGGCTGGTTTTCCAAGAATTCTTCAACTGAAAAGACTACGTTGAAAGTGACGTTTTGCAAGTACCTCGCTGAGTAAACCACAGAAATGGTGCACATGCCAGAAGCAACTCTTATTTGTTGCAAAAGGGTGCTTGATCACCCCAATATTATCCAGTGATTCATCCATCAAAAATCAGTTAATAGAAAGTGATGCATTCATCTTTGTTGCAAAATGAGGGTGTGGTGGTATTTAAAAGGAATGCTTTTGTATTATACTGTAGCAGCTACTTGTACATCGGGTACAGTTTATTTATTTATTTATTTATTTATTTATTTATTTATTTATTTATTTGTATTCATATTATTCGAAATTACTTTAAAAATGTCATACTTGCATACAATAATCCCACAATCCAACACGATAAGGCGATACATACAACCGGCGTAGCGTCATAGAACGTCTCTGAAAAGGTTCACGCCCACTTTTAGGGGAAAACAAACCGGCGAGCGCCATACAATCGGATTGAGGACATGTACTAACCCTTACAAACATGTAATTTGTATTTAAACATTTTTTTTTTTTCACACAATAGGCAAGTATTATGTATTTGTATTTAATTAAATTTTTCCACACAGTATTTTGTATTTTTATTTTATTTTAAATACATTTCCATGTATTTATGCCCATCTCTGCCTGCCATTATCATCAATATTTTGCTGTTATGGAAATATCATGAATTACGGATGATGCTATCGAAAGCTAAATCAGGCTAGTTGTATGGCTGGACAGAAAAGTGCACTCAGTAGCTACTCTAAATATAAAGACATAATATTATACATTTAAAGATGTTAACTTCTTAAAACCGAAGTAAAATCATTCACTGGCTACCTGGTGACTCGATGAGGTACGAGTAAATGTCCGGGTAAGACACTTCTGGCCACTGGGTGGGGTTGTTAAAGACCAATTTGACGCTGGTAGGGACATGTTTTTAAGTTGCCCAAATTAAGTTTATAAATGTATCGTTCACACTCTATGGAAGGCAGGGTGGACATATAATTACTCGACATATTTCATCTAAGTGATTTCTGAAGTTATACACGTCTGCCGGCTGTGTACGGACGTTGTTTTGTGCCGCTATTTTGTATTGAAGTCTATGGGAAGTCTGGTTTGTTTTCGCCTAAAAAGGGGCGGTTACGAAATTTACAGTTAAGTTCCCGGATGTGCCGGTTGTATGTATAGAGCGCGAATGAAAAATAAACAACAATGTCACCATGGCAACGGCGCACGCGAGATAGAAAACAATCATTTAGACCAGACGCCTGGTTATTTATTTATATATACCGTTATATCTATATTTGAATAAACAAATGTGTTGTGTAGTGTTTTGTTCTCTTTTATTTTCACATATAAATGTAAAAAGTAAATAAATATGACAAGCAAGTGTTTTTATTATCTTTTTTTTTATCTTTTTATCAAATAACGCAGTAAACGTGAATAATACATACATACAATTGTTACATACAATTCATACAGCCAAAAAAGGAAATATTAAAGATGGGTAGGTAATGTTTATGACGAAATTGTCCGAGCTCTCTGGCGCGTGATTATTGTGTCAGCGTCCGAATTCGCTCACTCATTTTTGTTAACTCCTTGCTGATGTAGTGCACTCATCTGCCATTCACTATGTAGGGATTAGTGAATGAGTGAACGAGTGAGCGGTTTCAGACGAATATCATGATTAAGATGTGTACGCTCACTTGTATTCAAAATGTTATTCTTTTTTATTTAATAGTTACATCACATTAGCCAAAATCTTTCAATTTTGTTCAATTTTTCAATTTCAATCAAGTGCATTTTGAAGTAGATTTTAAGAGACTTTTCTTTTTCTCTATCTTGGACATATATGTTTTTTTTTTACTTTGACCTTGTCTCTTTCTCTATGTTGTAATTGGGAACTCTACCAGCATCAGTGTCTCCATGGCTTGTTTGTAGATGGCCTTGGATAAGATGTAATGAGTAACAACAAGAAGGAAAGGCAAATCTGACTCAGACAGTGACTCGTGGGAGACACTTTTATTTTTTATTTTTACCCAAAGTCATCAGCATGAATATTAACACACTGATCATCACTGACTGACTCTGGCTAATATAATTAGTGCAATTATCAATGAGGTGAGCAAAATAACCTATTGGGTTATGTTGACATTTGATGTATTAATGAATAATTTACAGTTTGTCATATTAAAATGCTGGAGAGAGACTTTATAATAGATGAACATGCAATTGTGGTGATTTCATAGTCTGTCACCTTGTACAAGTGGTTAAATATTGCCCATAGCCTTTAAATAATTTTGTTATTTAAAACATAGTTCAGGTTCATAGTAACAGATGCCATAAGAAGAGTCGTTTTACATAGTAGAATTGAAAGCATTCAGGAAGATGCAAAACATCCTACAAATTTGGTCTATAGACACTTGACGTTTCAGAATGTTGGAATGTGAAGCAGAGGAAGATAAAATGATGTATCTTCTAATGTTTCTTTTACAGTGAATAACCCTATTCCTGCTAACCTCAAGTCTGAGGCCAAGAAGGCAGGCAAGATCCTTAGAGAGTTCACGGAAATATCCAACAGAATGGGACCTGACAAACTTATTCCAGGTAACTGTTGTGCTGCTGTCATAAACCAATTAGAAAACATTTATCTTTTTGTGATGGGGATTCATTAAATTAATCAAATTCAATTTATCCCTTTTTTTGAATTGATAAAAATCTGACAACATAAGGATCAATATTATATTTGTACCAAATTTTGTTTTTGGAAAACCTTGTGAAAAAGCACTGCAAGATCCATTAAAAAGAGTTACTCACTTTTTTTATTGATTTATAATTGATGAATTGCAAATGTTCTGTTTAGGGCAATGTAATGTACAAATTATTACATTCATTATATAAAAAAATAAATAAAATAATTAGTTTAATCACTTCTTCCGACCCATATGGAACAATTATCAATCAAAAACATTAATTTAACACCTTGCAAAATTGATTGTTGATCAAATTTATTTGATCGTTTGACGGCCCTAACTATATTGACTGAATTTCTCAGTTTTCTTTTTTTTATTTACACAATACAGTGGACCCACACAGTATTTGGACCTGTAGAAGAAATTTAATATGTTCTAAATGTTTGCATTTTCTTATATTCATAGAATCTTATAAAACACGATGGTACTTAGGTCAAGGTAATATAATGCACGAGGATTGCATGTGGATGTCCCATGATTTTCTGCTACATTGATGGAACAATTAACTGTTATACTATACAGAACGGAGGATGCAGCAATGTGTTAGTTATGGGACATGTTGTTCAGAGACTAGAAAGAAGAAAGGATGCCCTCCCTTCTTTGTCACACTCTACAGCCACTCTGTATGACTGTATGATTGCTGACCTTTCGTGGCAAGGGAATAAATAATCTTTAAAGACAATTGGCACATGTTTGTCTCTTATTCAGTGATTTAAAATGGTTTGCCACTACAGACCCTTACAGTAATAACTTAAAAATGTCAATGCATTAAATAAGAAAATATCAAACCAAGTGGTTTCTGTAGTTCATCATATTGACTATGGACATGGTCTTCATTTCATGCTCATCGTCTATTGTTTTATACTTTAAACTTAAAGGGATAGATCACCCAATAATGAAGATTCGGTCATTAATTACTCACCCTCGTGTCGTTTCAAACCCGTAAGACCTTCGTTTATCTTCGGAAACATAAAATTAAGATCTTATCTTTGATGAAATCTGAGAGCTTTCTGTACTCTCCATTGACAGTCAACGCAAAAGTTCATAAAGAGATCGTAAAACTAATCCATATGAACTGAGTAGTTTAGTCAAAATTTTCTGAAGAGACATGATCGCTTTATATGATGAACAGATCAGATATGGTAAACGGAAGCTTATGCGTGTTCGCTTGACGTACGAGAACCAGTGAGGTTCGTTCTCGTGTTATGCAGCACATTTGAGCTTCAGCAAGAACCAATGAGGCTTGTTCTCGCACGTCAAGCAGGTTCGGTTGAGCTGTTTATGTTTGCTGATCAATGTTTAAATGTGAATAAAAGAATAAATTGAATCTGTTCATCATATAAAGCGATCGAGTCTTTTCTGAAAATCTGAACTCAATATGGATTAGTTTTACGATCTCTTTATGAACTTTTTGAAGCGTCAAAGTTGCGTGGACTGTCAATGGAGAGTAGTACTTAGGCTTACCATAGTGAATCAGGGTAAGACAAAAACACGTTTTGGAAGGATTGATGATGTATTGGCTCAATACTTAAATTTAGTTAATTTTGAACAAAAAAGTTACATAGTGTACCTTTAATTTTAGTGAAATGTTTTAAAATGGTGTTGTGCCAAAATAAATGCCACTTTGATATGTATATGCATTGACATTCATACATTTTTATTTGTGTCAAAATACTTGAAGCCACGGTTCCTTGTGCTTTAAGAGCGTAGGCTAATCCTGATGCAGTAATAGCACACATGCCAGACATGTAAGTGCTATTAACAGCCCAAAGTTAGCATTTCTGTTGACTGATGTCATTTGTGTACAAGACTAGCAGTCTTTCTGCCGGTCCATTGCCAAGTATCTGTTCATGCATGTCTTCAGAAAGTGACATGAATGCAGTTCACTCAGTAACTTCACCATATCTGTGCAACCTGTGCAAAAACACAATGCACCAATCAACTCTGCCTACCTGTTTCATCTTGCATTTGCACTTTTTCTTTTCAGTACTTGTGTCTAGATTCAGAACAGTTTTGCCTGCACAAGTCCAATTGTAATATCTCCTGTTCATTTACTTCTATCTTTTCCACAACCTGACACCAGCTCATGTCATTGCCAAGGCTCAGGGACTGGCCATCCTGTCAGTCTTCAAAGCAGGTTTCATGATCACTGCGAGGGGCGGCAGTGGGATAGTGATCGCAAGACTCGCTGATGGAAGTAAGTGGGCTTTACTGACCATTCTGACATTTATTCTGAGTGTAAAATATATATACACGTAGTAGGCCTATATTTGCTTGGTGAGGTCAGGAGATTGTATAGTTTGTGACATACTGTAGAGTACATGTTCAGATAAACTCTAAATCACAACTATTATGACAAAATAGACCAATTTGTGAAAATGGGGAGTTTAATGGGTTTTGGTGTAATTGATGTCTGGCAGCTGCCTTATAGCAACATTGAATAAACAAACACTTAGAGCTTCATTGACTTAAGTGTTTTTCTTGTTTTTACTCATTGAATTTTTACATTATTCTGAGACTTTTTTGAGGATTGTAGTAATCATTATTTAAACTTTGGTAATAGCTAGTATAATGGACAAAGGGTCCCACGTTTGGGCATTATATATTTTAATCTAAAAAAACTTTGTTTGTTAAAGTGACATGTATCAAGATTTAATCTGTTTAAAAAGTTCTAGTATATCCCAAATTAAGTTTTTTTATTTATTTATTTTTGTTTTTAAATATTAAATTGCGTAATTGTTTTCTGCATTCTGTTATGAAGGATGGTCTGCTCCTTCAGCAATTGGCATTGCTGGACTCGGTGGAGGATTTGAAATTGGTCTGGAGGTAAGTTTTTATTTGACACCAGACTCTTTAAAAGAACAACCAATTTCTTTAATTCAGGTACAAATCATGGTTTTGGCTAAATTGTGTAAAAAGAAACAAAAAAAGCTGTGAGAAGGTAATTTTTTCATTACTTTAAAAGTCCTCTTGGGTTCTTTAGTAGAACATCTGTGATTACGTTTTTTTTTTTTTTTTAACAAATAGAAGGAAAAAAACATCTAGGGCCCTATCTTGCACCCAGCGCAATTGACTTTGAACACCGACGCATGTATCATTCCTATTTTGCACCTGACACACAGCGGACTTTTCCCTCCACAGACGCACGTTGGTTAACTAAGAAATACACTTGCGCTCCCCGGGGCGGTTCAGCGCAAAGAGGAGGCGTGTTCCGGCGCAAACGTTCCCTCATGCTATTTTGCAGGTTTAGAAAACAATTGCGCCACTGACCGAAAAAAAACAGTTTAAAGTCAGTGGCGCGTTGCGCATGTTATTATATGCTATTTTAAGGGCGCATGCTTGGCCTTAATCAATGGAGCGTGTGCACAACGCGCATATACTTTGATTCTCTCATCTACACACAGACGCAGCAGTTATCATTTTTGCAAATCATACATTATTACGATAGATAGATAGATAGATAAACATTTTATTATAAAAGCATACATCTAGCTTACACATTTACCCAAATTATCATACGCCTGTTTAACCGAAGTTAATTTGGGTGTGTTTCTCCATCCCCAACGTCCCTGACGAGAACGTCGGTCTCCTCGGCTGTGAACCGCTCCTGTCGTGCGCCTGGCAAATCCGCCGTTATAATAGGAATCCGCTTTAGAACAAGCGCGCCTGCTCTTAAAGGGAATGTGAGATGTCGCTCTGATTGGTTTATTTCACGTTACGCCCAAACCACACCTATGAATAATGAAGCTACTTCAGACCAACCCCTTTTAGATTAGATTAGTCATTTATCCCGCCGGGAAAATAACAACAGCGCCAAGACCCGCCCACAAAGTTACTTGCGCTTTGCGCTTTGACACTTGCGTTTCAGATCGTTAAAATAGGGCCCCTAAAGTTAGGTGTGGACAGGACTAAAGCTTATAACATGGTAAGCACCTTAGTAGTAGATACTAAAAGTTTCAGTCTCACTGATTTTGAGTCAGTAAAGTGTTCAAGAACAGTTGTGCAACATGTTTATTCATGTATTAGATGAACATCTTGGACTACACTATGCTGTATGCCTATGGATTATGCTCTGTATGCAGACGCTACTATAGGTTCCTCATCAGGGTATAATTTGTAAATTACTTCTCATGCAATGTCATGCAAAAAGTATGTTTTCTTTCCATCGAGAATGTCTGAGTCATGCATAGACAAGAATATCAAGACATTAAAATATTTGCCCTGTCTGACTTGGCTGTCTTGTTTTGTATTTCTTTTTCTTCCCATCATCCATCATCTGTCAGTCATTTAGAATATTTGATTGTGAATAATCTTATAGGTTAGTTTTAATTATGAAGAAGTGAAAAGAAAACTAATTGATAGACCTTGTGTGATAATTAACGTTAACAACAAAACGATAATACAAATAAAACATAGCCACACTTTATGGACAAATGACTTTACTTTCGTCAAACATATCACTTGAGTTTGATTTATAATTAAATGACCTGTATGGATACTAGATTTCACTATCATTTACTAATAATAAACAGGTGCTCCCCAAAATAATTGTGTTTTCTTTTTTATTTGAATTATGGTCACATTAACAGTAAGTTTTCCCTGAATCTTGCAAGGTGTTCTGCAAAAGCATGACCCATTATGTATTACTCATTACGACCTTTTCCCTAAACCAGATGTCAGCCTTTTGTCAGGAGCTATTATTAGCTCAAGTGCTGGCTTCATCATTTTTCAAAGCATAAAGTGGATCCTCATATCTCTGGCACAGGAAATCACTGTGCATGTGGCATGTGCCCAGCGAGGTCATTTGTCAGCATCAGGCAGAAGCTGCACTTTGTTTCCTGACCTTGGATTGCAGCTCGGATGAGTCATTTGTGTACCGAGCGCCTGTGCATCTTGACACTTTTGATTAATTTCTGGAGTTGCCTTCAGGCGCTGTGGTTAGCACTGCGGTCTCTGTCTCACAGTAATGTAGCAACACACCTGATAAGTAGCAAGGGAGTACAGGAAATATCGATTTTATCTTTAGGCATTAAAACCAGAGCATGTCTGAAACCGGTCCAAATCTTTCGACACCAACAAGCATTTAAAAAAGCTTAAAAACTATTGCTGAATATAGAGCAACTTTTTAATGTTTTGCTGGTGACAGATGCACAGTAGTTGGCGGAGTGCTTGTCAGAGTGATGTATAGCTAGATTGTACATGATGGTCACACTTGCCTACTAACATTACATGGTCTGGTGCTTGAAACCTGAGCTGATTTTAATAAATGGAGAGAGAAAATCATGTTGTCAGTTGTGAGATTAGAATAGGCAGTTCTGAGTAATGAAATGTGTTTTAGGGCTGGTAGTATGAGATTCTGCTATATTGTGAGATTCTGCTATATCTACAGCACATCTGTGGCACGAGTTGACAAAATTCTACAAGCAGAAATCACTACAGAGTTGATTAAATTATTTGATTATAATGACAGTCATTTAGTTTTTATATATATTCAGGTAAAGGCACACAGTATCTGATTTTTTTTTTTTATTCATAATGTATAAAGTTAAAATAAAATAGAAATAAAATAAAAAAGCAGAAAAACTAAATTAAATTAAAAATTAAATTAAATTAAATTAACTTTCTTTGAAATTACATCCCCTGGTCAACTTTCAGTACAAGTAAAATTCATATTGACTTATCATTCTTATACTCAGTTTTTGGTTTAAAATTCAAAATGTATAAAGTTAAAATTATATAAAAATAAAACAATCAGAAAATTTTAAACTAAATTATTAAATAATTGTTTTTGTTTTTTATTATTCTACAAGCGGTAAACACTACAAAATTGATTAAATGATTTGATTATAATGACAGTAATTTAGTTTTTATTTATATATAAGTAAAGGCACAATGTATAAATGTTTTTGGTTTAAAATACAAAATGTATAAAGTAAAAAAAAAAAATATATATATATATATATAATCAAGCTTGTATATTTAATTTCAATAATTTCACTTAAATGGCAATGGAAATTACCTATTAATTATTATTTAAGTGAAATTACTGAACTTAAATATACAAGCTTGATAAAAATGATCATTCTAGATGAAAATTTCAGATGGCACTTAGAGGCTTTTGCATCTGAACTCTTCATATATATATATATATATATATATATATATATATATATATATATATATATATATATATATATATATATATATATATTATTATTATTATTATTATTATTATTATTATTATTATTATTATTATTATTATTATTATTATTATTATTATTATTATTATTATTATTATTATTTTTTTTTTTTTATATATAATAAAATTATTATTCTTTATTCCAGACCCTTAGGTCCATATCACAAAGTAAAGAAACAGAAAGGAGTTTAAGCGAAATTCTTAATGCATCATTAAATGCCACCTGTAGCTTTTTCATTATAGCTTTACTATATCTACACCATAGATGTGTCGTATAAAATTAAAATAAAAAATCTGAAAAATTAAATTAAAACTTTCTTTGAAATGACATCCCTTGGTCACCATTCACATTCATAAGAAATTCTTATTGACTTATCATTCTTATACTCATTTTTATTAAATTAAATTAAAAATACTTTTTTGATTTTAAACCATCCATCTAATGCTTCACATGAAACATGACACATGTCCTCTTCTTTTCATCTCCAGTCATCAGATTTTGTCATCATATTGAACCAGAGGAGAGCTGTGGATGCTTTTAGTAAAGGAGGGAATCTCACACTTGGAGGAAACTGCACTGTGGCTGTTGGGCCTCTTGGCAGGTATGTGTGTTGATTTTACAGTGTAATACCCCATTCTGTTGCCAGGGGTCAGAATAATGCAGAGTCAAGGTATGGAAACTTAAGCGCTTTGAGCAAATGTCCACTGTCGTAATTTGACATGACACTTTTATTACTAAAGTGTTTTTTATCTGGATGCATCTGAAAAATCAAAGGTTATGGCTTAAGGAAGAAAGATTTGATTTATGTAAAGAAATTGATATTATGATTGTTTTATGTTAATGAAAGTGCTGCCAAAGCAATGTGGACAGGGATGAGAAAAGAATTGCGCAGTCCTTGAGTGTTTGTGAGTTGCATTGTGTTCCATTTGTTTGTAAATCAAGCATTGAAGTCCATTTGCTTGGAGCAAGTTTTTAAAGCGTTTGCATAGGCGATGGAGGGCTTTGACAGCATTTGTCTTGAACTGTTGATTTAGTGCATTTACGGATAGCAATGAAAGGAAAGCTCTTGCTCTTACGGAAAATTTCAAATAAAATCAACAGAATATAAAAGCCATCTATATCTTTATCACTTCACAAGGGACTAATTTTCTCTAATGATATGTTTATACAAAAAAATTTATACAGTTGTGAGCTGCCAGCTTAAGCTATCACCTGCAACACAGTCATTCATAATTTGACAAGCATGAGCCTGTGCGGAAAATACTGTGAGAATTATAGATAATGAAGGGTGTCCATACTGTACTTTAAGAGCCATTCAGTAGTGCTAGTTTAAATTACAGCTGCATTGTTCTCCGGTGAATCGGTAATTTTACCTTTATTGACGGATTCTGCTGTGTTTGTGCTTGTTTGGAAAGTCCTTTTTTATTCTCACTGCTTTAATTGTTGTTTATGGATCTCGCCAGAATAGAGCTGCAAGCAGTATTACACTGAATGGTTGCATGCTGCACTACAGTATAGCTTTGAAAACTAGGCCTTAAAGGGATACTCCACTTTTTTTGGAAATGGGCTCATTTTACAACTCCCCCAGAGTTAAACAGTTGAGTTTTACCGTTTTCGAATACATTCAGCCGATCTCCGGGTCTGGCAGTACCTCTTTTAGCATAGCTTAGCATAGATCATTGAATCGGACAAGACCATTAGCATCTCTCTCAAAAAAATGACCAAAGAGTTTCGATATTTTTCCTATTTAAAACTTGACTCTTCTGTAGTTACATCGTGTACTAAGACCGATGGAAAATAAAAAGTTGCGATTTTCTAGGCTGATATGGCTAGGAACTATACTCTCATTCCTGCGTAATAATCAAGAAACCCGGAGATCGGCTGAATGGATTCGAAAACGGTAAAACTCAACTGTTTAACTCTGGGGTAGTTGTAAAATGAGCCTATTTCCACTTAATGTGGATGTGTTTGATTGTTTTTGATTTGGATTAGATCAGGTTTGGATTTGGTTTGGCAGCAGTGACTGCAGGTTGTATGTGCTCTTTTGAAATGAGATATTCTTGGAATAGAACCTCCTTACCACCTACTAGGATATATTTTATATAAATGTCACATCTCATTCTTTTAATAAAATCAAGGTTTGCATCAAAATCAAGGTCTCTTTAGTTGGTGGACAATGAAACAGATCTTTTATAAATATTTTAAAGGGGTCATATAAGAAAGACAATGTTTTAAATAAAAATTTAAAGAGCTGCAAGATTAGTTTGTTGAAAGCTAGTTTAGCCATTCCAAAAACTTTAATGTCGAATCGTTATAGTAGGGCTGACCGATATGACCAACATCTTATATCCCGATATGAGTAATTTATTTTGTGATGGCAATATATTTAAAACTAAATATATTATTTAACTTAAAATAAGTTTAAAAACATAAAAACATGTAAAGTATAAAAGAAAAACAGACCCTATTAAGACATGGTCGTATGCCTGAGTCTGCATTACTCTCAACAAATCCCAGTGATTATTACCCTTAGTGTAGTTTCATTCTCCCATTTGATTCCACTATTATCCTTGACTGTGTAGTGTTTATTCCTTGCATATAAACAAGTCTGACTAAGCATATTTGACAGGAATTTGGAGGCAGATGTGGCGTTTCGCAGTACAGCGGCTGTCTACTCGTACTGCAAATCTCGTGGCCTTTACGCTGGAGTGTCACTCGTCGGTTCTTACCTCATTGAGCGCAAAGAAACCAACCGAAAGTAAGCACATGTCATTGGTTAAAGAGTGTAAATGTTGAAATAAAGCCCTCAGGCTCTGATGTTACCTCACATTTTGACCTACTTTGTGTTTTCATTGTTATACTGTAGTTTCGATATCTTATGTGTTCCTTACTTTTGAATAGGTTCTATGGCCAAGACATTCGTGCTTCTGCTATTCTCAATGGAGATGTGGAACCCCCACCTGAAGCATTTGATTTGTACACCATTTTGCAGGACTACACAGAGAAATACACCACCGACTGGCAGAACAAACACATGCAAGCTTCAAGCAAGGTTACTTTGTGCACTACTGCCCCATGTTGGCCCCAAACTAAAGCTGGCTGAGCTTCAAGCTACTCATAATTTTAAAGTAGTTTAAGTACAATCCTGCTACTCTTTTGAAAAAGTAGTCAGCTAGACTATATATATAATATATGTAAATATAAAATAATGTAAAATATATAGCTTTCTGGTGATTTTTGAGAGACTATGAGAGTTTTGAATGGATGAACAAGCAGAGCTATCAGGGTGATAGCATCAAACTTGAATGAATACATTAACAACAAATACACCATCCAAAAAAATAAAAAATTAGTGATGGAGTAGCATTTAACTAAATATTTCACTGTCACTAAATATGTTAAATGCAGGACAGGGACTCTAAACTGTGAATTGGTTGTGAATCGTTTGTTATTATTTAATTTGATCATTTACATGAACTGTGTCTGAACAAACTGATTTACTAGAGTGAATCAGACTAGATGAATCACAAGAATGACTGTAGATCTGAAAGAGATAGTTTAGTCACAAATTCCCCATGTCTTTTCTTTAAGAATCATAGTGTGGAGCAATATAGCCAGGAATTTAATGAAAAACATGTTGAAATAGCACTGTTGAAATAGTCTTACAGGATTGATACACTTCTCATTTGCATCACCAGATTAGCAACAAAATAAATATTCCTCACCCATTCAGCTACTCTTTAGCTCTGTTTAAATTGCCCGTGTGATTTGTCTTTGCATGCTGAAACATCACATTCATTTGACTGACAACATCACTCATTTGAAGGGTTAAGTAACTTTAATCTCTCTTACTTGATGGGATTTAAAGTCACACTATTTTCCACTGACAATTTGGTCAAATGAACATTTTTTTGACTCATTTTGTTCATTTGAGTCATGCACACAGGAACCCCTCTAGTTCAACCCCTTTAACAATAGAGTACAAACTTTTTTCACAAGTATGCAGTTCCGTGAGTTTGGAATGAAGAAATTACACCTACATAAAGCATGAGAAATATAATCTGCTGACAAATTCTTTCAACACATTAGAAGGTGATTGTGAGCTTCATTTGATGGCTACTATAAATCAGACTTCTATAAAACACTGTAGATGACAGTAATATAGGCTTTCCACTTGGCACTTCATTTTGGTCACTGGGGTTATGTGGGGAAAAAACTGTGGTCTTATGAAATCAGGTCACCCATTTGATTGCCTGTCATAGTAATGAGTATGTTATTTAGTTTTATAAGTTGGAATGAAGCAAAATCAATAGGTCTGTGAATAGCACAATAGTATTACACTATTAGAAATACAGTGAATATTCAGTTGCTTGTATACTTTAATCCAATTAATATTTAAGGCGCAAACTGTCCTTGCATACTGATTCAAATTCACAAAAAAAAGTTGTTCAGTTGTCCTTTCAAAGACTTGAACTAATTGATTATGTTATGGCTTCACTGCCAGTCTCTGTTTATCAAGTTCACTGGGTGAGAGACAAGCCTGCTGATGTATATTCGGGTGTCTCTGTTTTCACAGATGAGTTCAGCACCATCTAGACCAAGGCCTCCCACACAGAGAGCTGCCTCCTCTTACACACCCAGGACTCAAGGTAAGACCCCGAGTGACCTCTCAGATCCGCACGCATTTCATCTTTCAGAGTAGAAATATGGTGACTGACTGAACTCGCATAGGTCTAAAAAACTTTTTTTCATATAGTTGTTGTAAAATTAGAAGGAAGTTGCCATCTCCTTGCCTCTGATTCTGGGTGACTCTTTTATGGTTATGTTGATTAAAAACTGTATTTATAACTAAATTATATTTTCACAGCTCCTGCATTTGTGAAGCCAGTTCTTTATCCGAGCTTAGACAGCTGGGATGCTGAAAGCTCAGGTGAGTGCTTTTATTTTATTTTATTTTATTTTATTTTATATTTGTAATACATTTTATTACATAGGACTATGTCAGTGCCTAAGAAAACCTAATTCAAAAGGTTTTGTGTATTGCTGTTAACACAAGCTTCTCACACAGATAATAAAACTATGAGGAGTGTTTTTCCCTACTTAAGTAAAATTATGCTTATTGTTAAAACAAACACTTCACACCTGTGACTATGGTAATAAACTGACAGAAGAGGATTTGACTGTGTGTTTTGTAGCCCACCCTGCTTGTTCAAGCATATTATCAAGCAGAATATCCGAACAAAAGGGATTATTCCTTCTGTATATGATGAGGTTAATCAGATCAATCTTTTTAAAGCAACAAAAAATACCTGTGAGAGTAAAGATGACAATGTGGTCATGCATTTCATTTGACACTGATAAAATATAAAGTGGATTAAAACCACTAGATTAGCAACGGCTAATTAAATAGCAGAAATGCACGAGAAGAAACACCCAGTGCTGTGTGAGATCCTTTCATTAATCAGCTCAGCCTATGGAGGATGATTTGTGTTGTCGTCAATTCAACTCCTCTAACATTCTCATTTATTTTCATTAGGTTCCTAAAGGCCCGTGTTTAAAGTTGAATTATAGGGATTAGATTAAAAAAACGCGACGGAGTGGCTTTGCCTGCCCCGTTTAGAAGAAAACCACTCAGACTGGCTGGGAAGATATCGAAAGAAGCCATGAACTGTAGACTGGCTGTTTTCCCATCTTCCTTTATTCAGGAAGGGCCTCGGTGCTCTTTGCCATGTCACAAGTCAGCTACACAGCAAACGCATTCTTTCCCACAGTGAGATGACATTTTTATCCATGTGGGGAGATATTTTAAAGGCCGCTAGCTAATAAGATGATGTGTGTGGATTCAGGACTGGTGGATTTTGTCACATACAGACCCGAGCATCAAAACATTTGGCAGCCTCCCTGTCCTTTAAATAGGACAAACTTGGAGGAGATGCCGTCCTAAATCACCATAAGTCCTTAAGGCTACTTTATTCCTAACAGTACATTTTATTCCAAACGAAACGGCAGACGAGTACTCGTGCCAATCTTTAGTACACAAGTATAAAAGAGAGCAATGATTGATTATGAAAACATTATAATGCTAACATTTACACAGTGATTTTAAGTCCAGGACAGCCAACAACAGCACTCAACACTCAAGGGAGATTATAGTGTGTTCTGCTCATAAAGGACAACTGAAAGGAAGCAAATGCTGCAGTCTTAAGAAAACAGCTAGATGCAACGCACCAGTAACTTGTTTTTTTAAACTATTGATTAAAATAAGTTGCTCATAACCCTTCTGAAAAGGCATCTTAAACCAGCTTAAGTTGGTTTTGTGGTCTTAGTTGGTCTTCCAGCATGGTCTGTTTGCTGGTTTTCAGTTGATCAGGCCAGATAAAACTATCTTAAACAAACATAGTCTAAAGGCTGGAATACACTATGTGACTTTTGCTCTAATTTACAATCTTTACAAGTCACACACTAAGATTTTGGGCATTGGGAGTTGACTGATTTCACAGAAAATCATGTAGTGTAGGATGAGCACAGACTTCAGACTTTGATTTCATCCAGTCAGAGGATATCAAACATGTTTGATGTTTTGAGCTGATTTTAGAGTATATATTGTGGTAAAGTATCAAATCTTTGGTTGTAGCGCTGAATATTCAGATTCTTTGTTGGCTAGAACTGAAATATACTAGTGTTTCTGTCCATCGTGAGCATAGCAAGCTGGATTGAAAACAGCTTTTGTACCTGTATGTGATTGTTACTGTTCTGTCCTCTTTAAGTCCTTCATGGTCAGAAGAAACAAGAGTGCCATCAGAACGTTGCGCATCTCTTAGAAGTGCATGTCGAGAGGTTGTGTTTTCTTCTGGTGTCTCTAACTTACGCAACTGCAGTTCACTCAGTGTGAGCGAATGATGTAATGAGAGAGGGCGATCAAGCGTGCTAAGGCTAATATAAACTAAAGACGCATTCTGGTCGTAGATAAATGACGTGGGGTTTGTTGTCACAGGTAAAGTTGTTCTTGAACGCATGGATGCCAGCAGTCAAACATATCTGCTTTGCAGAAAAAAAGTTGGCTGTACATTTGCATTCCGTCTAATTACATAAATGAGTGATACTTTATTCACTTACACAATAATTCAGACAATAATTCCTTGTTGAAGTGCACACAAGTCGACTCATTGAAAATTTCTAAAATTAGATTGAAAGAACTAAATTATGTGCATTTTAGTATTACCTCCACTTCTCTCATGCATACATCAGCCTGAGAATGATTAGCTGACATCCCTCATTTCCTGTGTTTACTCTTTTAATTAATTTAGGTGCTATTATGGTGCATTTGTTCGGTTATTTTTAACTCTGTTGATTCAGATTTGTAATTGATTGAAATGTGCACGTGCCTCAGCATGATCCAGACATTTAGAGACTGCTGTAGACAAGGTTTCATTGTTCACATCTCCTTCAGGTGGGAATAGGAGTCCAATTCCCTGCTGTGATGTTTAATTACCGGATTTAGTTAAATTACATGTTAATATTCTGCTGGTTGATAACAGTCATTCTAAATCAGCACATACCTGGCATCCTAAATCATGATTTCGATTGTCAACTGCATAAGACACTAAACCATCAGCCAACAGCAATCCTTTGGCCAGAGGAGGATCATGTGTAAGCGAGCCAGATGAGTTGTACAAGGAACAGATACTGTTAGCCAACAACTTGATGTGTCTTTCAACAGCCAGTTGTCATTGCTTAATTCAGGATAAGTAGACAGGTACACCTGTTGTATGTCAAAGCACGGCATTGGATGACTTCATCAAAATCAGGACAACAGATGTCTCCTGTTTATTTTGCTAACTTTTTTTTTTCTACAGCAAAACCGTACAGAACAATACAAATGCAAAAGAGCGTTTTATTATGGATCAATTGTGTTGTTTGTTTTTTAAATAGTTCCCCAAACCCTCCTGCTCTCTACTATTGGTCAAACAAACATATCCCCTCCCCTAAACTTCTGCGATTGGTTGAGCCAGTGTTGCTTACTTTTGAAATTGCCTCAGAGGCTCTGTTTTCACTTTTCAGTGGATCATTATCATTTACACAGCCTCATATCTTCTTTTGTGTTCCACAGAAGAAAGAAAGTCAAAAAGATTTGATTATGATTTTATTGTTCTGTGAAACACCAGATATATATAAATATTTTAAAACTGTCCATAGAATAAAAGTCATTGGGGTCCATTGTTGTTTTGGACCCCATTGACTTTCATTGTATGAACTGTGTTCCACAGCAGAAAAAAATTTAAACATGTTTCAGACATCTCACCTCTTCCGGGAGTCTCCCACATCGTGGGACGCTACTTCCCGTAAATGAGTTTTTGGACGTAAACTTTTAAAAAGACACTTTTGGGTGAACTATCCCAGTAAACTTCACATTGGGAAAAACACTTTTAATGAAATGGTTTGGAGGGACTTTTGATTTTATATGTGTTCTTTTATAGAAGTTGCAGATGTGTTACTATAGAAAGACTTCATCATGATACAATAAAACTGACTACAGTCTTTTGAAGATGAGTCAAAGAGATACTTATCTCTATTGTTACAAGCTGAAAAAAGGTCTCTGGGTGTGTGTTGACATTGCTTGTTATTTTACTGGCAGACATTTCTCTCCCCCTAATTATCATGATATCATTTGTGAAAAATGAGACCGGGAAAACTCTCACTCCTCACCGTTTCATTAACACTCCTTGCCCTCCAGATCATTAAAGCTGTAAATAATACAGTCATTTAGATGGATCCCTGGCCTTAGGAAAAGTTGGTTAGAGAGCCACCCTGATTTCTAAAGACTCTTTTGTCTATAAAGGGATAATGTTTTATGAGCTTTTGATTTGTTGAGTGTAATGGCACGTTGAGCAGCTGTTATACGGGTTTCTCTGAATAATCCTGCTTTCCCTTTTCCTTTGGAATGAGAAGTGAGGTTGTCAATTGTTAATTAGCTCTTTTGCATTCCACCATAAGGTGCCAGCGATTATCTATGGTTACATCAATTGGATTTGGTCACCGTGTACCTGATAGGGCTTAGCCCACGCACCAATCTGAGATTTAGTAGCGCAGAGGAGAAATGGTAGGCCCTCTTCCCTGTCATGAGCTGTCACTTTTTCAGATATTGCGTGTGCAAGTAGAAAACCGCATAGCTCAAATGTCACCACTCTGCCAAAATACACATCCCTTCCAGATCTGAAGAAACTCTGGATTGTATTGCTGTCTTACGCCCGGCTTGTCATGTCTTGCTCTTGTGGTAGTGGGAATGAACATTATGTCGAATGGATGCAGTTATTTTAGGATACAAGTCAAAAGCGTTTAGTGTGAAAAACGGCTCGACTGAAGCTTTTGGCTATGCCTTAGGTTTATTTGGAGTCAGGAGATTTCAGAGCAGGTGCCAACAGTGTGAAATCACATTCCAACTCTGTCTGATTCCCTGCTCCTCTCTTATGTCTTCACTACTGAAAACCCCCCCGCCACCAGTTTCCCCCCATTCTCCGGGCTCATACTCCAGTTAGCATCCTTTGGTGACACTTGATGCATGTTGGATGCCAATGAAAAAGAGTCTAAAACCACATTGGAAATCTGGGATTCAAAATTTGTTTTGAAAATAAAAATAAGGCAGGAAGTTTTAGTTAATTCAAAAGTGTTAAACAATAAAGAGGTGTAAAGAGTACCTGAAAACCATACTTGAGTAAAAGTACTGATACCTTACAGCGAAAATGACCGTCTCAAGTCACCAATTCCAATACGACGAGTAAAAGTCTTAAAGTATCTGATTTTAAGTAACGGTACTTAAGTATTTTACTTGTACTGAATGTGGGCTCAAAGATGCTCTAGTCCTCAACACCTAAGATACATCTCTTTTGTAGCAGAAGTTAGGTGCCATGCAAAATGTAATGGATAATTGCATTTCTCATCACAAATGTATTGGAGTAGAGTGTACATATACTTATTCAAAAATAGTCAAGTAGAGAGTAAAAGTTGCTAATATCTTTGATGCTCAATAAAAACTACAAAGTAGCCAAAAAGATACTTAAGTAACTAATTACATTTACTCAGATACTTTACACCACTGGTTATGACATAAAATAAAGGAAACATAGTTGTGACGTAATGGATGTAGCGACAGATTATTATTATTTTTTTCTACATCAGAGTGAAACGGATTATCGTAAAGAATAAAAAAATTATTGTGAAACACCAAATATATATATATTAAAATTGTCCATAGAATAAAAGTCATTGGGGTACATTGTTGTTTTGGACCCCATTGTCTTTCATTGTATGGACCTGTGTTCCACAGCAGAAAAAAAATATACATGTTTCAGACATCCCACCTCTTCCGGGAGTTGGATGGAGGCAGATCTGAATGCGATTTGTAAAGAAAAACAGGAAAAAAAGGGCCGGGGTTTATGGGAACGATGGGCATTGGAGAGGTTCGCATATGTCCTTCATTTCCCTGGAACATCGAGTTATGACTTTTTAATTACAAATTATGAGGTAAATAAATGATACAAATTAAACATGCTCGAATGAATTGTTAACATTAACATTAACTAAAATAGGGTGAATTTTCATTTCATGCCAAATTTTAAGATTCTGCTCAAATTTCTAGGTCACTAATCAAAGGTCGTCTTTTGGACACTGTGTTTAACCAGACATCAAGAGTAGGCTAAAGTGTTTTGCAATTTGGTTAAAAATGTGTTGTCTGTATTGAAGGAATAACATCGATTACTGTAAATCTTTCATTTATTCCAGCTTGATGCGTTAAATCACATAGTCAAGAGTTTGAGTAATTGAAGGTTTACGTTTGCTGTTTGTTAACCTGACAGCAGAAATGATTGCAGTTGTTTATATCTTAACATGTTGATAGACAGATAAAGAAAGGGGTTTTGCCCCTGGCTGACAGATATTATCTGCAGATGTTAATACTGTGTTGCGCACCACCATCTATTAGAGTTGGAAAGTTTTGTGGTGTTTAAAGTGTGTGTGAGCGAGAGCGTGCCAATTAAATGAACCAAAGTGGGCTAAACTGTTTTAAGAGAACACATGCTGCTCTCTAGTGTTGACCATTTGCTATTACAATTTAATACATAATAGGCAAGTTTTTAATATCACATAAATGTACTCATGATTATGTTAATATAATGTCACTCTAAGCATGTGACATGCTTGTTATATTAACATAATCATGAGTAAATATGTATGTTATTTAAAAACTTGCCTATAATCTGTACAATTGCATGTGCAACATTTATACATTTAATAATTTATCAAACTGACTTACAAATAAGGAAAAGCACATTAAATGCACCATACAGTTTAATTCAATAGCCCTAGTCATAATGCATATTGTTCCACAGCAGTGCTGGAATACCATTCCAAAATAATTTCAACAAAATAATTACAAATGCAAATCACAGAAATATATAAAGTTTACATATAATAAACATTTGAGAACACAAACATGTTAATAAAAAAGTAGAACTTTTAAAAATGTATTTATGCATTAATAGTTTCATTTGAATCAGTTCATGAATATGTTTTACTAAATATTTTATTGTTTTTAATCATATATTATGCTTTAAGTAGCCTTCATGCTGATGGCTGTAATTAGAATTACAATTTAAAAATGCTACAGTAACAAAAAAAAAAAAATCATTATGTATTTGTTCATGAATATGTTTTACTAAATGTTTTCTTTGTCTTTAATAATGAGGAATTAGTTTGAGAACCATTAGTTATATTATTAAATTGAATAAACTGCCTTTACTCTGATTTGTAATTAATTCGAATTTCAAATCCTGCAATAACTAAACAGTGTTTTCAACCAGACGATGACGGTCCCTCTGTTTGTGTTGTAGGTCAAGCATCAGGCGGCGCTCTAGTGGTCACAGCTGTGCATCCGTTCAGCGGCCAGCAGCCCGGGGATCTGAGCTTTGCTGCGGGAGACCGCATCACTGTTATCACCAAAACTGAGTCCCAGTACGACTGGTGGGAGGGAGAACTACGAGGGCAGGTTGGGATCTTCCCAGCCAATTTTGTGTCCTATAGCTGAAGTACTTAAGATGCCCAAGAAAAGCTCAATTTGATGACAAATGATGTCTGGCCTTTTCTTTTGCACAGCTTGAAATGAAGTTTATGAAGGAGGTGTATATTTTTAGGAGCTCTAGAGGTCAGTGTTCCTCTCACGGGTTGTATGAAGGGATAACAGCGGGTGTTTTTCAATGTTCCTGCCATTGGTGAAGAATCCTCTCCCATTTTTTTGTTCCGTTTGATTATTGGTATGTGGGTTGACTAGTAAAACGTTCCTTTTTTATAGATTTATATTTTTAATTATGTTATAGTTTAGTATTGCACTGGAATACAGTTATGCTGTTCAATGCAGACACACTGATTATCACTGAAACGCATAAAAAGTGACATTGTGATATTTTAAGCGCAGTTGCTCCAGGTATTTGAAACATGATAGCACAATGGTTTGCCATCGGCAACACACAACTGCATGTTGTGCCATTTTTATTCTCTGATTATAACAGTGAACAGTTGTTGCAAACAAATGTTACTACAAACGAAAAGCTTTAAAATGGTTATGAAAACTATAAAGATGCCTTATTTAAAGTGTTATGAACTGTAAACTTTTAAACTTCACATCTGACTTGATC
Source organism: Rutilus rutilus (assembly GCF_951802725.1). Lineage (NCBI taxonomy): Eukaryota > Metazoa > Chordata > Actinopteri > Cypriniformes > Leuciscidae > Rutilus > Rutilus rutilus. Next base: position 24,006,114 of record NC_140226.1, on the reverse strand, counting down.
TGTTACTTTGAAAAGTTGTTTTTTTAAGGAAGTGTTTGAGGGATTGCTTTAATTTATTGCTCTTTGCACAAATGTTAATTAAACATGAATGATTGTTTTCCATTTTTAAAATGTCTATAAATGTAAATTAGTTCTAATAAAGATAATTTCCTACATTTTTACACTTATATTAATTTATCTGTGGTGCTGGTGTAAAACTTATAATTAATTTATCTTAAAATAAGAGATATATATTATATTACCTAAATCACATTGCTCATAATGAATGGCGGTAACACTCCTTGCCCACAAGGAGTCATACAAGCTAAGCATCTTATCCTGAGTAACGCAATCAAATAGGAAGCACTTTCTGTGCACTGCTGTTAAAAATGATCTATAAATAAGCAAATTATGTTCTGTAACAGCAACATGCAAATTCTTTTACATCTGGAAAGAAAAACAACTGAAGCGGGATGTTCAGTTACGTGCTATACCTACATGTAATTTTGCCTCAGAGGTATACATAGATCATATGTATATGTAGTGGAAAATGTAACATTACTGGTTATTAGTTGTTACTGTCGAAAGACTTCAGCTGATTGAATGTGTTTGGACCCTTGGGTGAGGTTAAATGTATGCTGTACTGGGATCTTAATATGTGACCACTTTGTTAAACTTTCATAAAGAAACTGTAAAGACATCCAAAAATCACAAATGTAATACTGGTGACTCATTTAAGAAGCAGCTGGGTTGGAAGTTTTTTTTTTTTTTATAAAAGACAAATAGTAGAAAGTTCTAGACACATAATAATTCAGTTCTAGTAATGATTCTATTCCACTTCAGCAAACAACCATATGCGTAATGTCTTTGAAATCAAGAAAATAAAATTGTACTTTCCATAGCCAGCATGCATGAGCAGTGGCCTTTATTCTCAAGGAGAAATCAAACATGTAGATAACATTACAGTACCACACACTCTTAAAAATCAAGGTTTTAACAGCGATGCCATGGAAAAGCCATTTTGGGTTTCCCAAAGAACCTCAGAAACCTGAACAGTTTGTGAGGATCATTATAATAATCTAAAGAACCCTTTGTGCAATGGATGTTCACAGATCCATATTACCAATAAATAACCTTTTTAATAAAATCAGAAATGAGCACATTATATCTTGAGTTGAAGTCTCTCCACACACAAACATGGCCATTACTGTAGTATTCCTCTATATGAGTTGCATGGTATATTATGCAAGCTGTTCAAAACAATGATTTAACCAACTGTATTTCATTGTAAGACTTGTTTAAGAATTACAGACTTTGCCCCCAAGTGTTTTTGTGAAGGTAAACATTTTACTTTTTAAAGATCCAAGAGCAAAATGTAAGAAATCAATTCTGTAAAGTTGTCAATAAAGCTTTACAAAACTATATACTCAAAGGAGAAAATGTATAAAAATGTGTGCATTTTTTGAGCTCTATAAAGACAAATTGTGCATTCATCAATAGCAGCATCGAATGAGTCCATAATAACGTGTTTTGTGTTGTTCCAGTATCTTCATCCAGTTCATTATTGACGCATCTCAAAAAACCATTACATAGTAGAATTCCTTTAAAATATCATTTTGAAATGCTGACATCCTGAGCATAGACACTCACTTTTACAAAACTGATATAAAAAAAGATATTAAAAGAAATTAAAAATTTCACTTTCAAAAGTCACTTTCTGCTAAGACAGGAAACAGTGTCCACTTGTTGACTATGCTGAGAGGGGACTGCATTCCGTTTGGTTCTTCATGTCCGTCTCCTTGGTAAAAGAAGCATCTGACTCCTGTTTATACTTCATGGGCAAACTGACATAAAAAAAAGAAAAAAAACATATTTTATTAATTCATAATGATTTGTATTTATTCTTATAATTAAAATATTGACTATTTGGCTGCAGCTGACCAGCATTTTTTCCCCTTATATCTTTAAACAGGTTGCTATCTTTTGGTTATATACAATGATATACAGTAGATAGCATGATGATAATAAAAAGCTATCATGGCATGACATTTACTGTTAAGTTTAACATTGATGCTGTGCCGCACACTTGTTTACAACAATTCTGACATACTGTTCCATTCACCTCTCTGGAATTCAAAATATTCCGTACATGTTCATGTTTGTTTAACCTGATCAGCAGAAGCTTTTCAGCTACCAGAACTTCAGGGCCGTATCATATACTTAGCTCTTTATTGGCTTTCTATATGGCTGGTTAAGTATACAATGACAACATACAGGCACTCACCAAGAATGCTAAATTTAATTTGAATATAATATTTAAACGATATATGTAATATGTTAAAAGCAAAGACAGTTTGCAGAAATTACTTCTTTGTTCAATGATTGTCATCTTTTCGTCTTGTATTTTTGATTCTTAAAAGATATGTCATATTATAATTTACTTTTTTTGTTTAATAAAATGATCATTTTTTCATGCATCTCACCATGAAGAGCATGAGAGCTTCAGTCTGGGCTGTTTCTCACAGTCCTGCACTGTGTCTGGTAAAGGGATGCCACTGGTCTCTGGGAGAAACAAGCACAGGGCTGCACCAATGATCGGCCCACTGCTGTAACAGATCATAGCTGGCAGAGGGATCCCGCCCTCAGGGGTCATCACCGCATTTAAAATGCAGGCCGCTCGGTAACAAAGACTAACCAGGCCGACGCACTTCTGCCTGCATAGAGTAAAACACTTTGTTAGTGAGGAAGAGACTTCAATTCAATGTGCATTTCATGAACAATAATGTACTTTGTTGAAAATAAATTGCAACATTCGCAACTGCTACACTGTCCTCCAAAGGCAAAACACTATAACTACACATTTTGAGTTCTGACTGAAATTTCTCTTAGGCTTTGTCCACACTAAGGGGTTGTTTACACAACATTTTTTTAAAATGTGAACTAATTATCCATTGTTTAGAATAAGTTCTGACTTGTGGAAACCTTAAATCCAAAAAGGTGGGGTCATGATCGGAAATGACTATACTGACTATATCATTTTACCGTCCGAAAGAAAAAAATTGAGTATGAACGGTGAGCGTGAAAAGAAAGAGAACACTTTACTAGTTGGAAATCTTGACCTCCAGGGATCTGACAGGGCAATCTGTTTAGTCAAGTATATATTTGTATAGCGCTTTTTCACAATACAGATTGTATCAAAGCAGCTTCACAGTATTAAATTAAAATAATACAACAAGGTTTGTTTCTAGTGGAATTTATTGATTGATAAAATCAGATTAAATATCCCCAGAATATCCCCAAGTATAAGGGGATATTCTTAGTATAGTATAGTATAGTATGTTTAGTATAAGACTATTGTAGTATAGACTGTTTAGTATAAGAGTTGGACAACAAGGTATGTTTTGAAGAAGACCTGTCCGATATTGTATTTTGAACCGAATTGAAAACTCCCCCTTTATTATGTCTTGTTCCGTCTGTATCATCTCAGTGAGCTTTTAAGAGGGTTTCTGCATGCGCAGTAAGGTGCATTTATCACTTTCCGACGATTCAGTGTGGACGAGAAACTATTGGAAAACGCAAGTGTGGATGGAGAGCGTTTTGAAACGAAAACGCCGTTTTCAAATGAATCCGTATTAATGTAGATGTAAATGTAATGTAGCCTTTAGGGGTATGTTTACACGACAACGATGTAATAAACATAGAAACGTATTTCCTTTGTGTTTTTCGCGTACAGATGACAACATTGTCAAAACGATCCCCGTTCACACCAATCGCAAAAAACACACAAAAAACAACAACAACTGTATTATGCAGGCCAGGCCAGTAGTTGGCGATGTCACTTTGTAAAGAAACACTACGGGCCTACAGGCTTAACATGTAAAACGCATGCACATAACGTCACCGTTTTCACAAATACACATTTTTGTAGGAGACAATAACGCTATCATTTTCAAAAACTTGCACTTTGAAACCGGTTTTCAAATTAACTTCCAAAACAGTTCCTGTTTTGTTGTGTGATAAATGGGATTAGCTCAACTATTCTCAGATTTATTAGAGAAAACTGAGTGTGTTAATCAATATCAAATCAACAAAATAAAAAAATAAAAACTTTCAGTGTTGGTGTAGTTACTGGATTTTTTGAGACAGAATGAGTAAGTCATGACAGGTTTCAAAAACCTGTTTGAAAACAATTTCTTTTTTTCTTTTTTTTTACATTCCATTTAAAACGGCACACTTCACCTTGAACAAGCTCCTATCTCCTCCATCTACACTCTTAAAAATAATGGCTCTTTATTGCCATTGATGGCCTATAAACAAAAATGTCCTTTAGATTATTAAAATGTTCTTCACAATAAGAAAAAAATGGTTCTCCTACCTGTATATGGCATCACTGCTCTGGCATTGCTGTTCATTTTGGAACCTTTATTTTTAAGAGTGTAATTATTAACTAATCAAATTCAGTTAAACTCTATAACAGTGTTTTATAAAGTCAATCAAGCATTGCCTTCTCACTCATTACAGCAGATCTTGTGCAACAAGGTGTGCAACAACTTATCTGAACATTTCAGATTAAGTGTGTGAACATTTTTATCTATTATCTAGTACTGTGCTGTTTGCTTACATACACACCACTGCCACTTTCCACACAATATTATGTAACTGATAAAAAAAAAGTGTTTTATAATGTCTACCATGAATCAGCATATTTTACTCTGTCTACCTGCGTCTCGCACTGTGGATCAACAATCCAATATCTCTCTAACAGTGCAGGAAATGCCACAGATGTTCTTTTGATTAGTACTGAATACTCTCATAGATCAGCAAATACTCAGACTGTCAGGATAATGTCTGGTTTCACTGTCTTTTTGTTCATGTGTCTGCGTTTCTTGTCTTTCCTTACCGTTTAGCCTCGTTAATCTCCTTGTTGGTTTCCTTAGTCGACTAAAACTTGACTAAACAAAAACAGGACAAGGTTGACTAAGACTAAGACTAAATTTAAAAATAGCTGACAAAATGAACACTATTTCTGTTTTGTTATATTATCCAGTAAATCTCAAGCAATCTCCTATGCATTTTTAGATTTGTTATTAAAGACCATTTAAATAGAATTTCCTGGTTCGTGCGTGTTGTTTTCGGCACCATAACGTGACATACATTTTAAAATGTTTTTAGGAGCTGTAATATAGATACTTTTTGCAAATGGTCTAAATTTTTATTTAAGTCCACACTTTACAAAGAAGTTTGTACTTGCACATTTAATGACTGAGAGATCTGAACATTACCACGGTAGACTCTAAGGTGTGTTTTGAACTTAGAGACAAGTTATCTAATTATCAATAATGAGTTTTATCAGGTACGCCTGTCTGGGTATTGTGTACCTTATTACAGTTGGGAACAGCTCAATTCCATAGAGCAGAGAGACACAGGTGGTAGACTGCATACACAGCTTACCCATCAGCGCCAGACTCATAACGAGGGCAGGCATGTCTGTTCAGAAAGAGAGAATATTGCAAATAACAGTTGTAAGAGTGATATTCTTCTAATGAACTTATATAGCATCTACACTAAGCACTAAGCAATCTCAGATTATGATCATATGATGATTGTATTTCATAGACAGTGTCTCTCACCGCAGAACATGGAAACGAGGAGGGACAGCATACAGGAAATGCCACTAAGGAACAGCGAGCCCATGCTGAACGGCCTACGGCCCCATCGCTTCAACAGAAATGGAAGCAGCAAAGAGGGAGCCTCTGATAGTCCAGAGAAAAACTGCGCCAGATAGATATTTACACCAAAACTTCCCACACTGAAGCAGATCCCATAATAAGTGAGAGCAGATGCAAAACTGTGAAAAAAAACATGAAAACTGTGTGTGAAAGGACTGTGTGGATAATAGAAATATCTATGAATATGATCAGATATTGCCAGTAGTTACAGAGAAAATAAATTATTAGAAATGTTTCCAACACTGAAAAAAAGTTGCTGCCTTATATTTTTAAGTACAATCAACTTGGATGTTTAAGTCATTTCAACTTAATTGTGTTAAGTCTGTACTAAATCTATGTTGTACAATTTTGTAATATAGCCTATTAGTGCAGTCATTTTAAGCCAAAATGCTCATGGGTAGCCTAAATGGGTTCAATTCAGACCTCAACATTAAGTATTTTACTGTTATATGTCAACAAGACATTTTCACCCGGCTATACCCAGTGTTTAGATCTGTTGAGGTATTTATGCAAATTAGCACATACGTAATTAGATTATGCACCGTTTGTCCATGTTAACAAACAATTTTAAAAAACTTGTAATACATTTTTTGTTTGTCTTGATGCAAGTAATCAACTCCGTAATTTTCATGGTGATATCTGAAGGTTAAAATTTCTACCCTATTCACGTAAGAAAAAGAATGAATAGGCGTATGAATAGGCTATATTTGGGTCTTTTTCGAAACTTTCCCCTAATGGGATTCTTCTGGGCTTTTTTTGACATATTGAGGATATAAAATCAGTTGAGTTTGCTTCTGTTGCAATTTGTTCAACCTTTTTTCATAAAATGGCTGGACTATATAGGCTATATAAAGTTTGGAAACATCCGAGGCAAAGTGGTAGTTCACTCTAAAAAAAAGTTGCTACCTTAAATTTTAAAGTACACTCAACTTGAATGTTTAAGTCATTTATACTTAAAATTACATTAAACTGACTTTAAAAATTAAAAATTAGTTGAATCTTGTGTAACTTATAAAAAAGTTGAAAATGGCCTAACCTATTTTGATGAGTTAATGCAATGTAAAAACATATGTTGTCATAAATTATTGATCATATAATATTTTACAGTCACACTTGCCAGTGGGGATTGCTGGTAACAGCCCCTTAACGTTACGTCATTCAGGAAAACTATTTGAGCTTTTAAAAACAACTCCAGTAAGACATTCCTCAAAGTGAAAGGTCACCTCCCTCTGTGCCACATACTTAAAAATCCTCCAAATCTATGAAAAACACACATGCTACTTTTAAAATACAGCAACGTACTTTCAAAAAGTGAAAATGAAAACGATAACTGAAATTGCATTACCAGAGTTAAACTTCCATACCCAATGTAACTCATGATAAACAGGCGCAGCAGTATAGTATGTGATGTAAAGTTGGCGAAATTAGACTCTGGTTTAGCGGAGGTCTTCTCTGTGAGTGACTTCTGCTTCTCAATGTCCACAGACTCCAAAAGCTGTCAATGAAAGAAATGTACAATTTACGTTTTCATGTCGCATGCACTTTCCAAACATTTGAGCAATTCTAGAGTACGACTTTGCGTCTTACAAGATCCAAGTAGTGTTTGTCCTCAGGACTTCTTTTCTGATAGCCCTCTAATGTTTTCATCCTCTTATTAAGAAGCAGCCATTGAGGAGATTCTGGAAGAAAACTAATAATTGCAAAAATAAATAAATAATGCAACACACTTTAACATGCATTGAAGATTTTGTGTTTGTTCTACTAACAAATAAAGAGGCAGAAAGAGGATCTGAGGGATGCCCAGTGCCAGATAAAACTGCATCCAGTCACTGGTCAAGAAAGCTACACCGGCCAATCCCATCATTCCCAGACTGAAGATGAAAGAAAACAGGGTGGGAGGCCAGATGCGATACTTGGGCAGGCTCCATTCAACCCCTGAGAAACCAGATAAGCACTTTTATCAGGCCTCATAAATTCATTGTCAAGTTATAGTCTGTACTCAATCTATGTTGTTCAATTCTGATATAGCCTATTGGCTATATAAAGTTTGAGGAAAAAAATAAGTTGCTGCCTTTAAAATTTAAGTAGCCTACACTCAACTTGGATCTTTAAGTCATTTAAACTGACTTAAAAATGAGTTGAATCTTGTATAACTTATAATAAGCTTATTTTGATGAGTTAAAGCAATGTAAAAACACATGTTGTCATAACTTATTGATCATGTATTTTTTACATTGTAGAAAAGTAGTTTTCCAGGTGCAAGACTGACCACCGTTATTTATTTTAAATGGTCTATTTGTTGTCCTCCAGTGTTAACAGAGAATAAGAAGACACATAAGCGTTACTGTACCTAAACTGTAGGTGCAGATGTGAATGGCACAACAGGCTGCACCACTGATGCCGCGGACAGTCAGGTACACGGACACATACGGCAGAAATGCCGCTGTCAGAGTAGCGACTGCATGGACCGCTGAGCAGCAAATGAGTAGTAATTTCTTTCCATATCTGATTGGAGGGAGAAAATACACTTTCTGTTATTAACTCGTACGCTTCAGTCGCAACAGCGTCTGGCAGAAAGGGGCGAATACCAACCTGTCAGATACAGCACCTCCGAATAAAGAGCCGATAAGTAAACCCGTCATGTATGTCGCTTTCCCATGAGAAAAAATATTAGCTTCGTGACACGTGTCATCCTGTGGCAAAACAGATACAGTAGCTGTAATTTGTGCTGCGCTTTAAATAGACTATTGTGCAATCTTAATTAGGCTACTCACACTCGTGGGGTCGCTGTGATTCTCCGTCCGACTTGCTGTGATGTTGGAAATATTAATGTCCACTCTGTGGTGGTTCAAAGACTTCGCTATATTCTCACTACAAGGCGTAATGTGTAACGTAAACACATCCACGAAAAATGTAAAGGCTGTGAAAAAGATCGGTAAAGTAAGGATCAAATAAACACGTTTTTGTAGTGGACCAACAAACCGACAAAAAGCGCCGTCCGTCTTCATTTCGCCGGTGCTTGGAAGTAAAGTTCCCTTATAAAGGAGTTGTATCCCTAAATACACTTACGGTTAGAACGAGCACTTATCTTTCCCTGAGAGTCAGCATTTGAAACGTGATGTTTCTGACATGACTGGGACTTCTGAAGACGTATTCTCTCCATCCTTTGTAGTCTTTCTGGTTATGTGAATATCACATGTTGTTGGTTACTTTGGACTCCTAGAGTTAGAATCTCTCACTACCAGTATGACGCGACGGGGTCAATAAGGCAAGGCGCAGGGGCGCAACTGCACATTTGCTATTGGGGTTTTGCAAGATCACGCCGGTTTCACACTGCAAGCGTTTGCAAAGCGTAAGCAGTGCGTAGCAGGAGCAGAGCAGAAGCAGCAGTCCCGAGATCATGTCGTCGGCGAGTCTATTTTTGCTGCGCCGCTCACGGTGAATTAAAGTGACACCGATCACGGCCAAAATACACAGCAGTTCTACCCAAAAAGCGCATTGATGATATCTATTGTGTTAGCTTAAGTTACAGATTCATTTAAAGCATAAAGTTTATGATCCACATAATGTGCTTTATAAAGACTGCAGGCACGGGATGAAGTTGCAGTGGCTCTTGGTGCCGATGGTATTTAAAAGTGTTTTTGTCAACCTTTCCCTGGCACACGAGCGAAAACCTCAACTCAGTATAGAAAGGTAAATAGAATAGACAGATTTATATAGCACACACAGTAGCCTATAGACATATGATGTGCATGATTTTGTTGAATTTGTTTTCGAGAATTTCTCATTTACAATAGCCTACGTCTCTATTAAGAACTTTGCTGTTTGTTATTACAGACATTTATGAATTATCTTTAAGATGTTTATGATGGGTAATGTTTGTAAATTAGATATGTATCAGATATTTCAACAATCTAAACGATTCCGTAAAGTTTTTATCTTTTGCAGAACGCTTTTCATGGAGATGAGTGGAGTGCTAATATAATATGCAGAATCTCCATTGCAGATGATAGCCTAATAAATATAATTCAGGTATCAATTACCTATCACTATTTATTATGTGACATCATGACAAACGCTGCCAGTGTGCTGCTCCTAACGCATGCAGTGTGAAACCGGCGTCAGAGTTGGCGCCCCCCACTCATTACACCCCATCCCCCACCCATTGTTGTTTTGACCCATGTAACCTTTTATTCAAATAAATAAGCTACCAAATTTTAGATAGGCCTACCAGTGAAATTTAAATAAAACAAGAACAAATACACTTTCACCAATGGCCAAAATAAATTTAAAAGAACAAAGATTAAACAAATGAAATAAACACAGCTTTAACATTTTCAGGAAGGTATAACAGTATTCAGGTACAGAATAATCAAATGTTAAATAACACTGCATAGTCTTCCTCATATACATTATAGTGATTAGTAGCTGCTACATCCAGCTGGTTGTTATCTCAGAATAAACCCCCCATAGGGTAATCAGGTCCCACTTATTACACGGCTACTTGCCACATAAGTAAATAATTAGACATGAAATATTGATCCGAGTCGACTTAAACAATTAAACTTTGATTAAACAATGCAAAGCTTCTGCGGAGAGAGCAGTTGCTAGCGTGGCAAGTCCAAGTAGACGGACATTTAAGGGATCCGGTAACTTACAGTCATACCACTTATTACATGCAGCATTTCGCCACATACATTTTTATGTTTCACATTTTAAAATTGTACGTTTAAAATTTGTTGTCTTATAATCCAACAGTGTACAAAACAGTCACAAAATGGGAGCAGCTGCATTTGTATGAAACAAGAGAGCGAGTCCACAACACTGGATGACATAATTGTACACAAAAGATTGATTTGACTGAGTTTTAATATTTTATTAGCTCACCAAAAGCAAAACTTACATGAAGAAAACAAGTTCCTAGCAAGCATATAGCACTGCTGCTGACTTCAGTAACCCGGATGAGCTTGTATTAGCTGTTTTCAGCGGTTGTTCAGGGATAACATAGCCTATTGCTGGATGTCGCTGATAAAGTCGGAGGGTGAGCAGTTGATATTGATATAATAAAATAATTTTAAATGTTTAACAAAAGTTAAATAAAAACATTTCCTTTCATATTTAAATAATAATAATAATAATTTTAGAATTTTTTTATAAAGTTTTATTAAAGGAGATTTTCAAAGAAAATGCACTGCCCCTATGCACTGCACATGCATGCCCCATTTTTGCACCACTGGGCACAGTATTGACTCTGACACTTCATCTGGTAAAGGCTAGCCTATAGGCTACTGTTTACCTGAGTGTGAATTGTAAACTATCAGTTTCAAACGGTTCTGTGTCCACAAAAGTGAAATAAAAATGTACTCGCTGTACATTTGTTTCACATTTTATACATGTAAAAGCTAACTATTAGAAGTAGCTTGCAATAATGCCTATTTTCAAATGCATGCTAGGCTACTCCAAACAAATAGGCCTATATTAACTGTGGGTCTGAAATGGCAACTCCTTTTGAAGAGTCAAGACTGAAATTAAAGTTTCTGTGAGTGTAGATAGTAGCATATTTGCCACAGTAAAAAATTACATCCCCAAGTCAAAAATTTCAAGTGACCGATAACATCTAAATTTTTCAATTAGTCTGACGCATTATTTCTCATTGAGCCAATGTTAACAGACTATTGCAACAAGAATTTCACTTGGGCCAATTGAAAAATTTAGATGTTATCGGTCACTTGAAATTTTTGATTTGGGAGGGTTAGAAATTTTTTACAGTGTAAAATATGCCCATAGGTGTGTAAAATATATTTTGCTGTTAGTGGTATATAGGCTATGTTAGAGGTAAAACCTGATGTTTTTAGCGCAATTTTCCACCGGACAAAATTGCGATTAACAACTCATGATTTCTGTTCTGTTCTGTCTGTGCGCACCAATCTTGCACTTCTATCTACTCCTCAACCAGACCACCTAGAGACTTCGGGTTTTCGGCATTATGTTAAGGAAGGTCTAATCTCGGGAACGCACAAAAAAAATCCAGGAAAAGATTTTGGATTTCCTGGAAATTCCAGAAAAAAATCCGTTTTTTGCAAATTTCTCGGCAACCATAATAGCTATCGAGTTGAAACAAATTGCAATCGATAGCTTCTAAAATTTACAATAATATTAGAAAAAAAGAATTGATCAAAAATATTTCCTTTATGCTTCAAAAATTAATTAAAACTTTATATGAAGGGAAATAAGAAAAATATGGCCTTTTCACCTATAAAACTATTGTTCCACAGAAATACGTAAGGAAGGTATTCACAAGAGTCATGAGCACAATTAATTCCACTGAATTACGGCAAGAAATCAATGAAGGTATCGATCAAGATTTGGAAGAATATATAGCAAGAATATATGAGAAAACGACAAGAGGTTGTTGCAAAATAAATGGAAGAACGTTCAGCAAAGCGACAAAAGATGGCGACATCCACACCAACGGCTTCCTCATCAGGCGTATCTGATTTCTACGATGACTCGTGGCTTTCAGAGGATGTTTTGGCAAATATCTCGAAAGCAGAAGAAGAGTTTACAAAGTCACAAGCCAATAGTCAAGCAGAAAAGAATCTGAAGAGGACAAAGCAGAAAAGGAAGCTGATACATATGAAGGACTAAAAATGACAGAACGAAAAATAAATAAATAAATAAATAAAAGTAGAAATAAAAAAATAAATGCAGAAATAAGAGTGAAAATAAATACATTTTGGTAATATAAATGGCTATTTCTGTATTTTTACATGTATTTATTTATGTATTTATGCATTTCTATATGTATTTATTTATGTATTTATACATTTATTTATATATTTATGTATTTATATATATATTTATTTATTTATATATGCATTTATTTCTACATTTATTTATTTCTGTATTTCCACATTTCTACATTTATTTATTTCTGTATTTCCACATTTCTACATATATTTATTTCTGTATTTCCACATTTATTTTTCCCTGTGCGTGTATGCTAATTGACCTATGGATAAGCCACGCCCCCAAACGCGATGAGCCAATCACAGTACGCATAGCATTCTCTGCTTTCACGTCCATTGCAATGCATTGCAGTTAGTCAGTTTTTATTCGTTTTTATGTTTTTTCTTGTCATTTTGGCTTTTAAACAGCGTACGTGTGTGTGATTTTGGTTGGGTGACAGTTGTAGGTTACAGTTTGACAAGAGTTTACAGTTTGACAAAAGCACAATGTTGTGTTTTACACAAATATAAGTAGGCTAAACACTTTGCAGTTTTAATTATGTCCTGTATGAACAAAATGGAGTATGTTTTTATGTTTCCACTGTTCGATCGCGCCCGCTCTCTGACACACACACACACTCCAGCATTGCAATCTGACATTGCAGCCTGTTCTTCTGCGCTCACACCAAGCACGAATAGAGCGTCAAATTCGCGCGTATCCGCGTCTAGTTCGACGCTTGAACATTTTGAATCCAAAGCGAATAGGACGCGTATAAAGCGAGCGTTTGAAGCGAAATACCACCAAACTATAACGTTTACACTGTGAACTGTAAATCTTTGTCTGGAGCTGAAGCTTATCGACCTTCTCAACAATAAAATTATTAATATAACCCTCCAATGCATATTTAAGGCCCTTTTGGTGACATCGAGATGATATATAATCTTTCTGTCTCCAAAAAATCATCAATTGCCTCCTGTGAAATGTCTCCTACTGTGACAGCTGCCATAGCGCCTGTTACCCAATGTTGAATGTTTGTCTGGTCTGAGTGAGTGGAGGGGGCGTGGCTTAGCCATAGGTAAATTAGCATACATGCGCAGGGAAAAATAAATGTAGAAATGTGGAAATACAGAAATAAATAAATGTAGAAATGTGGAAATACAGAAATAAATAAATGTAGGAATAAATAAATTTAGAAATAAATACGTATATAAATAAATAAATATATAAATACATAAATATATAAATAAATATATAAATACATAAATAAATACATATAGAAATGCATAGATAAATAAAATACATGTAAAAATACAGAAATAGCCATTTATATTACCAAAATGTATTTATTTTCACTATTATTTCTGCGTTTATTTATTTATTTCTACTTTTATTTATTTATTTATTTATTTTTCGTTCTGTCATTTTTAGTCCTTCATAGATACAGAGAAAATCGAGGATATTGAGTGAACACAAGATGTAAAAAATAATGAGCTAATAAAAAAAATTATGTTCAACTAGTCAAGTGATTGTGCCTTTTTTATTATCCATTGCTGATTTGATTTCAGAAAGTTCATTTGAATTTCAAGAGAAAGTTATATTCTCGAGCAACTTATTTTCTCTTTCATTTACTATCTCTTAGTGTTGTGATCCCATGACGTGAGAAAATTGCGCTAAAACACTCACTGAGTTTTTATTACTTGTTTTGTTTTTGTTACAGACCTAGTACCCTGTTTTTTTTTTTTTTTTTCTCAGTAGCACTTCATAATAATATTGACTATTATTATAAACAAATCTTTTATTTATAAATATGGAAATAATTAACAATTTAGTGACAATGTCTTCTCAATGGACCCAGGGGACCCCTTCCAGGGGAAAATCCTGGGTCCAAAGGACAACCTGGCAGGATGAGTTAAAATTACTGTATGCCATGTTTTTTCTGATTTGTAGATTGTGTTTATTTCTTAAAATGTTAATTATTATTAGCGTTCAGAGAAATTCAGACAGGGGAACTGTAATGAATATAAAGATCAAAAGTCAACCGCAAATCAGATTTTGCAACATAGCTGCTAGTGAGGTGTTACATGTTGGATATTTTGGTAACACTTTACAATAAGGTTTATTAGTTAACATATTAACTAACATGAACTAACCATGAGCAATACATTTGTTGCTGTATTTGTTCATCTTTGTTAACGTTAATTAATACAAATACAGCTGTTCATGTTTGTTCATGTTAGTTCACAGTGCATTAACTAATGTTAACAAGATTTTAATAATGTATTAGTAAATGTTGAAATTAACAAAGATTAATAAATGCTGTATAAGTGCAGTTTATTATTAGTCCATGCTAACTAATGTTAACTTATGAACCTTATTGTAAAGTGTTATCTGTATTTTATACATAATACATAGTTTAGTTTGAAATACAAACTAAATACAAACAAGTACAATAGATACATTTCCATGGCAAACAATGTTTTTTTGTAGGGCTATAATTGTATAAAAGTCACAAGTCATGCTCAAAATATAAAAATGTGTAGGTCTATCAAATTAATATTTTTTTGGTTGTGCTTAACAAATTATTAATCTCAACAGTTCAACATAGTCCTTTACATTAAAATAAAGCAGATAGCCTGCTGTCCGTGCCCAATCCTGTTCCTGGAGATCTAGGCCTACCTTCATGCAAAGTTCAGCTTCAACAGATCAAACACAACCGAAGCTAGTTAAGATCTTCAGGAGGATAAGACAGGTGTGTTGGATCAAGGTTAGATACAGTGCTATGCATAAGTTTAGACACCCATGCTAAAGTTGACTAAAAAGAGGAATAAAAAATCATCTTTTGGAAATTGAACTTAATGCCTTAATTAAAAATTTTTGGAAAAATCCAACCTTTAAGGACACCAATTTTCTTTGTGAATGAATAATGTATCGTAAATAAATAAATGTTCTTCCTTAAAATACAGGGTGCATAAGTCTGGACACCCCTATGTTAAATTCCCATAGAGGCAGGCAGATTTTTATTTTTAAAGGCCAGTTACTTCATGGATCCAGGATACTATGCATCCTGATAAAGTTCCCTTGGCCTTTGGAATTAAAATAGCCCCACATCATCACATAGCCTTCACCATACCTAGAGATTGGCATGGTTTTATTTCAGTTAGCCTAATAGCTGGTTTGATTTGCATTGAGAGATGATCTTATGGAAAGTACTCCATGCCAATCTCTTTATCAGGATGCATAGTATCCTGGATCCATGAAGTAACTGGCCTTTCAAAATAAAAATCTGCCTGCCTCTATGAGTCATTAAGTTCAATTTCCAAAAGATGATTTTTTATTCCTCTTTTTAGTCAACTTTAGCATGGGTGTCTAAACTTATGCATAGCACTGTAGATCTAAACTCTGCAGGTAAGATCTCCAGGAGGATTTACCCCTGCCTGTATAGCCTATTGATTTCTAGTAGCCTAGCCTATATTCTTATTTTATACTCATTATACTCTTTAGACTTTACTGACTCACAAAATAAGTTAGGCCTACTCATCATCACTGACACCAAGTGGCATCTCTAAAACAATTCAATTTTCTAGAGTCAAAGCATAAAAAACAAGTCTCATTAAAATAAAATAAAAGAAAGAAAATTAGTTTAAATCTCTTTTGCGATCACACGATAAGTCTTTCACGAAGACTCCGTCAATCCATCACATTTACTCAGTGCTGATGTAGGCCTACTAATGAGACTCCGTTCATCAGCGACCGTTACAGACATTATTTGAAACACAATTCCCGCCAACTGCGCTGTAAAAAGCCCGCGTGAGCTGCGCCTCTGCTTTAGCACCCTCCAGGTGAAGGGGGTGCGGAGCTGCCCGTGAAATGTTTGGCTCTCTCGGTGGATATTAACGGATGGAAGATGAGTGGCATTTCTACCGGACTCCGCCGTCGGTTCCCTAAACCTCAGGACTTGGGTTAAAGCTGTCTTCAGTCCTGCAACCGTTTTCGTGTAGGGGAACAGCCGTGTGAGAATTTCCATTTATGTTTGCTAGGATTGTCCTACGGGGTTAAATTAGATTAGGCAAATTAGTAAATAAGAACAAAACAACAGATAAAACAAGCAGTCAAAACGGAACTACAGTTAGAGAACCATTAAAAACTTCACAAAATGTAGGCTATAGGCTGATTAGGCTCTAACCTGCCTCGACTATTAGTCTTGTCTGAATAAGCAACCATAGCCTACTCTTTTAATTCAGTTGACTGTTTTATTCCGATGTGATTATTAAGGAGATAATTCATTACAGAGCTGTTCAATTTGTAGTCGCAACACGGGAAGAGAAATTATGCATTTTGGGTTCACTTGACATTAACGTTGTTAGGCCCAAGTCAAACATAAAACCTGTCAGTAAATGTACGTTTTTAAAGCAGACACTGGTTTCAAAATTCACAAATATGACTGTAGGGCCTATTTTATGGGGAATTTGAACTTGCTTTAACAAACGTAAAATATATAGGCTATCAAATTAGTATTTATGTAAATATTTGTTTTATTTGTGATATATAACAGTACATGTAAACAAATATTTCAATAGGCCTATTAAAAAAATATTTAGTAGGCTATAGCTTTGGTCTTTTTAGTAGTCTGACTTTAAATAATTAACTATTTAAAAAAGTAAAATTGGATCATTGCACAATTTGAATGCTCATTTGTGCTTAATACAAATGAGCAAGAACAGAAGCAAGTCAAAAGCAAGAACAGATTTCATATTTTGCATTTCAAATTAAACAACAATGATAATACAGTAACAGGGTTTCAATTCAGCGTTCCAGAAGCTAATCATGTGCAAGAGATGCATGTATGCCATTCCTTAATCTCTTTCCTCTCTTCAGTTCCTGAGATGATACTGAAAATGAATATACTGCATATTTACAGACACACGTACATTATAGCTAGTATAGATAGCCATTGAATTTAGCCATTTACCCAGTATTAAATTATTATAAACAATTTACCCAGTTAAATTACTTCCTTATTTGGATCACCACATAAGACAATTAAACAGTTTGTTACAGGAACTTACCTTTTCGTATAGGAACCTTGTTGAATTATGAACTCAAGTGTGACAATAGGCCAATTTGTAGCCAATAGAATTGTGTTTTAGAAATGCGAAATCTCCCTTGCTACTAAAGCAGAAATGTCTTCTTGCTAAAATGTATAAAACACTCCTGATTCTGTTGCTCCACATCCATCAACATCAGTGACTGCTCTGTCTCAAGACTAAGGGTGTTGCATCTAAACTAAAGGATTTAATTGCGTAAGGGATCACGTACGTCTGCAGTCTATTTGCATCACTGGCCCACAGCCCACATGTCCTGACGTTTGGAGATGTGCTTAAATTCAATTAACCAAATAAATAAATTAAATTATTTAATGGGTAATCCATAATTCCATACTAAAAAACTGCTTGATGGTCCTACCATTCATAGGCATTTCACAGATTTTATATGGTTATACGGTGGATTTATGATTAAAAACAACATCACAACAAATTACTGACATCATTACAGCAATGTGGACATTTCTGTGCTGGAACATAATGCAGAAAGTCCTATATTTGGCCAGACAACACTCTGTAAATCTCAGCAAGGATGATAGCAATCAGATGTGATTACCTTTATGACGTCAATGGATTGTGTTTCATCCTACTACTGCAGAGTCACTGCTGTGAATATAAAGCTCTGATACAGTAGGTCAGAAATATATACTGCATATACTGTATTTCACAGAAAACAAGTGGTGTTTTGAGATTAATGCCATGTTTTATTTCTTTCACAGAAACCCTTGCATCTCACATGGCATTTACCCTGGGGATTTACCATTTCTCTACTACCATTCTGCTGGTGTTCAGTACTATGGGAAGAAGAACATTCAGGTGCACGTAGTACAGTAAATAGACTAAACAGTACCTCCCTTTGGAAATAAGAAACATGAAAATGTACAAATTGTCATATTGGGCAAATGTGAGACAAAGGCAAGGAATTTCTCAGCGTTTGAAGAACCTACAGTAAATAGAAACATGACCTAAATAGAAGCTTTCAGTTTCTATATATGAAACAGAATGGTTGGTAACTGGCTTTTGTGAATGGGTTATTTACACTGAAGTATAGAGAACTATTATTATTGTCTAACCGTAAAACAGATAAAATTCTATGTAGTTAGTTAAAAATTGACTTGCATAAACTGATTAACTTTATGTTCAGATAAACTTCCATTTCTCTCATTGCTCTAACTGAAGATTGTTCGACACAATCAAAAAGAAATGAAGAGTGTAAAGGTGCGTAAAATATACATATTTTAAACCAGTCTCTCTAAACACTTATTAAAAATCTCCATTTTTTCCACACATTCTTTAGCAACTTCACTATAACCATACAGTCATGTGCCACCCTTCAAAACTTATCATGCTTGATAATGCCAATACAGCTGACACCACCAACACCACAAAAGTGATTTGGATGCGGTTTCTGTGCATTCAGTGTTTCAGTGCTCACTTTGGTTGAGTACTTTCCATTGTCACAGATGCAGAAACGCATCAGCATGGACCATTCAACACAAAATCCTTCAATGACATTCTGCTTCCATTCATTCTTTCCTCAACTTACCACCAAGAAGGAAATGTACATTTCCTTGTTCTCCTAACCTTCATACTGAGAGCTCAGAACCTTTGATCAAACCAGTATACCTCTGTTAATATAACATTTTTCAAAGAACGCTAATTTCTTAAGAAAGACAAAACTCTCAGGAAAAGAGCAAAACTACAGTTACAGAATTATAGAAACTTCCCCCATTCACTCTTCTCTCTAATTCCTTGGGGAATGCTGTCGGCCAGCACAAGCATGGCCTTCCAGCCAGAGTTTAGACCTCTACGGTCTTCATATTGAATGGATTACTATCTCTTACAGGCCATTAGGGTTGAGTTGAGAGCCCTAAGTGCTGCCTTGAGCACAGACTGTGCTGCTGGAGGATATAGGCAGGGTGAAATGACTCTCAGTGCTAATGCAGCAGTCTGTAGACTCAGCCACCTCTCCCTCTTTTTCACAGATGGCAGTCATTGGCCCACTGAGAATGCGGCAGCGGCTGTTGTACCGACTGCTGGCTGCGGAAGGTGGTGTGCTTGAACGCCCATATTTTAGGGTTGTTAGTCCGGCGGTAGGGCGGGGCAAGGCTCCCTCCATACGTGCCCACTCTTCAGGTGCTCTCCTGCTGCTTGTCGGAGAGATGCACAGTTCGTCAGCTTGTGCACACTCCGAATTAGCCCTCTGGAAACGGGGGTCTGTACATTTGAGAATTTCAGTGGCTGACATGCGGAAGCTGGACTCTGAGCGGCTGCCCTTCTTAAGTAGCAGAGCTTTAAAACTGTCATTGCTTGTGGTTGAGCGCCGCAGGCTGCGCTGAATGGAGCTGGTCTGACGTGGCAAAGAAGGTAGGCTGGGGCAGGAGCCGGTTGGAGTGACAGGTGGTGAAGGGAGGAGGCTACGGCAGCGTTCCTCTTCAGAGTCGCCACGGCCCAGGACCTTCCTCTTTGACCTGGGGATTAAAAAGACATTAGGACAGGTTCTCAGGTAAGCCTTTGGCATGGTTACTGCATGTCTTCTTGTTGATGTTGTTGATACCACGAGTGGGTAATTTCCATGTGCAGCATTTTTTAATCTATAAATCAGTGAACATGAGACTGTCATTTGTTGTAGGGCTGTAGACAGGTTCCTCTGTCTACTGAGATAAAAATGTTAGGTTAAATAATTTAGAAGTGATTCAACATATTAATGAATATCTAAATATGTATACAAATGTGTAGCATTGTATTTTCAGGCCTGAAGGTCATCAGATAACATTAAATGCCAAGGACGCCGTGAGGTATTGATAAGGTGAAGTGTGTACATTTTTTGATGTTATAATACTTTTTCCTACATCAGTTTAATATCCTTCGAAAACTAAGTAAGCCATACATAGGTGGACAAATGTGGGTTTTAACCGGTTTGAACGGGTTTGCTCATTAAATGGCGCGAGTTTGGGAGCAGGACCATTGGTTGTCAAACGAATGGCAGATAGTGGGAGTCATTTTTGAAATTCAGTTGATAGAAAAATTCCACATTTCAACTATAAAGATTAGAAATTCCACATTTCAACTATAAAGATAAAAAAGATACTACCCTCTTATTACTTTTAATATCTTGTGGGAGTTATAAATATTTTTTTATATTCTGCTATACCCTTAGAAAATAATTTTACATTTGCATTTAAATAATTCCACATCTACCTTCATGTTTTCTTAAAGGTTAGCCCATCACGTTCCCTTAAGGCTGTTAAATAGGAGCACTTGAATGTCTGATCTTTCTAGGCATTAAACTTTGATTCACACAAATTAATGATGACAAATCCTCTTAGAATAACACTGCATCATGTGCTTTTTAGTTCTGTCCTGAAACTCTGTGATATAGTCATACCAGAATAATCTTCACAGCTCTGTGTTTTCACAGTGTATTTCAGTTTGTTTCATATACACAGTCCATTTAACTTTTAAACTAACAAAAGGTGTGATACCACAATACAAACACCATGAAACAGAGCTTGGGGATTAGAGAGGGCAAAAAAGAGGATAATTAGGAGCTACTGGATTATGGGTGTAATCTGACCCTAGCCAAACTACAGGTACACAACACCAGCCAATGACGTTACTTGCCAGTTTACTCCACACCTGTTATTGGATGTTCATGTTCTGTCTACGTAGACTGCTCCAGACGACACATTTAGACAAATGATTCAACAGAAATTAAAATTGAATGATTAAAAGATCACAGCTTGTCATAAAAGTCAATATAATACCTGTTGTATAGACCATTAAAAATACCAAGATAAAACATTATAAATTAATAATGTTTCAATAAAAATAAATACTGAAAGGACTTCTACAGAAATGTAATTTACCACCCAAAAATTTTATTTAAAAATGTGTTTGCATACATTTAAAATGATATTATATAATTTATATATTATTATATTAATCATTTATGTAATTCTGTTAATACTTCTGATGACAGAATGAATAGCTTTACAGGCTCATTTACCCGTTATCAGGGTTAAGCTCCAGTCAGAACTGAATTACATTCCAAATCAATTCTTGAATTTGAATTAATGTACTGTAGCAAACTCAAAAGCCTCAAATTTAAAGTATGTAATCTAATGAAATTGAAAAATTCATGTAACTTTACATTGAGTTGACTATAAGTATAGTTTTTAATAATATATTTCATTTTTCAGTATGAATAAAAAAACATTTTGTCACATGAAGTATTTTTATTTTGTGATGCTCTAGTCTATGGCATAAAAAAAATCAGTTGGATGGGTAAATTTGTATAATATGAAAACAATTATGTAATTCTATTTATATTCTATTTATATATATATATATTTTTTTAAATCTGTTTTGTCATCCTCTCCCTGCCATTATAATTCAAAATTTCAATTGAACATCCTGTGTGGTTTGACCAATTCAATTCACATTTCAAAAAGGAGCCAGTTCTGAAATTCTGAAATTTGCTCAACTTTATTTATCAATCTATTTACAAAACAAAGTACTTTCTGATGATTTGGTCACAAATTCCTATAATTATCCTGGACAACACAATGAGGGGAGGTTGAATATTCTGACCTTTTCTGAATAAATATTTCTGAATGTTTTTACAGGTCAATACAAATGTAATACAATAATACTTTCTATGCAAATGAATAAAACCCTGATTTATGTTGAATAGTGCAAGAGAAATGAACAGTCTGACTGACTTATTACTATTGCCTTTTTGAGCACAGCCTTCAACAGTTTGTATGCTCGTGTTTAATGTACTTATACAAATAAAAAGATGGTTTTACTTGCATGCATTATGTAGGCTTTACTGGCTAAATAAAAAAAACATCACATTACCTATGGATGGCAGCAAAGAGGTCCTCTGTTGTACGAGGACGAACAGGCGTCACCATCTCCTCCACAGCCTCTCTTATAGTGTTAATGCCAGATGTGCTTTCAGAGCTTGAGTCAAACGCTGAACCTACAGCCCACACACAAACAAACACTCAGCTTACCTCTCAAAGTGGGAAGAAACAATAAAGACTGAGCCTACACTGAGTGAAAAATCGGAAAGGCATAAAACCCATGATGCATCAGACATTTTCTGCTCTTTAAATTATTCACACTCTTTTGGTAGTCCTGCTGTTGTGCAATAACTGCACTTTGGTGAGCACTAAAGAGGCTTGAGAATATTCCAGTCTAAACCCGCTAACCATCACACACTCCAGGGCTCTCATTCAACTTTCTTAGCTGATTCAAGGGTAACTAGTATTATAACAGATAAGACATAAACAATCATGGAGTTGTAGTCAATCCTGTAGCACGTGAAACAGGAACTGTGCCTTCACTCACAATGGGGATGCATTGGAGGGTTAGAACAATTGATAGTGTTGATATATAAAACCAATTGACTTTTTATTTTAGATCCATAACCTTATAAAAATAATATTGTCTAGTAATTAATGCAACACAAATTGCAGGTACACATGGCTCTGCTGATGGATGTAAAGTTGAATAGTAAATTCTAATGCATGATCTTTTGGCACAATCATTTGTTTGGCAAATTGGGGTGATCCTCAATACACAGAAACTTAAATTCTTAGTTTTAGGCTAGTAATAAAAGAAGCCCTTACCATGTTCCTCATGTTCATCCTCTTTAAAGCTTATGGATCCTGAGCTGCTGCTTGAACCATCATCAGATGTGCTTTTATCATCACAGAGCCCAAAGTCTTTATCACTCAGGCTGAGGTCATGCTCATGAAGAATGAGATCAGAGAGTTGTAGGTCTTGGAGACTGTTTGATGACAGCTCACTACTCAGAGACAGTCTGCTTTTGATCACAGGGGTTGAAGAGTCCGAGTCACTCTCTTCCTCTACCTCAAGGTCTAAAGGAACTGCCTGCAAATTTACTGTCTTTGTTGGAGATGTATCATTCACTTGCCATGACTCAAGTGTCTCTTGTGCTTCATGAACCTGTTGAAGCTTGAATACATTAGAGACAGGTAGGTGCATAATGGGTGGTATAACAAGGGAAAGATTGGGCTTCTTAGGTGATATTGGAGGCTTCTGTTGTAGCTGAGAACTTTGAGGAGAAGCTGAGGAGCTTGTGCACTGCAGAAGCTTGTTGGTAGATAAAACTGCACATGTCTTAGAAAGGTACTCTGGAACATTCTGCCCAGTATTGCTGATATGTTCATCTGGGCCAGGGGGTATAAAGCCAGTTAATGCCTCAGGAAAATCTTGTATAAATTTGTTCAATGAATATTCATGTTCAGATATTTCAATGGCATTTTCTGACTGACCAACACAGCTGGCAGTCACTGTTTGCTCTGTAGTCTCACTTTCTGGGGACTTTCCTGAGTTTTTAGAATGGTTATGTGCTTGGTCATCAAAATGATCAAAATGGACTGCTGTAAAGATATTTTCTATTTGCTTGGGCTTGACAGGTCGTAGCTGCACCATCTGAAGAGCTTGGGCAGTGATTATTGGTTTCTGTCTCTTCTCTCGCCCTACAGTGTGATTGTTCAGTCTTTTGTCAATTTCTACAGCCTTTGTAGGTCTAAGACAACTCTCTGTCTTCAAAATGGCTGAAGTTTTAAGATTCATCTCAAGTAATGGTGGAGGAGGTGGAGGAGGAGGAAGAGAAGATAAAGTGTACAATGAAGGTTTGGGAGAAAGAAGTGGAGGTGGTGAAGGACTATTTGTACCTTCATTGCTTGAAAGAGATTCAAAAACCTTTGGCGGGGGAGGGGGGAAATCAAGAAAGACACATTCTTCAGGTGTTGTGGATGAATCTGAAAGTGAATTATGTCTCTCTTCCAAGGCAGAGGACACGTCAGGTAGAGGAGGAAGAGATGGGGTTGGGTCTATCATAGGTGCTGTTGGAGAGCAAGAAGCAGGGCTGGATGACCCATATGATTCAGAAGTCATGTCAGGTGGAGGTGGTGGGATGTTCCTGATAGAATCTGATGTGTTGGAGGACAGAGATGTAGAGGAGGATGACACAGAAGACCGCAGGGAGGACTTTCTTTCAGGCACTTTTGGTTTTGGCCTCCCTGCCGGAGACTTTGCTCTTATTAGAGAAGTAACGGGAGTGCCTGCAGTCGGAGTGTTGGACTGACTTGAATAACCACTTGATGGTGACGTCAGGCGATGAATCTTGTCAGGTGAGGAAGCCAATTTTGACTGAATCCCACTACTGTTGAAGTGGGACGATGGGAATCCAGTGTTGTTGGATACATTGCCAATGACCTCTTGATTCTCTTCAGCACTTGCAGATTTTGTGATTTGGGGCGAGAGACCCTGGTCGGGCCGTGGACCAGGATAATCCATGTAGAAGTCCCATGACTCTGCATAGTCCGAGCGCTGACTGCTGCTGTCGCTGTGTGTGGGTGTGACTGGACATACAGCAGCTGGTGCGGACATCCCACTGCTTGCTGCACTTATGGTGCTCTGGCTTCTGGGTCGGAGCACCCAAGGGTCTTCAAATCTACCACAGGGTGTCTGTTCGGAGCAAGATGAACTATGAGTTTTTAGATTAAGCTCTAAGGACTGCTGGAGACTGGAGATAAACTGCTCACTAAGCACCGAACCACTGTGGTGAGGCTTCCTCTGGGGCTTGCGCCTTAAGGAGTCAGTCCTTGCAGGAGGGAGTGGAGGCTTCTTGGCTTTCCGCAGGGAAATGCTACGTGTCAGTGAGCGGTTGCTGTGCAGACTTGCATGGTCACCTTCGCTGTGGTGGTCCTTGCACTCGTACAAACTGTGCCTTGCATCCCCCGCTTTATTGATGCAGCCATGACTATGTGACTTCAAACCAGAGTCCAGGCGCATTGAGGTGTAGTAACCTTCATTGTCGACAGAGAACAATGAGCTTGTGTCCGTCTTGCTGGGAGAATGTTCCTCACTGTTGTATATATGGCTAACAGGTGAGGAGCAACTTGAGGTGACGTTGTCCTTTGGAGAAACTTCATATGTCCACTGGTCAGTGGTTAGTGTGCTGCAGCTTTGATTGCTGCTCTCTGAGAAGTTGGAATCCCTGCGGACACAGTTAGGACTGCTGCAGTTTCTACCATCGAGTGTGCTGCACTGGGACTCAGTCTCAGTATGGATCCCTGTACAGAGTGAGGCTGTGGATTCATAACAGGAGGAGACAGCTGACAACGAGGCATCAGGAGAACTAAGCAATTGGGCTAAAGAATGAGGTGATTGTATCTGGTTATCCTCTGCCCTTTTGTGTCCATAAAAAATGGAGTTCTGTAGAGCACCACTGAGACTGAACAAGCTTGGGCTATTATTTTGATCAGAGCCTTGGTAATTTGGATTTTCAGCAAGCTTGGGGCTGTTTAAAGTATTGCTTCTGGAGTCAGACAGCATTTGCAGTGATGATGAAGAGCCATGCTGCATTTCAAACTGGTAGGACAAAGAGCTAATAGAGCTAGAATTCATTCTGTAGGGGGAGCTGTTGTACTTTGGTTCACAGTGTTGATGCGAGACGCAAGAACCTTGTCGTGGCAAACTGCGAAAGCTCTGATCACTGTCATTAAGTTGAGTGTAGCCAATACCATTACAGTCACTTATGGTGGAAATGCTGCTTGAGGAGGAGACGCTGGCCATTTGGGCGGCAATTCCATGGCCTCTCTGTGCTCTGATTCTGCGTACTGAGGGAGGAACAACCTTCAACTCTTCTGTTTGGCAACTTGAGTCTCGGGTGTCTGAGCGTCTCAGGGTGGAGTTTACACTTCCCACTCGACTGAGGGTGGAGTACTGATCTGCCATACACATGGAATGAATTCTGGAGTCAGCTTGCTCTTTATTTGCTGTAAGAAAATAGTAATGGGAATTATAGATACATGGTGAATGTTTGTTTGATTTTCTTTCTTAATTATTCCAACAAAACATTTATACATATCAAAAAAGGATAAATACAGTAAAGAAATGTACTATATATTGTAATATTTAAATAATAATAATAATTCATATAAATCTATAGAATTTTAAGCTCCAACATTTACTTTAACCTAATGTATTCAGTAATTTTATTTTAGTGTTGTTAACATGGCAGTCATCTTGGACTGTACTGACACCTAGTGACATAAATACAGCATCGCACTGAAAAAGCAAACCTTTTTCAATTACCAATGCCAAGGTCTTTACTAACAGTCAGCCTTAGTCAGATTAATGCATTTCCACCACCAAAAAATTCAAACAGTAGCCTTTCACACATACACAGTAAATTACCAGTATGATTGTACAAGGGCAGGATGTGTTGTCATAAGAAGTTTGCTTTGGGCCAATCATAAAGCTCTGTAGGAACTGTTTACAGTATTCCACTGTTTTTAACTGTTTTTCTATGTAAATATGCGCTAGACGGACGTCTGACCGTTAATTGCGCCATGTCTCACGCTCGAAACCCTGCCTTTTTTTCCATTCATCAGAGCTGCGGCTCCTGCAGTTACTTTTTTTATACTATAGCCTAGTAACTGCTGTACTATACTAACTATTATTCATCTCTTGTTTTTAAGAGCAAACCTGCATTCTGTGTGATCATCGCCTGTCACAAAAAATGAATGTTGTCAAATTGGACAGATATTGAATGTAAAGCGCTTTTCATCCAGGTGGATGAAAAAACAGCGTAGCGTTTATAGGTAATTTCCAGTGATTCACAATCACATCACAATGTTTAATAGTATTTAGGTACTGAATGTGATCTTATCGGTAAAAACACCATTGCTTGTGTGCACAGGACAGTTGTGTATTTACCAAAGGAGTCATTCTGGTAATTTTACGGTAATTTAACAGGTCATGTCGGCCCCTATGAGGTTAACCACTCAATGTAAAATAAGGTTAACCACTCAATGTAAAATAAAACAACTCTTATTAGGCTATTGATATGACTGGACTAATTTTAGGAAATTGTTTTAACCATTATTTAAAAAGTACTATTCATTCCTTCATGTGTAAAACTTTTAATGTGGGAAAAATGACTGAATGCACCTTTAATTTGGCTGAGAAGGGTGTGTCGTATATGAATGCTACCATAAATAGGAATCATACCTAATTCAGTCTGGATAATGTCAGGAACTCCTGTTATTGTCTTCCTTCTTTGCACCCTCTTGGGTCTTCGTATTATGGTATCAGTG
Source organism: Rutilus rutilus (assembly GCF_951802725.1). Classification (NCBI taxonomy): domain Eukaryota; kingdom Metazoa; phylum Chordata; class Actinopteri; order Cypriniformes; family Leuciscidae; genus Rutilus; species Rutilus rutilus. The sequence continues at coordinate 23,978,430 of NC_140226.1, read as the reverse complement.
TTTGCTAAGGAGCGACGGAAACTGGCCTGACGGTCAAAGTTCTCACCTAAAGATGTAAGAACATAGAAAACCAGTGTTCATTAATGCCTCATGCAGAGTTCACAGCACTATATTGTAGTTAGAGATGCACGATATATTGCCAAAAAATGCACAATATATCTACAGATATTTTTTTTATCAGTATTTGTCCATTTTGGGTATATATTGGTCAATATTATGTACCTATTTAATTGTGCATGCTCATTTTCCTATTTTTTCTCATTTATGTTAGGCGTTGCCATATGGCAACAATTAATTTCTATTTTCATTTCCTTATTATTCAGAAAAAAATACAATTTAATTAAAAGGGCAGGCCTTTACGTAGCCAATAAAGTGCTGTTTTTAAGTCACATGACATTTGAATGTCCCTCCAAAACTCTCTTTCCCACTGTCACCCTCACACGGAAGACACCTGTTGAAGTACTCCAGAAATTGCTCTATTAACTTCATTTCTAAACATCTCTTCTCAAGTAAATTAGATTATATTATTCAAAAATCAACCTTGTCTAACATAGTTTTACTGTAAAATATCAATGTTTCCATATGGCAACGCTGTAACACTATGGAAAAATAGGTATGTTTCCATATGGCAATGCTGTACCACAGTGGAATTGAAGTAATGTATTTCCCTATTTGGATTTTTTATAGATAGTAGCATCAACAATATGATTGCAGTTATGTATTTGAAGTGTTTATTGTAGTATAGTTTTATTTATGTATAAATAACAAACTGATTTCTTATTGTCAGAAAATGAATACAGCATTATTTTATGGAAAATGCAATAGGAAGAGTGCAGAGTTAGCTCTTCTATGTGATGAGAGTGAGGATGAGTTAGCCAAATGATTGGGAATGATAGGGATTAAATGATAGGGACCTACTTATTTTTGGTATGCATGAGTTCCAAGTATATAAATCTATTCATTTCTAAAATAAATGTGCAATTAAATAGAAAAGAAAATCATAATTTTATAGAAAAACTACTTTTTTGACCATTTTCAACATTTCCCTAAGTAACACCACCCCAACCCCCAATTTACTTACTGTAAATTATATTGTTGTGATGCCTATTATGAATTTTAGTTTTTAATGTTTTATTTTAAATTATTTTAGACAAAATATATAGTATAGAATATGGCCACTTAATGGCGTGAAAATAATTTTTGGCTAAGTGATATTGGCCAGAGTATTAATATTGGTGTATCCCTAATTGCAGCTGAGAAGAACTGAAATAATTAGAGGAACTCGCTCTCCTAATCTTAAACCTGTCGTAAATTCTTTTCGTAAAAAATAAGTGTTTCCTAAAAAATCTATATGTGAATATCAACAGAGCTGTTCAAGTCACTGCTAAAAAAAACTTCAAGTGCTATTTCATGATTTAACAATACCTGTAATGTTGATGGGAATGACATCAGTGGCCACCGACTGAGACTCTAGTCTCATTTTCTCCTCAGGAGTAGGCAAAGGTAGACAGCTGGTCCAGCTTCTCTGGATGTCCATGTCAGAGCCGTAATCCAGCAAAGGGGTCTGAGGCGGCATTGAGTACACCAGTTTTTCCTCTTCATTAGGTGAATCTGAAGCCTGAACACAACACAAACAGACTGATTTAGTGAGATTAGGATTCTGTGAATGATAGCCTAGCCAATGCCCAGTGACAGGTATTGTCTGATACTTTGTCATTTCTACTGTTAATTCAATTTAGTGCTGTCCAAAAAGAGCAGAGTAAAAAAGACTCTTGGAGTGCATTTCCCTCCAGGAACATTGGGTGACTGAAATATTTCTCTGAGCAATAAGCCCAAGGGAGCCCTGAATGGAGAAGAGCTGGTCTCTAAATTATTCATGCTATTTTGAGATCAGTGTTACAGTCAGTGTATTCAACCATAATGTGTCTAGATACTTTTTTTTTTTTTTTGGTTGCCAAAAACACATATTAGACATTCTTTTGTTCTGCTTTGCCTAAACAGTTCTTATAAATTTGCAAGATTGCTCGAGGGAAATACACAATCTAATTATGTATTAATTATGTCTAATTTGTGTAATTACCATACTCATTGTCTCTAAGTTGCTGAGGGGGAAAAAACGCTCACGGCGGGTGACTAGCACTAGTAGGTTGTGTATGGAGAACGCTATGAGGACATGTTAGGATCTGAAGCCAACCTTCACACAGCACAGTGCTACCACTGACTAGCAACTGCAGTGAGAGAGGTACCTTTCTTTTCCAAGATCTCAAATGACAGCAGAGAGAGAGGCAAGACTGTGATAGGCAGTCTAGGACTTTAAACCGCTTGATGAGAGGAAAGAAAATTTGAAAATAAAGGAACAAAAGTGAAGTGAGACAATACTTTTCTTTAGTATTACAGAATGGGGAACAAATACTTTCTAGTTTGATCATTGATTGTAGTGGATACTGGACTACACTGCTAGCATGCTCACAGCCACTAGGGGGCAGTGCAAAACAAGACACCCAAATCATGTTAAGTATTTAGGAGAAAACCAGGGCTTTGTCTGTTTCATCATGGACATGTGAGCATATTTAGCTCTCATTATTCAATATAACAATAAACAACAACAACAACCAAAATTCTTTGAAATAAAAAGAGCTCTTGTTTTTATTCATGTCAACTCAGATTTGAAACCGAAGCCTGAATATCAGCTTGACCTATATAATTAAAAGCCAACAGGATTTTGGTGATATTCTGGTGAAATCGATTATAAACTGCATTACATACCGCATATAACATATTGAAAAAATAGTTGTTTTTCCTCAAGTAACAGCATACATGAATGCAAAGGTAAGGACATTTTTCCAAATCTGTGTTAAGGTCAAGCTTACCTTCTTTTTCTTCTCTGTCTTCTCCTCATCCAGATGCACACTTTCACAAAGGCTGGTTGCAGAGAAGGCAGGGCTTTGGGAGTAGCACTGGGAGCTGCGGAAGCCATCTTTCCTGAGCTTGTCGCACTCTGGAGAGGCAAGCATATCCAATCATGAACAATTTGTTGTGGTAATGAGTATGCAAAGCTCATTTAACGCAGATCACAAGCCTATAGCGAGCATTTACACATCAATTCATACTACATGGTTGTGCACAAGTTGCTTAAACAAATATTTTATTAATCAAAGTGGCTATAAAATCAAAACTTTATTTCCTTAAAACAAAATCACCCAGTAGGGACAGGAACTAAATGAAGCAACAAAAAAGGAAATGTAAAAAGTATTTCTTCAGAAAAAAATAACTGCAGTACTTATGTTCTCCAGTTGGAAGGAAGAAACAGCTGGCTACACATCAACAGAATTTAAATAAATAAAACACGTTTTTTTGAGAGCAAATAAGAATGATTAAAGTACTTTTAGCCAGCATAGAATGCATCCCGGTATGGACACTGCAATGAAGACATTTTTAGTTTCACAAAGGCTGATGAGTCTTCTATCACACTCAGCATATTACTAAACCACTGCAGAGCCACAGTGTCCTTTTGCCCTCGGTGCAGAGAGAGGGCAATTACAGACTGATAAGTGGGCTTATGCTCATAGATAGATAGATATATAGATAGATATCAATAAGACCTTCAACCAAATAAAAGAGTAGTGTCAGTTTTTACTGCAGGAGGACTGAGAGTTTAACCTGAATATGTCAGATCTGACTGGCGGGTTATGAATGGCCTGAGAGCAGGGGGTCTTCACCTCCACCTAATGCCACTGACATATCCATTTATTTCAGCTGATCACCTCCTCTGGCACCTTCATAATGAGTGCCTGCTGAGAAACACTATGAACCATTCTTTCTCTCTCTCTCTCTCATCTTTTTGCAGAGCTCAGTGTAATCACCTAATCCTTCCTGCATTAGCTCATGAAAGACACGGCACGTCATCCAGTGTAGTTTGCAGTATGCCCAAAATGCACAATATCTCAGTGTTTTATAATCTATATGTAATTTTCATGGCAAACTAATTTTAGTTACTACATGTTGTAAATAAATATGAATTCAATGTAAATGTCTATGTTAAACATAAAAACATATATGTGGCGGTATGTGGCACTTACCAGGTGATTATACTGTTCAGGAACACAAAGCTGTAATGTCAGCAAGCTTACAAACAACATATAATGCAATTAGGAACAGCTTGGCCTACATTCTAAAAGTATATTAATATATGTCTTACACATACTGTATACTGGATGTTTAAATTACATGAATTTTGAAAGCACAGTGAATCATCACCAAACCCAGGAATAAAGGCCTCATTATGCTTCTGCGTCAACTCCACGGCGTAGCTACGTCGTCACTCCTACGGCGTCGTGGCTGTTTTATGGTTCTGCGTCGGGTTGCATTGCATCGCGGTGCATTTCACCGCCAGAACGCTAGGTGGGGTGTGGTTCGCGAATCTCTTTGCTAGTTTGTTTTGGTTCCGTGCGAGCGAAAGAGAGAGAGTGTTGTTGCCCGTCTATGGTTGTTGCAGCTGGAGCTAATCGACGTTGAACAACAAATGTAAATAAACTTTTTTTCAAAACAACCATTGATCTATTAATGTGCAATGAGTAAAAAAGCACGCCAAGAACAAAGGGCAAAGGTTTAAGTATACAATAAAAAAAATAAAATAAGAGTAATAGGTACAAGAAACACACAATATAAAACTGAAACACAATATAAGTTAACCGTAATATAAAACATTATCTAAGAAAATGAACTATTTACAAAAGTGCACTGAATCACGAGGATGCAAATGTTCAGTCTTGCTCTCTGCTCTCATACACCAATCGAAGCCCTTGCGGTCTGCGTCGCCTCGACGCGTAGTTACAATTTTTTGGAGGTGCACGTCGAGCTACGGCGGAGGGGTTGGAGAGGGGTTCGCGGCGACGCAGAGGGGTCTGCGGGGGTACGCCGTCGATTCGACGCAGAAGCATAAAACAGGCTTAAGCTTTGTGTTTGTCATGCTGCACACTGTCAGAAGCACATTATTATAGTATACAAGTGTGTTGGTTTGTTTTAGGAGGCTTATAATATTACTTCAAACAATAATTATCTGTGCATTTTTGAGCTGTGATTAGTGAGCAGAGGCTAGTGCAGGTTAACATGTTAGTAGCTCAAAGAGCGAGAGACAGAGCACGTGTGAGGGATGTCGTCTTAATCCTTTAACTAAGAGGGCTTGACGTGTGCTCTCACCTAAATTCGTTCATTTTACCTCTCATTTCTCATCTTACTGCAGGCAACATGCACAAAAACGCAGTTCACTGCCCATAGCAAATACTGTACCTCTTAGTACGTTTCTATGAGCAGCTTCGTCTATCATCTAAGAAGGCGTTAAATTAGATCAGCAAAAAAGGAAAATTCTGTTGTTCCGATTAAACTCGTATGACTAACTTTCTTCTGTTTTATGGAAACGAGCACCATAGACAATTAGCGAAACATCTCATTTTGTGCTGATCTTCACTGGAAGGAAAAAGGTTATGGTTAGGTGACATGATGGACATCAATGTATGAAAAAAACTGATTTTCGCAGGGTTACCAATCAGTTTCCAAAGAGATTATTGTACAGCTGCAGTAGCTGAGTTGACTCTTTATTGTCACACTGGGATTCAGAGAGTGAGAGGAAAATCATTCAAAAGCTGTGATGTGGATGGTCAATGAATGTAAATTAGTTACAAATATATATATATAATTCACAATTATAACAAATGCAAGGACAACAGCCATGACCCTTGCCAAAACTCCCTGGGAAAAGAGGGAAAACAGACATTTGGTGTGCCACCTGCTTCCCCCGCTGGGGCCAAGACAGCTCACAAACACACACTGGAACATTAGCATTCCAGAACACCTCAGAGGACAAGTTATTTAGGCAACAACAAGGTCAAATGAAGGAAATTAAGAAGAGTCATGAGAGTAAAATGTATCTGATTTCCAGATACAAAAGGAAGTGATGTTGATGTCACTAAAGGATAATATACCAAAGTGCAGCAGAAGGTCAAATGATGATGATATATGCCATTAGGCTCTACAGGAAAATCCCTGTGGGGAGTTTATTGATCCAAAGTAACATAAACCAAAAACAAGAGAAAGATATAAAACCAGGAAGTTTCAGAAACAACATGAAACATAATTCACAATCCATCCTATGATCCAATCAAATCCCGAAGGAAGAAATCAAATCCTTCCCTACATTTTTCTCATTCCAGAAGCTGTTTCACTTGGATATGTGTCACAATAGGGATGAAAATACTATGGCGACTTCTTGAAAATTAATAATAGTTAGGTAAGAACTTCATTATAAGCAATGTTCTGTAACAGAAGGGCATTTTGCATTTGCTGATTATATGGAGCAATTATGAATCTTCTATGGGATTTCTATTTAAATAACTAATCATGTTAGTGTTCAGCAGAATATTATAAGTGTGTTTTACATTTGAAAAAAAGAAAAGAAAAGTACTGTGATTTTTGCCTCTGACCTCTGAGGACTGTTTTCAGGTTGACTTTGGCCTGGCGGTGAAGGTCTTCAACACAGGCTGGTCTGGACCCTGGCAGGAAGACATTCTCCTGTTGGTGCCAGGGGGCTGTGTAGTGCACCGACCACTTGCTCTCCTCATCGAGACTGGACACCGCTAGAAGGAAAAGAAACAAGGACACATTCAAATTTGACATTTTTAAAGGAAAAAGGTCAGTTGTTTGTGTAAAATACCTATTTAGGATTATAAGTAGACTGGTAGATATGAAAAGATTTACAGTGTTTTTCTCCTAAATAACTGATGGCAGACAATAGATTAACGCAGACTATGCGTTTAATGACCAGCTTTGACCAGAATGAACTTCCATGATGGTCCAGGTTGGTTTATGTTGGCTAGTGCTGGTTTACTATGACCAGCAAGGTCTTTGTGGTGAAGCTACAGTAGTTGACCATGGAAATGCTGGTTAAGATAGTTAAGATGTGACCAGGTATGCATGTCTCTTCCACAGCATAATCCAAAATACCATTGTCTTTTAGAACTAATTAGGGGTGCATATATATAGGTGGTACCCGGCCTATATTAATGTTATAAAAATAAAAATAAACGTTTTCTTTTTTTCATATTTTGTCATTTAACACACACTTACAGTTAATCTTTGCTAAATTTCTATGAATAAATCTCAATATAAAAATCCATCTTCATACTTTCAATTATAATGATACTTAAGGTCACTTTTTATATATTTTGTGTATTTTACCTTTATTTATATATTTTACACAAAATAGTACAGAATTTTAATATTGGGCATAACAATAAAATAATAATTGTTGGCTTATCAGTTTTAGCCATAAATGTAAAATTAGTTTTAACTCTAATCAACTCAGATGTCAGCAGAAGGACATTCAGACAGAAAGAAAAACAGCCACTGGGCACATGATAGATTTGGGAGCTGAAGTCATGTGCTCATTCTTAGGCTCCCTCAGAGAGAACACATGAAAAACTGCACGAGGGGCCGGGCCAATCAAACACTTCTGCACCACTGCGTCTAAAGACACTCGAGACATACTGTCTCTGGCTGGTACCTTGACAACCCAGATTAAACGATCAATTATCCCAAGTTCCTCTGGGTAAGATTAACCAGGTCAGCCTTATCAATGCATTTCTTTCCATACAAAAAAAAAAGTATGCCAGTGATTATAGATCATTCACAATCAGTTTCCTCGAGTGCAAGAGGTCATGCGAGAGTACTAGGTCATGAGCTCAAAATACATGAGGTAGATTTCACTAGTCCACCAAAAAGTCAATGGCTCTGTTGGAAAATACCCTAAGGCTAATTCAAATGTGTAAATACAGTAAGTACAGTATTAGTGTAATCTAATCTAAACTTAACTGTACAGTTTTTACAGTAATATAATTCGTAATAATAATTCAAGTCAAGTCACCTTTATTAATATAGCGCTAAATAGAATACAGATTGTTTCAAAGCAGCTTTACAGTGATAACAGGAAAATCCATTTTGGCTGTACAGCAACTCTAAACGAAAATAGTGTCATTGTTCAGCTGATGTCATAATATAGATATTATAATCCAATATAATTGAATTGAAATATATCTCTCTAAATTGAATTATAATACTCTGCATCATTTGGTGAACACTAAAGGTAGAATATATAAAAAACTAAAAACAGGGCATCAGAGCTTTAAATCACCAATAAAAATCATTCAAAGTTGCAGAACAAGGTCATTATAAAGAGACTGATGCCCCACTATAAAAAGAAACTCACACGCAAATGTAGCACAGCGCTCTGAATCAGATGCATGCAAGCACAGCGGCAGTGATGAATAACCCCACACCCAAAACTACTTCAGTCTACTTGACCTTGAGCTGCACGAGTGATAAGAGAAACCCAAAACATGATTTGAGGAGCTTACCCTTCTTTTTGAAGTACTTAATGACAGATTTAAGAGTAGTCCCGATGAACACCATTGTGACGGGCGATCGATCCCCTGAGAGATACGTGTATAAGGATGTATTAGTCCACCATTGGAGTGAGTGAGTGTGAAGAGAAAGAGAAAGGAGGGAAAAACGGCACTACCCATACGACACTCTCTCTTTACTCATTTTACGCTGACTGGCACAGCATGCAACACTCCCCCTCCTCTTCTATCTCTCTCTTTCTCTATCACTCTCGCTCACACACATTTGCCCACCCTAGAGGATATTCAGTTGCTGTTTGAGTCATTCTCTCTCTCTCTCTCTTCGTCCGGCTATCAATTGTGAGTCTCCCCTCCCCTCCTTGTGTTTCTAGCTATAGTACATGTCTCTCTGTCGCATTGCATAGGTTTAAGGCTCTCTCACCTTGCTTTGCTGTGGAGGTATAACCAACTTGGATCCATGCCATACACTATGGATCACTGACTATTGTGTTTCTCTTCACCGCTGCAGCGCCTGCCACTCCTCCTTTTGCTCTGTCCTTTTTTTCTTTTGAGCTGGGGGGCCCAGGACGAGTTTGAAAAGGATCCTAGCGCATTCAGCAGAGATTAAGGTGGTGGTTACCCACCCAGCTCCATTTTAGGGGCTCACTGCTGCAGTATTTCATTAGTTTTGAAGCAAGTGTAATTTCTTTCTCTCTCTGGCTATCCTTTTTTTGAATGGCCACTCAGCATTTTCACACATGAGGTTGGTCAGAACTACATATAGATTCAGTTCACATGACTCACAGCTGTGGGTTTTCGATACTCTCTTGAGTAGGTACTTTTTCTGAATTAGTAATTACTTCACGAATGCTGAAAAAGTATGTTCTATATAGTATGAATGTAATCCGGACGCACTACATTCGCAATGATGTCATTATCATGTGACCTTCCAGCGTCAGTTGCGTCGCTTCACCTCCATTCATAAATCCTCTCCTGTGTCCATCGTATGCAAACGTCCGAATCTCGTTGAAAGAATTAGGTCATCCGGGTACTTTTTACCTATAGTCTTTTATGAGTACTGTGAATTTGGACATACTTATTTTGTCACATAATGTTTTTCGCCCACACTGTAAAACATTTTTTTTTTATGATTTGTTATTGCAACGTTTTATCTTTTGTCAAATCAGCTTAGATAATTAATGTGGTTCAGATAACATATTTTGAGTGTCTATTTATTAAACTAATCTCTTTCATTGTATTAACTAAAAATGTTAAAGCAACCAGGTAACTTACTTTTTTGAAGTTAAACCAATAGTCTTTTTTTTTTTTACAGTGTACTATATATAGTGGGGAGGTATGCAATTTCGGATGCAACCATAGTAAGTAGTATTCAGACCTTCAAGTTTGGTTTCTTGTGCAAAGGAGATTTTGACCTCATATTTACCCATCCTGGTGTGCCAATCAGTGATGCTGTAAATTACAGCCCTCTGTTCACCATAGCACACTAAGATGACACACAGATGGCCATGATGCATTGACACTGATCCAACTTACCCACCATTATATAGAGCATGACGACCACTCAGTAGCACAGCAAATGTCTGTCCCGGTTTTTATGCACTTTATGGATAAGAATTGAGTACAAAAATCTGAAGCATTCTGTAACAGTTTTTAAGAGTGATTTAACAGCAGTGGTAAAACATTGAATTGCCCACTTAGCTAATAAACAGATGTGGTAGTTACCACTAATGTCAAACTCAATTCTACTGACAGCCTTGTCAATAGATAATAAACCATTTTTAATTCTGGGCGAATTGTCGAGTAAATATTGTGAGAAATGTATTCTAAAATAGCAGCAATTTTTGTACTTTTCATCTACAGCATTATAATGCTGTAATGCAAATTTAATGATTATCTCGACAATTACTAGTTCTGTAACAATTCCATGAATGATTCTCATAATACTTTTGAAAATAAATAAATAAAACAATGCAATTCCATTGCCAACTTTTGAGATGATTTTAGTAATTAATAAATTTAAAATAATTCTTGCAAATGGTGTGTTTAAAGTCGCAATGAAACAGAAGTAGTGACCGGTCTTTTTTCTGTATTATGAAATACATCTGACTTCAACAGATCATCGGTTGTTAACTGCATGAAGGCAGAACAGCTGAATGTGAGCTCGCAGTGGATTGAAAGAAAGGGGTGGGTTTCAGTTTATCTGGAAGATCATGACATTTTGATAAAAAAATTCCGAGGTATTTTTGGCATCTTTAACTACATGCAAACAAACTAACTCTTAAATACAATATAACAGAAAGCTGTTCTTGTTGTACATGTTGTACATGTTTGATTCTCAAAAAAAGAATAAAAGAACTGGCCATCACTTAAGACTTATTCATTCGGGAATCAGACTATTCTGGTAATGCTGTATGTAATACACTGTAGATACAGTAGTGGAGTTGCGGTACCATTGAATAGTAGAACAGGAAACACTGTCAGAGTATTTTAATAAAATGTTCCATCCACTTTAAGAATAATGTGCCTGAGAGAAGCATTAACTGAACCATCATTTGGTTCTGATATTTAAGATAAAAAAATTAAAAAATTCTCGGTTCCCTGCACTAGTAGTAACTGATTCTAGAGCTGCTTCGCTTGTCTTTTTCAAAGTTAATGTTGTGTATTCCGTTGGCTCACCCTGCCTCAGCTAAAGGGCACACTCATAATGAGATTGGGGAACAGCCCCCTAAAATGCTAAAAAACTTTATGCCTGACTGATCCTATTGTGTTTAATGGTTTCCAGCACTACCAGTCCTGAAACACACAAACTTATATACACCCACATAAACTATAGCACTTCTCCTTCCCATGGCCCAGACAAGACATTAACTAAAGAAGACAAACCTCTCCATGTAAAGCAGCTGGAGGGCCAAAAGAAATGCCCATTAAACACTAGCCTGAAAAGATCAACAACAGCTAAACTAATACACCCCTATATAATGCAATATTGTTTTTCACTCACCACATACCCAAAGAACATATGGAAAATTGCATACAGAAAACAACTCTTAATGACCTGCACCGATATACAAATATAGTCCAGTTGGGATTTTAATGCTGCATTTGTGCTGATACAATAGAAATGAATAGGACCATAATGAGACAGAATGGGGATTCTAAACAAAACTCCAACAGTGTGTGGACTCCCTCAAAGACATCTCAGCTATTGTGTGTCGCTGTGTGAAAATGCCAGACAGACGGAAAAACGTAATATACAACAAAAGACAGGAAGGAAACAGACGAAAGCACTTGAACTTTAATGAGGAATGGGTTTGTAGACAGGTTTTGCCTTGTATGTATAATGTATATAGGTACAAAATCTAGTGCACCTGTAACACTGTGAAAGTTATATTTTTGTCCAATATATCTGTTATCTGTTTCAAAATATAAATGTACATATTGGTGCATCCCTATTTAAAATCCATTTGCCGCATGATGCTTTTGGAGATCAGCAGTGCAAGATCCTCAGTATTTGCTATAACTATTAAATCTTGAATCAGAATCTTCCCTGATTAAACAGCCTTAACAAATGCAAATAAATATTCACCGCAATCACTCTCATATTCATGTATTCATAAGAGAGATAATAGTTGTTGAAAAGGTTAGTCTGGTCTGTTCTATCACCTTTAATCAAAGCAGCCATCACACCGACTACGTTCCCTTCATAGTGAACACAAACGTGGCTGATTAGAGCGAATCCAGAAACGAGTCCCCTAGCAACAGTAGAGGAAAGAGATACTTCAGTGATTAAGCGAGTCACGTGAGTGCCCACACCTGCACAACAGCCCTTATCATTCGTCCTGCACGCTACGGTCCACACAATGGACCCACTCAGTCCAGTGTCTGCAATCACCAGGTTAACAGCCTCTGCCCACATTTCACTGATTAAAAACAAGCATGCAGGACAATTAGACAGAATTAAAGTGAGTATGTGAGCATTGATCACAATGTAAAAATGTTACTAAAAATGCTGATGCTTCCCGAAACTGGTATTAACATGTTTTATGAATCAGCAATCACTGCATGATGTAATCTAGTGTCATGTTACAAGGTACAGATGGTCATAATAGAAAAAAAAGAAGAAGAAAGAAAGAAAATATACCATAATTATCACTGTTCATGAGCAACTGACACAGACAAGCGGACATGAATGATAACTCAAATCATGAGGAGATGTGTAATATTACTATACGTTTTTCATCTAGTGGGCGAAAAAAAAACTTGCACTAAGCTGTAGATTTGAAGGGAGATTTGAAGAAGACTGTAGAAAAAGAGATAGCTGAGAGAAAATAAACAAAAAAACTAAGTAAGAAAAGTGTTTGTAGGGACAAAAATAGCATACAAAGTTGTAGGTGGGCCCTTGTAACTCGAGCAAGTAAGAAACCACTTAGCTGAACACCCTAGCATCTATCAATGCTCTTGCAATCACCCGGTGCACCCTAGTAACTGCGTAGCAACGATCTGAAAAACACTGAGAACACCTTAGCAGCTGTGTACATGTAAATTTGCCTCTAAACTGCAAAATAGCTGATATATTTGCATGGCCAAACATTTGCTACATTGCTTCATAAACATCAAGCAGTAAGGCTAATGGACTACATTACTTGGTGGAAGAACTGATTATAGTGATTATCATCATTAATACATTCCATTTATCATATTGCTCCTGCCACCATTTTATGAAAACAATAAGCTACTTGAGGCAATGTAACACCGCCTCTCTCAACTTAATGCTTTATTTATGGGTGAGTGACTATTTATGATCTAAATACTCAATAATATTATTGACTAACATTCATGATAATTACAAAGTACACATGGCAACAAAATCAAAACAACAAAAAGATTGTATGGTAAATAAACAGATATGCAAGAGAATCCGAGTCTGACTGCAAGTCTTTCTCTGGTTATTACACACATAAAAGCCTACGTGCCTGACTCTTACATGACCTGGTTATGGTTGCTTGGGTAGCTGTGTGTGAATTTGGTGATACAATCCATCAAGGGCTTACAAGAGCACTACATCTAGTCTCCATTCTAAATCAACAAGACCCACACACAATTTGCCGGAGTGGGGCATGTGAAGAGGAACTGCTGATTTTACAAGGGCACTTGATGTGTAAATGCTTCTTTCCATGTTTCTATGGAAAGCAAAAGCAATACATGAACTGACTTGCAAGTCAAGCTTCAAAAATGTTCCTGTGCTGATTAAAGACAATGTAAAGATATGTCATCTACTGAACTAAGCAAAGATGGCTTCTGTGATCATTTGATAGCAAGAAGGTCAGCGTCACCTCACTGCAGAGCCACAGGTTCACCTCTAGCTGTAAGTGTGATCAGCACACTGGCTCAGAACGTAAAGAAACTCTTAGCTCAGCACAAAGCAAACCAGCCCCAATAAAAGCCTAACTACACACACAACATGCTCATAAAACACCATCATCTGTATTCAAGCAAGACGAACCAATCATTCTCTCACAATACAAAACATTAAGTTGCCTTATTAAGGATGCACTTTATACTGCATCTGATCGGATTTTTAACTTGATTTTTACATTGTCCGAGGAAAATGTGAGTGGTGCTTACCTGTGAAAAACATGATTGTTGTGTGTTCTCATGTGATGTCTAGGGTATTCTGGGTGATTTTTATGATGTTACTATATGATTTCTTCATATGAGCCCCCTAATCAGTGTAAAGGGAATGCATGGAGGCAAAAAGGGTGATTTTAAGTAATATTAATCTTTATATTAATATATACAGAATTTTGAGTAATTTCATCACTCAAAAAGGTAAATTATATTAATGAATCGATTTGACAGCACTAATATATATATATATATATATATATATACTGTATATACACACACACAAATTATTTGCACATGTATTATAAACATATTATTGACAACATGGATATATACAAACATGAATAGAATATACATGTGTTTAGACTGACAATGATCTTTCTTTCTATGGATCACCCAAATTATTGTGGTGAACAATACAGTATTTCTCATCTTTAGAGAACAGCGAAGAAGAACAGACATTCAGATTTCTAAGTGAGGAGCATTAAAATATTATAAAAGTCAGACCCAGACACTGGCCTGATAAATAATACAGCAGTTAGCCACTCTGCTCACTCTGTCTGCTCAGACATATGTGGCATATTGATCTGTAACATGACTGCCCCAGCACCGGCTACAAAGTGTGCCAATATCTGTGTCAGAAAACTGGGCCAGCTCCAGCACAATGAGAAATGTGATACCCTATAGCACATCAGCAGAGACTACTGAGGCCATATTGGGATTTGGGATGGTATTTTTACTTCCTGGCATGAAATAAGCCATTCTCTGCTATACTCATGGTGATTCATGTTATTATAAAAAAATTTTTATGAATAGCTGTATTTATTACATAAATCTGTCCATCAGATTTTTGTAGTGGCCATTTTTTATCAAAATTTGTGGACACTGCATGTGCAGACATGAGAGACAACTTGGACTTATTCCCAAACATCCCAGACTTTTAATGATACATTCCTGATAAATTCCTCAGTGACACACTTCTCAATTAGGCTTCAAACAAACTATTTGGCTTGACTAATCATCACTGGTTTGTCTAGACAGAGCAGCCAATCAAAGACTGCCATAAGCTACAGCCAATAAATCAATTTGATTTGATTGATTGGCTTTATGATGAAATAAAATTCAAGCAAAACACACAGTTTTCCATGTTTTATGGGGACTTCCCAAAGACGTAATGGTTTTTATAATGTACAAACTGTATATTATATCCCCTTACACTAACCCTATTCAATCATCATAGGGTCATGTGATACTGAAGACTGGAATAATGACTGCTGAAAATTCTTCGGAAAAGTTTTTTTTTTTTTTTTTTTTTATCTTACTGACCACCAACTTTTGGATGGTAGTGTAAATTAATTATTTTGTTTAATTTTTTTTAGCTTGACAGCCTAAATGTCTATTCACTTTCATTGTATGGAAGACAGCAATCTGCAGAAATTATCGATTTGTGTTCCACAGTAAAAAAAAAAAAAAAAAATGCATACATGTTCGTCACAACCTGAGGGCGAGGGTGAACATTTTTATTTTGGGGTGAACTGAGGTCCTAATCCTTTCTGATCACTTCAGGGAAAAATAATTAACATTCAAATTGAAAATAAATAATGACACTGAATAGTAGAAGAAGCAATGTAAAAGAATGATGCCATCTTGTGGCACAACATAGTATCTCAGCCTTTAATGGACTAACAATGGAGAATAGAGGAGAATAGAGGAGGGAAGGGAGGGGCTCTTGGGAACACGATGATGACAAAAACATAACACTAGGAAGTAAAGTTCACTGTACTGTTGTATTGACATTCATGGAGAAAGAAGTGTGCGTGATTGTGTGTGCGAGTCATGTACGTGCTTCCCTGAGCAGCTGTGTGTAGCACAAAGCCTATTTGAAAGTAATTACCTTAATTAGACCGCATTAGAAGTGTTTACCACACCGTATGGACTGTAGGCCACCTCGCTAAATAAGTGCGTGCTAGACTAGTACGTGTCTGAAGAGAAGCTGAATCCAACAAAGCATTTTAAAACACATGGATGCCAAAACACAAGTACAAACCATCATTATAATACAAGGACATTTGATTTGATAATAAATATAGTAAGTATTTACAATCATATTTTTGCTTTAATAACAGTATAGTGCCTGAACTTTGTGAACTTCACAAGTTTGTGTAATACCTGATCATGGTCTCCAGCATGATTTGAGAATTATTCAAAAAGCATCAAGAACTGAATTTTGATTGGAGTGGACGGTATGGTCTCAGAGACATCTGTCTCCACATCTGATGTAAGGAGCAGCTTGCCTGATGGATTGCATGATATTTTAACACAGTCCAAAGAAATCAGCTATGTTGTCTGCCAAGAACCTGAGGCTTAGTCCACATTACATACTCTTCTCTCAATGTAAGGCCCAAACCAAAACTCTGCTCTAAACAAGCCTCTGGATTAATATTACATGGAATATGTACACATATTTAGTTCTGGATAAGTCTTTTAAGTAACTGGGTTTAATCTGAGCGAATTGGCCCACTGATAAAACTAGCTTCTGGGAAATCAGACAACATGTTACGGCTGCAGAAGTACAGCGTGTATTTAGTTTGTAATTACAGTAAGATGTATTTCTGTACAGGGTAAATGCAGATTGCAAATGTATCAAAGAATCACAAATTTTAAGTAAATTGTTCATCTGTAGATTCTATCCTCATTTACTCGCTCATGTCAAAACTTAGAAATATCTTTTTAATGCAATTACAGTGAATGATGACAGGAGCTTTCAATCTTCAAAAGGACACAAAAGCATAATAAAAGTGGTATATATGACTTGTGAACTATGTTCCAAGTTAAATGAAAACTGTGTGAAAAACAGATAAACAATTTTGTTAATCACTGAAAAACTTCATAAGATGCCTGATTCAGTTTAATAAAGTTTAATATAGTTTAATAAAACTATTAAAATTAAATTTTGTTAATGCTGAATGCTGAAATAACATTTAAATATTGGAAAACTGGAATTGTTGGCATGGCAGCTAATAAATTAAGTTAAAGCTGAGACACTAAAATGACTATAAACAACAACAAAACTAATAAAACATACAAAAGCTCATATCAAAATTACTAAAACTTGATGAATATTTAAATGTATATCAAAAATCTATAAAGAAAAGCTAATTCAAAATAAATACTAGTTTGTTAATAATATATAAATCATACTAAAATATCACTGGCCTGATTCATGAAAGAATCATTCTTTTGAGTCAGACCATTTTGACTTTTCTGGTGCTTTTGACATTGCAGTCATATGGAAAACAAGTGTCAGTATATTCTCCAACATCTTTCCGTTTGTATTCCTCTGAAGAAAGAAGTCGTACAGGTATGTAATGACATGAGGGTGAGTAAATGATGACCAATTTGCAGTTTAAAGGGAAAGATCCCTTTAAACTCAAGACAGCTAAAAGACGATTTAAATTGAAGAACTTCTCTTTGAACATTCCTGTATTCTCCTCAGAAGATTATCTACAAACCTCTCTTTAGTTCAGTAACACTTGCTGCTATTGTGTATCCCAGCACTAGTCTTGTCATGGCATGCCTCATACCAGACTTCAGACACCAATCTTCAAACTGGCCAACACATTAAACTATTCTTTATTCACTGCGCTTCAACTATTCACCACCAAAAACCTGTCAAAACCCATCAAAGTTTCAAGGGTCTAGCTCTTAAGTTTTAACACCTGTGAATACCATCAGCCATTCTTTGTTATGCCAACAGAAATTATAAAGTGAGAGAATTAATCATTGAGCACCAGCTTTTGCATTTAAGCTGCAAAACAAAAGCTCCTCTGATGAACAAAAGCAAACTAGATTTTAAGAGCTACCTCTCAAGTCGTTGCGCGGCGGGCTGAAGGTGTAGTTGGGCTGGCCCTGCAGTGTGGCGCTCTTTCGAGCCGGTGGTCCTGCCCAGGGTTTAGGCGCCCATAGGGCGTCCTGCTGCTGGTGAATTTTGGAGGTGAGGAGTCTGCGGCGAAGGCTGCCCTCCGTCTTGGGCTGGAGTTTCAGTTTGCGAGTATATAGAGGAAGAAGTTCATCTTCGTCTTCATAGTAGGTCCTATTCCAGCATTTCCCAGCTGGTTCGGTGGAGAGACAGTCTACGTATGCAATCATCCTGTGCTTGACAAAAGTATCTCAACTCAAGTCCAGTTTGGGATATTCAACCACAGGTTCCCACATCCATCCTTTCAGACAACTAGGTGTCCGGAGAAACCTCTACAAATATTAAGTCTCCAAAAGTCACTAATCATGCCAGATTTGGAAAATATCTGTAAGGGTAAATCTGAGTTCTCCATAAACAAAAGGATCAAAGGTTCGTCACAAGAATCGGAGAAAACCGCGTCTAGTATTTTATTGTCCTCTCACTAACTACCTAAAGCATTAGACTGAGGGAATCCTTCACTTCTCAAGTTAGCTTGCCTTGTCTAATCTGTAAACCAGGATTATCCCTTCACATCAAGTGCTGCTGAAGGCAGGCTTTGCACTACATATGGTCACCTGGGAGAAGGTAGTACAACTCAAAACATTCACTTTAAAGTCCCCATGAAGTTTTTTAAGCCTTAATGTTATCTGTAAGGTAAAGCTTCGCATTTATGAGATATAAAGCATTCAAAACTTGCAGTCTTTCACTTCCGCCAATATGGATAGTTGATTTTAAGGACATCACCCAGCAATTCTCATCAGATTTTTTGTCCAATCAAAAGCTCTCTTGAATCTAAAGCATCCCGCACCCTACATCATAAATAGACGCTGAAACTGCAGCTAAAATCAGTCACTTGTTCACACATTTACTATTTTCTGGTGAATGGCATATAGTGCACTATATAGGGGATAGGGAACGATTCAGACGAATGCAAGTCTGGTTTTGTGGTAGTATTGTGTAGAGTGCACACAGTCTGCCGGTCAGGAGACATGATAGCACCATATCGCGCATCATATGCACGAGTCGGCGCATACCAGAAAACGTATCCATTTGAATTCTGCACAGAATGCTAGATTTTAAAGCGATATCGAGGAGATACGAGGAGGAGAAACGGTTAGAAATTAGTAGGAAACTGCGGCTTTACTGAGCTCAACAGCTCTGGCCGAGATGTGATATAAACAAAACGCTATTGGCTGTTTGTTTTCTTAAAGCTGTTTGATATGTCCCGCCCTGTCATCCTGTTTCAGTGGAAATTACATCAACAAATTGAATAATGCTGTGTGTTTCAAGGCACTTGAAATGTAGAAATGCCATGGTTGAGCAGATAAGGAGGATTGCAAACACTACATTTCCCATTGACTTCTTCAACTGTAACTACAAAACACATATTCTGTCTATGTTTTATGCATTTGCTTGATAATTATACTAACTGCAGTTTGCAGTTTTGGTTTTAGAATAAAATGTTACTTTTTTTACCTTTTGAAATAAAATATTTAAACTTTAGTTGAGGGAAGAGGTTAATGGGGGTTGGCATAAAAAAGTATTAATATAATTCTTTATTTAATTTAAAATAATATTTAAAAAATAGTTTTTTAACAGTAAAAAAACCCAGTAATCTCAAAAACAGCAATTTTGTGTTACAAGCCACCCAAACCTTTGTACTTTATGTCATGTAATTTATAGGTTCACTATGTAAGTTTTGTGTTCAGAATTAACTAAATTTAAATAATGAGTAAATACATCATTAATCCTTCTTCCAAACGTGTTTTTGCCTTACCCTGATTCACTATGGTGAGCCTAAGTGTTTATATTTTAGAAACTGCGTACTCGTCATATCCATAAATAGAGAAAATAGGTTCATTATCACAACGAGCGAAAAAGATTGACATTGAGCACATTAAATCTCAAACCTCTGTGGAATCACTAGTTTTGAAAAACACAAAACAAAGTAAAGTCTGCTGGAAAAAATAGAACACGGCAGTCACAGAGCTCGAAATAAAATGGGAATCAACATTGGTATGGCTTTTCAGAGATGGTGAGAACTGAGGGATTTGAAATGCATAAAAGTGACGTGAAGATGCCATTTTTATTACTCAACAGGGGAGTAAGGTATTTTATTGACCAGATAAATTGCCATATGTATCTCTCTAACAGAGTTCATTGTAAAGCATCATCTATTGTGAAGGATAATATTCATCTGCAGTCATGGCACAGCCAAAACTATGTTGTTCTGCAAAAAATGCATGCAGTTTTGTTTTTTTAACAGCTAGAGGGCCATAGTTTACATCGTGTTAGATAAGTTACATAGTGTACCTTTAAATGAATAAGGGGTAAGTTGTATTTCAAAACAACTTTAATTTTCAGCATATAAATGTAAGAAATCAAAGTTTCAGGTTAATAAATAAATAGCTCAAAATAATTACAATAGCTAATAAATTATCAGCACCAGTCTTTCCTATCTTCTTAGAACCATCTGGAGTCACTTGCACCGCTGTTTGGGTATAGAAAACATGAGAATTAGAGAGGGAGTGAAATACAGTATGACCAACAGATAGTCAGACAGAAAGGGTATTGTGCTTGGTTATCTCTAGCAAATGCAACTAAGTCCAGATAATTTGTTGAGCCCCAGGATGGGTGAAAAATCTGGGGCTGGAAAATGATCCGTCACCCAAATAGATCAACAAAACACTCCAATATTGTATTTCAGCACTTTGAATGGACAAGCTGTATATAATATAATCATGCATATTATCGTGATGAGATCTGATTAAACTCCATCCGTGGTCTGCTAATCCAAACCCTTGAGCTCAATTCTTTGGATGACCGCCAAAGGCGAGAACTGGAGCAGATGAGAATTCCAGCAACCAGAATCTGTCATGCCAAGAGCTTAAACTTACATACAGTACAACCACCACGCTGGCCCAAAGAGAGCTTTTCACAGAAACACTATCACATCCACATAAATGTAGGCTTATCGTTTAACATGCCTGGCAGCAAATGTTGGATGAATGTCCGTCCTGGGCTCTGTGTTAACCTAAATGAGTAACATGCACATTTCAATGAAGTTTACGCTGTGACGTGCACTTTTCTAAGTATGTTTCCAAGAACATTGTTTGTCACAAGAAGTAAAGTATGTGTTTGTGTGGTCATTGCTCACTGGTCTGCAAAGCATCTGGATCCACTTAATTGAATGAACAGTTATGCAGTTAAAGGTTGTATCAGCGATTTCAGGCCCAAAAAAGGCCCAAACATAAATGATCACATTCATCTAATCTTTTCATTTTCACTTTGCAGCCAAAGTGCCAAGCAACCAAAAACAATTGGTTTCACCAACCACTCAAAACCAAAATAAATAGTGTTCCAACCAATCACCGACAGGGTTTTTTTGTGTGCAGATCTCAGAGCCTACAGAGACGCGTTTTTTTGACGGCCTGCTTATGGGGCGGGCAGCTAGCGGATCGTTAGGAAAGATTAGATGAATGTGATCATTTATGTTTGGGCCTTTTTTGGGCCTAAAATCGCTGATACAACCTTTAAGCATTTGTGAAGATGCAGTGCAAATTTGTTAAGCTTAGAGATACTAAAGTTTCAGAAATCTAGCACTTTTTGTAACAGAAGAAATATGAAATGGCAGGTTTATTAATTTTTGATAATGAATAAGAGCGAGAATGAGGCAGCTAAACTAATTTAGCAACACAGTAAAAAGTGATCAGTTGACTTAAAGGTACAGTATGTAAAGTTTAGCGGCATCTAGTGGTGAGGTTGCGAATTGCAACCAACAGAAGTTACGGTGGCCGACAGGAAAAGATGTCGTCGTCTGAAACAGCAGAGAGTAGCCAGTTAAGCAATAAGGTTTCTTTACAAAGATAAATTAAGAAATTAAGTTTACTTAATTATTCAGTAAAACATTGTCATTGCGAAAATTATTGTTACTTGTTCATCATTGTGTCAGTGTTTTATTCGCTGACTTTAGCTAGCTTCTTTGCACGAAGAACAATATAGTGACGAAACACGCTCTGTAGTAGTTTGTCCATTTAGGGCTACCGTAGAAACATGTCGGCGCAAAATGGAAATAAAATTTCAATGTAAGGGGACCCGTGGTGTATGTAGATAGAACGGCTAATTCTAAGGTAAAAAAAACAAACAAAAAAAACATAACGGTTCATTATATAAGGTGAAAACATAGTTATGAATATTATATTCCATGTCAGTCAACAGATCCTCCTAAATATTACACAATGCGCCTTTAACTTAAAAAAAGTGCATGAGGAAATCCGTTGCCTTTAAAATATTTAAGTAAATAAACTTCATGTGTAATTGAAAAAATGAAGTTGTTCTAATAATTTTAAGGCAACAGGTTTCCTCCCTTACTGATCACATTTTACAGTGAACCTAATATAATCCCACTTTCTTCCAAATTTCGTTTTCCTTCTACAGAAGAAAGTAAACTTAGTACAGTATACATGACAATGATGTACTAAAAACAGAAAGGTTTTTCCTTTGCGTTTTTCACGTACAGATGACAACGTTGTCAAAACGAGCCCAGTTCACCCGGATGCTGCATTATGCAGGTCAGGCCAGTAGTTGGCGTTGTCATTTTGTAAAGAAACACAACACGCCTATAGACTGAACAAGTAATACGCATGCATAATGGTAGATAGTATTGTTTTCAAAAACTTGCACTTTGAAAACCTTTTCCAAAAGTTTGCGTTTTTAGGCCCGTAAAACGCCATTGT
This sequence comes from Rutilus rutilus, assembly GCF_951802725.1. Taxonomy (NCBI): domain Eukaryota; kingdom Metazoa; phylum Chordata; class Actinopteri; order Cypriniformes; family Leuciscidae; genus Rutilus; species Rutilus rutilus. Next base: position 23,955,697 of record NC_140226.1, on the reverse strand, counting down.
CATGTAAATGAATGGCCAAAATGCATAAAAAAAATTCCATTCCTAGTTGAAAACGATGTGTAAACATCCCCTGAGATTAGTTCCTCCAAGGAATCATACAAACCAGTGGCTCTGAATAGAGATTGTGCGCCCCCACTGGCTGCAAGTCGGCACTGCCCGAACCCCTGCTTGTTTGGGTGCAAAAACCACAAGGTTGGAGGGTTTCAACAATGGTTGCTATGGAGCCCCTGTAATTCGGCCAAAGGCACCTGCTGGAACAGTCAGTGTGCACGGCTCCATTGTTGTGTCCATTTGGATCATTTCTGTCCTTTGTCATGACTCAGTGGACGTGACTTTAATCAGACAGAGCTGTTGTGTGGGAAGTTGGCCATCATTTGATATCCTGTATACTACAAGTGAATAAAAGCATATGCACAGCACCTGCGAACTGTGAGATGATCATCCTAAAGGTCTGACACGACCACAGAAATTGCCACAATTGGTCATCTTTCGTCTGGGACAGCCCTGGGACATCTCAAAATGAATATATATATATATATATATATATATATATATATATATATATATATTTTTTTTTTTTACCATTGTAAATTCATTTAGCATTTTAAATTATTGGGTTTTAGTTTTTCATGTTTTATTTATTTATTTAGAAGAAAAAAAACTAAAAATTCAATATCGACCATGACATGAAAAGATTATTGACTTATTTCATTGGCCAGAATTTAAAGATTGGTACATCCCTAATCTCAAATCGGGTTTTATGTCAGCTTATATGCTTATGTCATTAAAACCAAAAGGAGAACGCACACATATGCACATATTTCAGATACCATTTGTTTATATATAGCCAGCTATACATACATGTGCAAAAATTCCCACTATACTTATTGGAATACCAACTTAGAGCTGTTAATGGCATTCTCTCAATTCCAGTATTCAGACCACCAGTGTTCCCAGCTAGACTGCAACATGCATATGTGAAATATTTGATGTGAACATTCAATGTAGTAACTACTACACAGTAGTGCACAGCATTCTTCCGACCAATAAATAACTTGATTTCAAAGGACATCTGTGGAGTTCAGATGCTGTATATCACACACTCCTACAAATAAGCATCCTAGAGGAGGAACCCATTTACAGCTTTAAGGGGTGCTTTTGGACTACATTTCCAAATACTCCCATCTGTCAATCTCTTAATGTTTTGAATGTCCCTCATTCTTTCCACAGAATCTTAAAGAATGCCAAAACATCCTAGACTTTGATTCAACATTAAAATCATTAACTCCCTTGAACGGTTCCATCTTAGAATCGTCCGGTATGGTGTTTATGAAATGAAGAATGGCCTTTCTTTGCTTATCTCCACCCTCAAAATATGTGCAGGCCAAACACGATGTTACAGGGATCAGACTCAGAATTCCACTAATGTGAAAGGGAGGGTCGGCAACGCACACGCCTAGTGACTGAGACCCTCATGAGGGGCTGACATATGTGGAATGGCCATCATTCTTCAGGCTCAAAGCCAACCCTGGCTAATGTTCCCGATTCATAACTGTCACAGGAACTGTGAATGCCTTGTGTGAAACGGGAAAAAGTATATAATGAGACATTCATGCTCGCATGAGACTCGAATCCAGGTGTTTTAACAATTAAGCCTGGATAATGACTTTGAGATTTGGAAAAATCATCATCCTGACAGCTGAGATTCTCATAAGACTTCTGCATCTTCAATCCAAAGCAAGCAAGAACAACGTAAAATCCTCCTACTTGAGCAGATAGGATGGGATGATTGGTCCTTTGGGTAGGATCGCAAAATGAGCGAGACAATAATTGGATTACATCCAATCAGCTGCTTTGGCTCTTCTGGAAAAGAGTAAAATGGAGAGAGAGGGAGGCGGGTACATTTATCTAGGTCAAGGAAGCTTAATTTATTAAAAAAAAATCTTACACAGAAGAACGCTTTCAGGCTCTTAAAGTAAATTACACTCCACAAAATACCCATCCCTGCCTCCCACGAGTCGTCTCCACTTCTCATTTAAGTTACAGAAGGACTTTGATTTTATTCAAGACCTGAGGAGCAGCTGACTAACAGAATGCTCTTTTAGCTGTTCATTAGGGAGCTGCGAAACCTTTTCTCCATCATGTGACACTTTTAGAGAAGCCTGTGGGTTGTGGGTCACCGCATGCATTCGCACCCGGCGATTACACCTCTGACAACAGTAGTCAGTCCATAAAGCAGCTTTACTTTACGAGAGCAGACGTACTTGGATGCAAGTGTGCAGTGTGTTGGTATACAATTAGCTTAAAAAGGAAAATCCACAAGGGTTTTTATGGAAAGAGAAGGAGCGCTGCTGGTGTGATATGAATGCACTTGTTTTGGAGCTTGACTTTAAAGCAGAAGCCTGTCTCAACCTGCAAAAAAGCCCTCAGCTACAGGCTGAATGCATCCAAATTCATGCTGCTGCTGCAAATGACAGATTTTTGTAAACAACACTGAACAATGAAGTATGCTTTAGGCCAGTTTAGTGGATATTATCAATTACAAATCTATTTCAATCCATCAGTTGAAGAACATATTGAAAGAAAACACATTGAACCAAATAAGCCAACATAAATGATTGAAAGTAAGGTAATGAAGTTTAGTAGGGAGACTGAGGCTAGTTGTCACACCTTTTTACTCAAGTCCACAATTAAAAAAATAAAGTTAATTAACACACATTGATGCCCCAATAGCAGGGGTTGTGACGAACCTGCCATTATTATTTTGACTTTTCAGCTAAATTTAAACCATAAGACAAAATTCAGTGGAACAGCAAAAAGATTACAAGCAATAAAATATCGAATGTTTCCATAAAAATAAAATGAAAATATGTGAAATGTGAGAGCATGAAAAAATGCCTTCACTTAAACCATAGTTTTGGGATAGAATTTAATTAAGTGGGTTAATAAAAAATAAAAATAAAAAAATACTGTAGTTTGAAACCAAGATACCAAATCACTGTTAAAAAAAAAAAAAAAAAAAAAAAAATATATATATATATATATATATATATATATATATATATATATATATATTAGATATATATAACTGAATGTTTGACTTAAAACCATACAGACGGTGAGATACAACACTTGAGACAACAAGCCTTCTCAGCTTAGCTTGAGAATAGTAAAATGAATGTCCAATTTTAGGCTATTTTCATCTGATCCTGCTATCAAAATACTACCACAGGTCAGAAAAAGTACTTTTGAAAAAAGGTCACTTTGAAAAGCACTGGCACTAATCAGCCAAGACATAAAGCCAAAATACCAATGCGACCATTCAAAACATGACCTTCAGGTCACTGGTGAATGAAAGAGGAGACCACTGGCAAAGAAAAACTGGTCACCATGCTGGGCAGATTATTTATGCTTGATATGAAGAATACACTGGATAACAAAAAGTCACAAAACAACAGAAAAGTAAAAAGAAAAGGGAAAAAGAAAGAGAGTGAACAAGAACACAAGCCACCTGATCATCCATCCAAAACAAACACACACACATCACAAAACAAAAAGCTAAGCTTAAATAAATAGTTCACCCAAAGTAAATAGTATGTCATAATTTACTCATGTTGTCCCAAACCTCTATAACTTTCTTTCTTCAGATTAATACAAAAGATGAATTTTTGAAGAATGTCATTGCCACTATTTTCCATATAATAAATGTAGAGGAGAACTGGGGCTATCAAGCTCCAAACTGATAAAAACCATAATAAAATAACTTTTATGATACTTTTACTCACGTAAAAGAGAGACCAGAACATTTCTTAAACATTTCCGTGTTCCGCTGATCAAAGTCATACGGGTTTGTTTGGAACAACGAGGGTGAGCAAATGATGACTAAATTTCCATTTATAACCGAGCAATTCCTTTCAACCAAACACCAAGCATTGTATACATTATTTAAAGATCAAATGAGGATCACAAAATACCAGCACAGAGCCAAAACCACAAAGAATGACAAAGCTGCAACACTTGCAGCTGAAACTTGCATTTCTAAAGAAAAATATGCCATACAATCACTGCTCAGTAGAGCTCACATGAAAGACAGATCAGATAAAAGTTTCCTCCTTCCTTATAAACAACCTCTCTCATCACCTCAAAACTATATGGTCACTATAACTTTTCTGACAGATTCCCACTCTTTCCCCCGGCAGCCTGCGAGCCGGACTTCCTAGCAAGAAAACAAAGGAACCGGAGGAGAGAGGAGCGCTTTGAAACTGTGCAGGACGTTTAACTAACAGCTGAGCTCAACACCCCCCCCCCCCCCCCCCCCCTTTGTCTTCCATCAGGGAACTGTTACACTCTGAAACTGCAATAACTTGTGCCTCCTAGCAGTTCTTTGTCTTTCTTTCCTTCAGTTTCGAAGGTCTGCCACTTACCTCTCAGACAGAACATGGTCTCCTGCCTCTCCCACTGTATGTTGGTATTTTGTGGGAAGTGTGTCAAGAGTTTTGGAGCGCACTGTCCTCACACAGCCCCCCGTCCCTCCAGAGCACAAACACTCACACAGGTTCATAGACACTATCTGTAACCCCCTCCCTCGGTTTCACCCACGTATACAGACACACACGGTGGCAACCAGCCAGCTCATGCGCCCTGGGAAAGTGTTATCCAATCCCAACATACTCCTGCCGTTCCACAGGACTGACACTATTCCAGGACAAAGGACAGAGAGGTGGAGAGATTGCGGGAGAGAGAGACTGACTCAGTCAGGGAGACCCCCTCCTTTTCTCTCTCTCTCTCTCTCTCTCTCTCCATCCTCAGCTGCAGCGCTGCAGAGCATTGATTGTTTTTAACTTAGCTGTCAGCAGTTCTGACGTCGCTGGCTTTTGACACACACAAAGTTAAATATAGCTAAATCCCCTCGACTCAATTGTTTGCTACAGAAATAAAAGGTCATTGTCCTATGCTGTCATCTGCCGCTAATGCTTAGACTAATAGCTAAACACACAAAACATGCTTTGTGTGATGCATTTTGACAGCATTTAGTGATTTTGATTATAGCATCTGAGTGCAAATAGACCTGAAAGCAGATTCATATCTACAGATATAGCAACATTTATCAAATCAAACCGAATTCAAGCACAATAACTTAGAAGGTTATTGCAGTAAAGTTGACCGTAATCCCAATGCTATTTCAGTCTTACTTTAACTAAAAAGCTGGTGTTGACTGTGGACTGAGATTAAATCAGATGGCTTGACTAATTCAATCAAATTGTTAATCTTGGACTCCTCACAAGGAAATCCCTCACTATCACAAGGTAAATACAATCACGTTGTTGGGAACGTTTAGTTCTCTTGTGTTTTAAAGGCTATATTACGGAACTATCACAAACAGACAAATACAATGAAAGATGAGTGTCCTGTACTTACCTCTGCGATGAAGAGGTGCGTAAACCCACTCATCATATTCATCATCAGCATCCAGCTGCTCTCTGCGGCAGGGGAAGAAGTGTCCACGCTGCTCGGACAGAGAAGAAAGACCCAGGGCACCAAGGGTTCGAGGTTCAGGGTGACTTTTGCCCTCTGCCCACTCCCCCCTGTACCTCAGAAAGCTCCTCTCTCCCCACATCTCCCAGAATCAGCGCCAACAAAAAGCCTGACTCGAGCCGAAGTGTCAGGCACGTCTCCAAATGCCCCACATTTCCTTACGAAACGCAAACAGCAGCTTAGATCACTCTAACATGGAGGGATTTATAATAAACATGCTTGCAAAAACCAAGGGCGGGTCCTTCTGGAATATCCATGCTTCAAAATATGATGTTGAAATTGTCTTCATTCGCTCCACTACAAGCAGTGCTGGTTTTCAACATGCCTTTAAGCTCCAAAAATACATTCTTCTTTCTTTGTCTAAATGAGTTTGACTCCAAACAAGTAAAGTGCAGTCTCAGGAAGTCCGAAGAGAAACTTTGGACAGAAAGTGAAGAACTTCCTCTGCTCCCCAGCTGTGACACGTCGGTGCGTTGGCGTGAGCAAGTGTGTGTGTGTGTGCATACTCATGTGCTCCTCCAGCACGGCTGCTTCAGCTCCAGCAGGATTTTTGCATGCTCTTTCTTCAGGTGGAGCAAAATAAACTCCATCTGTTATGCTGCTCAATGAACAAGGCGATTCGAAGTAATATTAAACAGAACAGCTCCTGGCTAAACCACACGATTCTCACACTCCTTCTGTCTAATCTTCAAAAGGCAACACTTTTGGCGTGGTCCACACACACCCTATAAATAGATAAAGCAGATTAATTGATTTAGAGTGTCTTACAGGTGACAGGGGAAAAGCTCTTAGACCTGTCACATAGTGTGCCTGTTATTATAATGAATTATGCATGATTATTTATCATAATTATAGTATACAGAGTGACAGTACTCTGAAAAAATACAGCACAGAACAGGCTAAAAAGCAAAGAAGACATTTAATGTTACTTGTTTAGTGACCGATTAGCTACACTGATGGTACTATGCATCACTTTCCCAAAAGAAAAAAATACATCAATCTCTCTCTTCTAGAGTCTCTTGAGGCATAAAGACATTTTTAGGAGGACCAAAACTACAGAGAAAAGAAATATTTATGTGATCCATAAATCAGCTAATGCCATAATAAAACATGCACTTCAGAGATCCAAGTGGTGACTAAAAAAGCGACTAAAATCGCTAATGTGACCAAAGAATCCATGACCAAACCATGAGTCATTTTGTTGTTATTTCCAATTTTGTTCTAAAAAAATTTGGTGCAAAAATCTTTGCTTTTGAAACCATGAAAACAGAGTGACATTTATATTGCACAAATAATATATTTTTTTAACATATTTGAATCAACAAGTTAAATTAGTGAAATTCATCTAAATGAATATTTTTTCTTTGCTGGTGGAAAGTTTCTTTGGTCATATGTTCCTATTGACCCATATCTGGGCCACCATAGAGATGTATGTTTGATATAGTGAGCCAGTTGGCATAATCAGCTCGCCCATAGTCAAATGTTTCCCAAAAGCCTTGACATCAAGAGCAATCCAAATGTTCCAGACTGCTTTACATGGCATTAATCTGGAATACATGCTGACCCTAAAACACCGTGATGGCGCCAAAACCGTTCCAAAGTCTTAAATGCCACGATTTTGTACTGCACAATTCAGCAGTAATGCATATAAATTGATGATGGCTTTAAAAATCCTTAGATTCATTCACATGAATACATTAATTGTATTTACATCTATTCAGTGACACTGGTTATGTCCTCTTGGCATGCTGAGATGGATAATTAATGTCTAGTTTCTGTTTGCTGCTGAAGGAATTTACGATAATGTCAGAATAAAAACCTGAAACAATAATATAGCTAATTAGTTTAGGCACTATTATAATATTTTCATAAAAGTACACCATGTCTAGCTGCTAATCATCTACCTTACATCAGGACTATGCAGACTAGCAGACATCATATTTCAGCCACAAGAGGGTGCCATGGACCCAAACATACTATTGAATTTAATATTTGCCTAAAAAAAGACTTCATTTTAGCCAATAAATCTGTTAATGTCACTCAAGCACTAACTCAAGACATCATTACGTCCCTAACAGGCAGCCTTTCCTCATATTCAGGGATGATATTCAAGACTTTAAAAACATTAGATAAGGCATGATAAAATAAAGAGAGGGAAACATAAACTATCAAGCCAGAGCTGAAACAGATACCTGATACAGAAGCTTATCCGACACGCTTAGCTACCTTCCTGTTTACACAAGATTTTCACTCTTGCTCAGTGTTTTTGTACCATTTTGCCCCCATATTTCCTTCAGGGACAGACAGGGAACCCTGCTACAAAACACATCAACGTCCTTGACTTTAATTGTCACTCTTTTAAGTATGCAATTTTAGATATTTTTCAATAACAACATACATTTTAAATAAGAATACAATTAATTTTGTTTTTAGGTTATAGTTTTGGCAAGAAGGTTTCCATATGAACAAATAAAAGCAAATCAAGTTAGTTTGGATTTCTATTTCAGTGCATAAAGAAGCATTGAATACAATTTAATAAAGCTTATGGTTTTCAGTAACTATTGGAACCTCTACAATGAGTGTGTGCTCAGACTGCAAAGTTTAAATGAAATGGAAATGCAATCTCTTCCAGACAGACCACAACTGCGGTTTTACTTATGAGCTGGTCGACTCCACCCAAATAAACCAGTGAATTCAAATCTCTCCTTCCACACATACACATTCCAAAAAATGAATGTTGGCGGTATTTTGACAGGCACTTTCCTCACTAAAGCAGGACTAAACAACCCCAGGATCAGATGTTTTCAATTAGGATTAAATTGGAAAAAGGGAGCAGCAACAGCAGTGGAGTCGCATATTTCAACCATAAAGTCCAGTCATATGGCCTTGGCAAACTAATAAGCCATTAAAACCACATTAAGGGGACTTGTTGAACCATAACTAATGACCTCAACTGACAAATTTACCCCCGAGAACCTACTTTTACCTGTCATCCACCTTTGTTTTGTTTCTCTGGGTTGTTCTATTTGTTTTTGTATAAATAATAATAAAAAAAGCTGAAAACAGACCACAACAGTTTCTATAAATTATTATTTGACTTCATTCATCAATACCATGGAATATACATATTTATTGCCTTACAATGCATCCATTACAAACACTATACTATAATGTGTTTATTGTCATTTTCACTGCAAAGTGAAAAACATAATTTTATTAATCAGTATTTTTTTTTTATCTTGTTTTCCAATAAAAAGATCTAAACATACTTAAAACCAAATACATTTCTCTGACAAATTTGTTGCGGGCTGCAGCTAACAATTATTTTGATAATCGATTAATCTGTCAATTATTTTTTCGATTAATCGGATGAAAAAAATATTATTAAAAATGTTGTTTTTTTTATTAAAAATGTTTTTTAATTCATTACTTTAAACAATGTTATTGCAAATCCTACCCCAATGCTGTCCTCAACAATATGTGTAATATAGCTAAAGCCTATAAAAACAAATATAGCCTAGTGAATGTCTCGATGCAGGATGGTGTACACAAAAAGAAAAGTGTTAAAATACAAACATTACATTCTAAACCTAAATACAACACGGGGGACATGTCCCCATCGCTTTTATCCAGGGTCGATATTGTCCCCACCACTTTTGAAACATATCGCGGCACGGATGTACCAATACAAATAAAACATCTCCAGTTAACTAGCAGAGCATTCGTTTCGTTCGCTAGTTAAATAAGAGGCGATCTAGCGCTGAAATGTGTTTTTTTTTTAAATCAAGTGATCAAAGTGCTCGTTGTCGCTGCGATCAGTGGCGCGGATACAGTGTTCTCTTGTGTCTTCACTCGGACGCGCGCTTCAATCCGTTGTGGAGACACTCTATTCGTTACGGTGAAATCACAAAACAAAATGCACACAAACGTGTCCCTGCTTGATATACAACCACTGATAAACATAATCGGTTTTGATGATGAAAAAAAAAAAACTATACGAATGCGGATTAGAACCCAGAACCTCTTAACATGCTTGTCAAAAATTGTGCCGCTGGACCATTGCTGAATATACGTAGCCTACAATATCAATAGACGTGAATGTATTTATCACATGAAAATTCTCGCCACTAACAACATATATTAGATCTCATTATACGACCAATTAAATCCAAAATTAAACCCAATGTACTATTTAAATCGACATCGTAATGATATTGTTATTAAACGTGACGCATCTGTCAAAGCAGGACAGGGCAAGACGCGGCAAATGCTTATGCTTTTGTTTGAAGCGCTTATTAATATATAGAGCATTCTCATGTTTCGGACAACATTGATCATGTAGCCTACCTTTCCCGCAGCAGCTCACTCTGATTTCCATATGTGTTTTGACCATATAAATGTGTTATTCAGTATTAACTACTGTCACGCGATGTGACTAGCTGGTAGTTTCCCGGTCACAGCGCGCAGACGCGACTAATCGATAATCAAATTCGTTGTCGATTATTTTCATTTTCTATAAAATCGATTTGATCGATTAGTTGCTGCATCCCGTGCGGTTTATGCTTAAAACAAGGGTAAAAATCACAATTGGATTAAAAAGGGTAAAAATATATAAATTCTCTGAAAACAATAGGCCTAAGACCTTTCACATTTTTCCTTCTCAAGTAGGCCTAATAGCCTACATTTATGATTTGACCTCTACTGAGATCAACAGCACAATACAATAAATTTGGCTTAATTTTAAATAACTTATAAAACATATTTGTTCCAAGCCTTTATCTTTTCATGCTGTTTTCCTCTAAACTCTCTCAAACAATCAGATGGGACCCCCATAGGCTATCAATCACCTTCATAATGTCTTAAAGTTTTTTTTTATGTGACATCTATGGCCTCCTCGATGAAAAAAACAACAACTTTAAGACATTCTGAAGGTGATTTTAGGTGTTTCTGCCCTTATTGAAAGCCTTTAAATAATGAATTAGATGGTCTGAGTTGATATGCATCTATAGATATAGCTATAGCAAAACGGCTTGAATCTTCAATAAATGATAAACAGACCATCTCAATGAGTATTAAACAAGTTTATTTGTAACCTTGTAACGTCATCTTGAAGAGTTCTTTTCACTTTGCCTTGTAGACAAGTGGCTTTTCAATTATATAGGCCAACCAAAGTCTACAATAGGCTGAATGTAGACTACCTTAATTTCAAGTTCAATAGGAAACTTGTTTACAGATTTTCTTCCTCTACTGGCAGCAGCCATTCCAGTGGTTATAAGGTTCCTTTCACTCTATAGTCTCAGCCAGAGAGACATCACAGAGAGGAAATATTCACAAAACCAGAGGAAATCCTGAAGTCTGTCACTGTTGTATCTCACTCATCCCCTCTCTCTTATATCTAAATTATCATATCTGTGTTATTCCAGTATCACAGCTGTCACCACAAACTTCACATATGGTCACCATTTGCATCAGCAAGCTTGACCACAGCATAGTTTATCATAGTGAAATTTTACAGTAATATTTGAAAGAAATAGAGAAATAAAGTTGTGAGATATGAAATCGTAATTAACATGAGGTGGACAGTACAGATACAAAATGGAGATGCTCAACCAAGTCAAAAGCCAAAACATATGAGGCATATCATGAAATCAATTTCCTGACAAACTTTGAGGAGGATCCCTTCAAAAATCCTGTTGATATACAGTATACTGGCCTTCAGATTTTTACAGCTCCGTGTGAGGAATGAAGCTTATCTGTATATAAACAAGTTAAAAGAATGTTCATAAAAAAACATCTCTGTTATATTTGCTACTGTGTGAGGCACATTTGATAAGACCACCTTGTAACAAAGTTGAGGAGTCTATGCCTGTGTGGGTTTATGCTGGGAGTATTGTCTGAAAACAATAACTCAAACTCGGTTAAACTGCACAGAGGCAGTGGGGGCGATTCTTCGGTTTCAGACTTCCAGGTGTGAATCTGCTGGACGACTGAGGGATTTAGGAATGTGCTGGATTTTTCCGCTAAGGAGGAAAATCATATTTCTTTTTCAGCCCGAATAAGCATCCCAGTCCCACACTGACCTACTTCTCCACATCCCCATGAGATCTTTTAATTAGTCTGAAGTGAAGGGCAAACTGAAGGGGAATCGACACAAAAGACACCCACGTGCTGAAGAAGAACAATTCACAGATACCATTACTTGGAAAACAATAACTAGAATTCACTCTAGGCTGAAGCCTACAGTTTAGGAATTCCCAAAACATAATGAGCAATTTAGAAATTAAACAATGAAAAAAGCTCTACTGGGAAAATAAACTAGCCTAGGATTGCTGGTCTCCCAGGTTGGTTTTAGAGTGAATTTTTTTTTTTTTTTTTTTTTCATAACCAGCTTGACAACCAACTTTTACATCTTACAATGTTATCTTGAGCTAGTCATGCAAAACGGCCTCGGCAGAAAGTTGGACTGAGGCCATGAGAAGGCAAATTATCTGGAACAGGAGAGACTGAGAGGCTTCTGCATTGAAAATGGGGACTAAAGGCCAAAACAACTAGAATTAAACTAAATGAAAGCATCAGGCCCTGACCTCTGTGATTCACGTTGGCATGAACCCGTAAGAGTACTTTACTCCAGCTCTGCCATGACTAAATAAACTCAATAACAAAAGCTCTTCAATCACAGAGACTGCTCTCAATGCCAAGCTGGATGTAAATTCAGGGCCGCTTCGTCCAAGCACAAGACACTTATTGTTGAGGCAGAGGCAGGCCAGTCAGTTTAATGACGCTGAATGCACAGTAAAGTTTCAGCTTAAAAAGGAAAGTCTGCTGTATCATTAGATTCTGACATGGTAGACTCAAATACACCTTTACATCAGAGGCATGGAAGTGCAATCAAACTAGAACCACATTATTGCACTACTACTCTGCCATCTCTTACATTATTACTCCTCATTCCCATTGTTTTTTGGCCTACGTAAGAAGTACCTGCATGCCATTCTCCTTCCATTACTGTAATTATATTAGACCTACTACTTTCGTTCCATCAAATTAGATTCTTTGAGAAAATTGACGAGTTAAAATCTCACCAGACATGATCTACTCACTAGAGCCTTTCACAGCAAGCTTTTAGTCCAGCTCATAAATATAGCATACTGTTACTAAAAATCAAACTTCTTTCAGCAAGAAAGAAAATGTGAAACAGTGGCATAGAAACCATACCCTTTCACATGTAAATCTTATAAATAAAAGTCTAAATTCTGTGCAGGTGTGAAAACACAACAGTTCACAAATTAGAGATATCCTAATAGTCTAAAATGATAATTTGTATATAATTATAACTAAGGGTTTATCTGAACAAGCCAATCAGTCATCCCATGATTAGACGTAAAACTGATGCTTTTATTTGTATAAACAGCCTATATATTTGGAGAAGACGCGATGGAGTGTGTGGCTGGCTAAACTATGCTTGTTCTTTTTTGGAGCGCTAGAGTACTACATGAAATATCTAGAACAAAATTAAACATGATCAATCGTATCCTAAATGAACTGTATTGAACCGTATTCAAATGTGACCTCCAAATGCGTCCTTCGTTTCCTGTGAAATGAAGGACACAACAGATGGATCCTTCGTGGCCTTGTCACGCAAGTGACAACAGGATTTTTTTTTTGAGAAATTGCCAAGTATTGGGTTTCAAATATCTAATGATAATAAAAAAAAACTTTTAACGCAGTGTAAATGTTGACTTATATCTTTCTAAGATGCGATTATATATAGTTTATACTCTTTATTATAGAAACATATTTTGACAGTTTGTGAACCCTGTTTTGTTTTCAGACAGTTTAATATAACTTTAAAAAAAAGTCCAATTCAAAAGTTACTGGCACTCATCAATGGCAGCTGTCACAGTTTCTAGGTGACAAGAACAATCCACAGTAGGCAAGATTTAACAATGCTCGTTCCAACCTTTCTGGCCTTCGAAGGATGCAGCCTCTGAAGTCAGAGTCCTTCGAAGGATGCAGCCTCTGAATTGGGACACAGCTCATGGTTTCTTAGCATGTTTTCATTTGTTGTCATAGCAACTCATTGTTAAATTGATTTGATTAACCTGCTCCTTGTTTAGCTATTTGGTTTCTGTGTATTTATAGCCATTAGTTTTAGTCATTCTTTGTCCATTCTAATCTATGCTGAGTTGTATTATTCTCCTGCAGTTTTACTCCTGTGTGTTTTTTGTTTAGCAAAGTATTGTTAATAAATGTGACTGCTGTGTTTAGATCCTGCCTCTACTCTTTCTTTGTTGCAACCAACCATGACACACAGAAGCTTGATTCTGGACTCAATGTTAAGTTTACTAACACAATTTCACCATAATTAAAGAATTAAAGGCAGGGTAGGTAGAAATGGTCTAAAATTTTTATTTTTCAAATTTGTTTAAACTTTATGTACATATCAATACATAATTAAAATGTAAGTACTCTGAAAAAGAAAGTATCAAAATCGAGTGTCTGTAGACCTCTCACGACTGTTTTAAAGACATCTCATTATTTCCATTCACTCCACCCCCTCATTTCTGTGCTTCTTCCAAAGCCTCGCCCCCAAAACACATGAACGCGCGACTCCGACCGCTGAGCTAGAGGACGCATTATTTACCTGAGACAAGCGGAGGGGAAGGGGCATTTTTTTGCCTGGTTTGCCTTCACTAACTGCATATGCCGGTACTGTAAATTTAGATTGCTCTTTCTCTGCCATTGTTTTGGTATTCCTAGGTTCAGTGCCTTCTTCTTCTTCTTCGATAGATTTTATTGGCAGCTTGCAAACATAGTGCATTACCGCCATCTACTGGACGGAGGTGTGATCAGGTTCCGTGCCTCTCGCACTCCTCAAATCAAACGGTCGCGCGCAAGTGGGCAGGTGCTGTGTGGCAAAAGGGTGGTTGCCATGGTTGCGAGAGAGTGACAGTCGCCTAAGCCAATCCTTTGATTCGTCCCGAATCGAAATAATGAGCTGTGTTTAATACAGATTAAACGGTCTAGAGTCACTTGATTTTTATACTCTTTTTTTCAGAGTTCTTACATTTTAATTATGTATTGATATATATAGAAAGTTTTAACAAATTTGGATCTTTAATTTTTAATAAATCCTACCTACCCTGCCTTTAAGCCCAGAATTAAAGCTACAATATGTTTGTTTGTTTTTCGCCGCTAGGGGTCGCTAACCTCTTATAATAACAAAGGCGAAGGTTGATGACGCAGTGATAAGCAGAATCATGGAACTTGCCGTCATGCTGATGGATCTAATAATGTTTATGGATGAGTGAAAACATTCATATTTTTTAACATGACAGTGGTATGAAGCAGGGCGCGATTGCTAATGAGAGACAGATATCAGCGCCACACGCGAGTCCCGCGGATATAAAGAAATTAGGACATACTGCAACTAACCGCAAGTGCTGAATTACTACTTACACAGGTCAGTTTATTTGACAAATTAATATTGTGAGGTAACGCAGCGCTGTTAGACTTGGTCTAACGTTACACTATCATACTAAACAGCATTTGAGTGTGTTGAAAGTTATAATGTTATTCTATGTGTTAGTTTGTTGGCTATATAAGACTAGCAGTAAGCTAAATCAACATTAGAATAACATACTGATCATATTCTAACATTTCATCATGTTGAGCTATATAACATTGATTTGTTTTTGTACATTTGCTCACCTGTCTAATAAAGTACATGCAAGAGCGACGGCTCTGTCAAGTCGAAGTTTGCCGTGAAGCTCCCGGCATCTCGAAAACGCCACGCTGATATTGATCCTCGTTTTAGTTCTCCTTTTGTCCCAAAGTCTGCTTGCCATGATTCATAATGTCTGAACGAAACAACAACAGCGTGGCACTAAACATTACGCAGTTGTCCACATCTGTCGCCATGGTTACTATGGCAGTACAAGCAGAAACCAGGGATAACGCGGATATTACGTCATTGACAGGCGACAAGGGACGGGCACTATTTAAAATTGTGAATTTGTCTGAATTTACAAATTCTTGTAAACATTTAGGATAATGTAAGTACATAATTGAAATAAATATATAACACTGTGCAAGTGGTTTTTGGATATTTTGATACAAAATTCGTACATATTATACCTTTAAATTAAAATGGAAAAGTAGTAAAGGGTGTGCATACGAAGCCCTCTGCTTCCATTTACACAGAACCATTTCCCAACAAAAACTTCCAGAAAGGAAAGGAAACATTAAGTCCAGAGGGTCCATAAAAATCTGTCATGAAATAAAAATAAGCCCACAAGTTCCACCAAGATAGACTTTACAGCAGTTCCAGTGAGTCATCTATTGTCTGGATGGGAGAGTTATGTGATACAACTGTCTAAACAACATGATGTCACAACAGTCAAGAGTGCAAAACTTTCCCATTTGAGAGAAACAGAAGAGTGATCACAAGTTGTATTTTAGTCACTGAACAAAAACAAAAAAACACACATTCAACAAGATACATTGTGAAAGTACATGTAAACTTAAAAAACTGTCTTAAAGTCTAAAAACCTTCATCATCTGCAGTCTAATAGTTTATATGAACTTTCAAGTAGATATCTACAATACACCAAAAATATTAGTCACAAGGTGTGAATCTTCCATCGTTGTTATCATGGAGAGTACTGCTATTTTAACTCGATTGCATTCATTAAAGACTTGAACTTCTAACTAGTAAGTTAATTTGAAGTTTATAGATGTAAATAAATTAAAGGTATTCAAAGACAATGTTCCTGATCCAATAATGATTCATTTGTTGGACAGCTATCCAGTATTTTGGTCAAGCCATTTTGAAATATTAAGCATTCAACCTTTTGCAGGCCAGATTTCATATATCAGATTGCAACAGTCCGTATCTCCTTCAATGTGGACTTCAGAGGATTCTCAACTGATACTAGATTTTCATGGATTTGAATAGAATCATTAACCAAGGTTCCAGCTTTCAACTCTTAGGAACTCAAAGCTCTCTGCTTCTATTCAATTATTCCCCATTTGAGCAGAAAATAAAAAAACACAACAGGTCAATGTCTATTCCTTTTGTAGAAAGACAGTAGGAGGGAAAAGGAAAAGCAATTTGGAAAGAATATAAGCACACATACAGCAGGAAAAAAAGATATTTCCCCAATTATAATGAGGGAAATATCACATATAGACAAAGAAAGAGGGTGTGCATTCATCTGGCTGTGATAAAAACACAGTATCAGTGAGAGACTTCATAAGGGCTGGACCAACATCTGGTTTCGACATGCTTTCCCCCTGCAGACGAACTCTGAGGAATGGGTTAGAGGAGCTTTCTGAGGGAAGGAGGGAGGAGGGTAGGAATATAACAGCTGGATTGCATATTGTGACACAATATGTGTATGGTTTATACATTTCAGACCCAGCAGTAAATATACTATGCTTTGTAGTTGCTATTGTCAGAACAAACCAAATATGGGGGGCTGATGTATCCCAGAAAATGTTTGTGCAAAATGTTTCATTCTGTGTTGCATTATAACCTAATGCATGTATTTATTCTTTAATCAAAATTAAATAAATTGTTCTGCTTTGATTGACATCACCACCATAGACATTAAGGGAGAATGTCCCATTCAGAATAATGGTCATCCAATGTTGTTTTTTTCCGTCTCTGTGAACGGGAAGTTGCAAATGACATAACTTCGGTGTTGTGATGTATTTCCAAGTGAAACGGAATACTGAATAGAAGGCAGGGTTTTAAGGATATTCAACCTCAAACTGACATCATCAGAGAAGGAACGCCATTTCAGAGCGTAATTTTTTGTGTGTAAATAGGGTCAATTTTGATTTCATGATGACATCTGGTCACCCTCGGGTCTTATTTTGTTGCATCCGTGCCTTTAACTATACTTTTCAATCAATTCCATTGCATAAGATCAAGATCAAGATCAACAATTTGTACCTGTAGGCTAAGTTTAAATTATTCAAAAATGGACTGGAAAATCAGTAGTGAGATCAATATGATTTTTCTATTTCTGTTGAAGATTAGCCTGATGTTATTTGTCATTTGTCTGATCATTTTAGTTTTATTTCTATCGACCGTATATTCTGTGTCAGCATGCAGCAGACAAAGAAATTACTCTCTTTTTCATTCTTAGTACCTTTTAATATATCGTCCGGGGCTGGACGTCTGGAGCACACATGTATCCACTTATGCGCTGTTTCCTGCACTCCACTCACCTTACTCTGGGCTTAGTTCTAGAGGCAGAGCCAGTGAAAACACCCATTGTTTTCTTTGGAGGTGAAAGCATTGCAGGGAATTGCTGAACAGAAGTGCAACATACTGACCATGGAGATACACAGAAATATGTGGACGCAGAGAAGGCAATGAGAAAAAGGAGATAAAGAAGACTCATTACTGGCAACTTGGTCAAATCCTTAGAGGATTCAAGGATTGCATTACATTGGTGTGACTGATATTGTAATGAATGACAAAATATTTTAGTATCATTAAGCAGACTTACACTATATGCAGGAGAAATACATTCCAAAATAATCCATTATGACCAAAACCACAACCGCCTTCACATGCTCACAAAATGGTGAATACAGGTACCAGAAGACCTCAATGATCGATGTCCCAACCATTACTATTGGCACAGTAGTCTGTCCCAAAAAAAAAAAAAAAACGATTTATTTGTTCTAATTGGAGAAGCAATTCACAATCAGAGCGTGAAAAGCAGCGGGCAACCACAGGTGCCATGAGATAAACGTGCAACACAGTAAAGCCTGAATTCCACATCCAGTCAAAGCCAAGCATCTAGAAAGGAATTTGGAATTAATGATCTGGAATCATGCACTAGCGTTATGGCAAGCCAATTCAACATTTATTCCTTAAAATTAACTAGCATATATTTTATCTTAATAGGTCTTGTTTTTATTCATTTTCATAGTGGTATTCATTACATACTAGTCGCAACTACATTCAATTAGTTTATTATTTCTTTACTACTACTAGTGTCTCAATAGTAACAACTATTCCATTGCTGTAGCCTACTGGTGATAAATTGCACAGTTTTGCATTTGAATTACAGGTATTACAATTTGTGGTTTGCATATCACTTATTTACTTTAGATTAAAGCACACTTGAATTGTGCAATAGGCCTAACCTTTTCAGTAACCTTTCTTTATGTAGCTATACTAGTAATTATTTATAATTAGGCTACTGTTGTCTATTCCACATAACTGAATAGCTAGATTGTAGTCACAGTTTTTTTTAATAAGTAGGCCTCCTTATCTAATGAATAGTTAATAGTATAGTATGAATATAATGCATGAATAATAATCACTTTTTGGTTGCTTTCTAGTCGTTTAAAAATAAGTTTTATAACATAAATATAAATACTAGGTAAGCAATATGCTTGCCACATTGTGGTTGAATACATGAAGGGCATGAACTCACGGATTGTGGTCCTCTTATGTCTGAGATTTCGTACAGTGTCCTGCAGTGAATCCAGTCTGTGCTGCAGCGCAGAAGCTTTATTGATCACCAGCTCTGCTTCAGTCTGGATCTCCACAAACATGCTGCTCGCGTGCCGTGACAGGTCGGACAGCTGACGGAGGATGTTGATCAAAGTTTGACAGTTCACAGCATCCAGGGAAATAAATACATCCCTGGTAACTTCCAGTCGTCCTCTGTTTATTCTGCCCAGGCTCCGGGGCTCCACTATTCTCTTATGAAACGGCATTTTTCATGGGAAAGACCCAGTTGTTTGTTATTCCACTTGTCCGTTAGAAGTGTGAATTGTTCTTGTCCAGTCAGGTGTTGTAACCTGTTCTGCAAACATCCTGACATCCCGCCTCATGATTCAAAGGATCCTGCCCTTATTCTTCTGGAGGAGCGCTTTCTGAAACTTTCTTCTGGGGAATCGGTTCTCATGGCAAACTCAAAAACATGGAATCTGGAGCATCAGGCGGATCTGGAATGTGGATCTCACGCCATGCAGCTCCAGAGGAACTTTTATACAATAACATAGTCTAACTTGAATTAATTGATTATGAATCGCTTTTTAACAATTACACTTATGATGCATTCTTTTTTATTAAATTAACAGAATTTATTTTACTAATGAAATCGAGAAGGTGATTTCCTGTCATTTCTCAAATAGCTGTAACCTACATTTAGGCTACAGTTGGTCTCGGTCGCTTTGGTAAGTTTAGTCGAATCACTCATTTGCAAACCAGTGCATTTCTCCAAACAATTCTTATACACAGCACCACTCAATGGATTACTTTGCCTATAACTTGTTCAAATTCCTTTCATAAGTCAAAAGTAGGCTAGACCTAATTCATGTCAATGATATCGGTGCCATCAGAATGACAAGTCCCACAGACAATATAGATATACACTGTTTATGTTAACATGACATAAACAATTCTAAGACATAATCAATTATAAACAAATAAAACTAAACTATACATAATAAATTGCATGAATGTACCAAAGCATTGACGATTTGTTCAGAAGAATGAGGAATTACGTTAGCCTACAAGTGATAAGATGATGTGGAGGTTGAACAAGCAGGGGTTTTTTTTGTGAAAAAAAAACAACCTAAAATCAGTTGTTACCTGAGAAATTTACCAAGAGACTGAGAAAAAATATATCTAACGTAGTTCATTAGTTTATTTATTTAGCAGGAAAAATAATTGGAAAGGGAACACAGCAATGTAATGCTGGTAAAGTGCGCCCTCGTGTGGCATTTCATTGAAAAAAACTTTCTTTCTTTCTTTCTTTCTTTCTTTCTTTCTTTCTTTCTTTCTTTCTTTCTTTCTTTCTTTCTTTCTTTCTTTCTTTCTTTCTTTCTTTCTTTCTTTCTTTCTTTCTTTTTAAATGTAGCCTACTTCTTTCCTTTAAAACAGAGAGAATAACACACTTATACCTCCACTTTTGACTATAGGCTAGACTAGACACTTTTGTCAAGTTTATGAAATACTTGGTTATCCAGAAACAATCTCTAGGAAAGTTATGCTTTTCATGAAATGTAAGTCTTTATGTTGTTATTACGTTACTATTTTCTGTAGGTTTAAGGTTTAGATTTAATTAAAGCAATAAGTCATTCTAAAATGTTCTTTTCTGAAAATTAATTTGTGCTGCTGAAAAGGAGCAGGAGGACACCATAATCATGACTAAGATTAAGATTATGATCTATTTGGGACATGATTGAAAATAATATTTATTTGTTTATGTATTTGTGGTTAAGTAGGTCAATTAAATATAAAATATGTTGATGTACAATATATTTATTTGTATTGAATAGTATTTGTGAATTGATGTTATTTTTTTTCTATTTCTGCTCTATTCCTCATAAGACCAATATTATCTTGCAATAATAACTTAGTAAGAAATGAAAAATTATGTGGAGCAATATATGTTTAATTAGTATAAATGCAGATTATTATATATACAACTAATTTGTTTCCAAATAATAAATCCTGATTAAAACATTTTAGTTGAATGACCTAGTTGATCAAACATATTTTTTAAAGTTGGAGACCAGTTTGGGTCAACCAAAAATAATTAATGTAACACTTTGAAGAGGGTTAAGTGAATTTAAATTAAATTAAGTGAACGTTTAAAAAAAAATAATAATAATAAAAAAATTTTTTAGCTGAACCTGCTTGCAATTTTACAGTGTAGGCTTACAACCATTTTCATGAGCCTTGTCTTGTGGCAATAAAAAGTCCATTTTGAAAGAAAGAAAGAAAGAAAGAAAGAAAGAAAGAAAGAAAGAAAGAAAGAAAGAAAGAAAGAAAGAAAGAAAGAAAGAAAGAAAGAAAGAAAGAAATGGGCCTCGCTGTGATGTTTTTTTAGCTGGTGAGGGGGCAGCAGAGTGTCATTGAAACACACTCAGCCCCTCCCTCTTAAAGGCTCTTCTGCGCTCAGTGCTCGCGCACATCTCGTCGTCAGCCATGTTGTTTGTATGACAGCGTACAGCAACAGGTTGTCAAAGATTCTCAATAAAACACTACATAAAATCTTTAAAGAAACTCTGAAAGCCGATTGTCGTCACCTTAATACAGAGGACAATGGAAAAGGATATGTTTTCCTCCCAGGAGATTTCGCAAAGTCAGTAATGCTGTTGTGTAATGTGAGTAGCCTAACGTTACCTCCTGTAATACTGTTAAAATGTCTGCTCGCTTTAATGTTATGTGATTTAAACATACTTTATAACTGGCTATAGTGTAGTTACAATACACATATTGTATATTTTTTTATGTTACATATAATGTTGAGCGTTTTCTGGTGGTTATCATTTGGTTTTACAGTTGCTGTGTGTGATGAGTTGAGAAAGTGTCCAGTTTCACCCTCTTCAAAGTCCTTCAGAGCTTCATATTACTATTATTAAGAGCTCATTGTGAGTCATATGTCTCACTACATGTTAAAGAACCGATTCAAAGTCCTTTCAAACATACATTCTTCTCACAACCTGCCAGACAAGTGGCAAACTCGTCTGTCTGCATTTCACGCAGATCGTTAAGCAGTGTAATGTCTAGTGGAGCTCAACAAGAAAAAGAGCGAGATTTATTTACTTTTATCTTGGTGGTTATTATAATGCTACCATGATTCATACATGACAATCACCGGAAAATGATCTAGAATAGATGATGGTCATGAGATGGCTGTTTTGGTGTTGGCATGATGCGTATGGACAGCATTTTTGGGCATCACAGTCTGTCTCTGTCTGATATTCATGAGGCAGGTCAGTGTTTCAGATCCATTCATTGGTTCCTAATGGTTTGTCATCATTTTTTGTACTGTTGTATAGATTGGTGATCATATTGATCAGTTTGCACCTGACATCTTTCTTTATACGGCTGCAGTTACCCTGTGCTGTTAACATTATATAACATTACATAACATTGTAAATGCTGAGCTTTTGATTAAGGATCTTTTAAGTTAATATTAATATAGTTGATTCCGTTGATTCCCTTAGTTTTTAAGGAAATGTCCTTGCAGACCTCGGGTCAGTGAAAGGAAATGATTAATCAAGCCATAATGACTTGATTTTTGTCCTCTATTTTCAGGTGAATGATCAGAGACGTATTCTCTGCGGTTAACCACAGGCATTATGCTTATCTACCAAATGACCAATTAATATTTTACATTAGAAATAGATTGGATTACATAGTTGTTCAAGATCACACTTCTTTTTCATGTTTATCTTCATTGCTTGGACTTATCTGCCCTTCAATCCAAATGCTCAAAACATCTCACGTTGTCTAAGCAGACTAATGAACCGATCCATTCTGAGTGTGTTACTGTGCTAGAGCCTGCTGGGAAAAGAGCTCCAATATTTTTTGGTCATTTAGAAAAAGAGACACTTGGGGATGTTGGGTATCATTGTAGTGTTGCACGATATACCGGTACTAGAAAGTTATTGCGATCCCCTGCTTTTATGTATGATTTCTCATTTTACTAGTACCAGTACTTTAAGAATGACAGTGTTTTAATAAGAGCCAATTTCCTAAATTGCATCGACATGCAACCGCTGCTTCCATTCCCTGCATGCACACCGGCTGTGCAAAACTTCATATATCCGCGGGACTGCTTAAAGTCATTGACACGTTAAAGCAATAAAGAAACATGCATGAATGAGAAAATAAAGTGTGGGATGTGCTTGAGCGCGAGGCATATATTCCGTCCCCCGGAGTCTTTGAGTTTTGGTAATATGTAATGTAATCTTGTTAAAGCAGATTTCATAAAATTGGTATCGGGAAAAAGTATCGTTCAGGAACCGGTATCGATATCGATAACGAACATTTTTGAAGGATAACCAGCCCTAACTATCAAACACCCAAAGCGTGCGCACAGAAAGCCGCCTACCAGACAGCATGCGATCAGCAAAATGCCTGTTTTGGCTAGTATTCACATAAACACAGTTGGTTATAACTTCGGAAAACTGAGGAAAAAATCGGATGTGTGTCAATAGGATCCGTGCATTAGAGTCTTAAAGTGACAGCAGCCTAATATAGTCAAGTCACGTCACCTTTATTTTTATAGCGCTTTACACAAAACAGACTGTTTCAAAGCAGCTTTACATTGATCAGCAGGAAAATAATGATTCAGTGATGCAAACACAGTTCAATTCTAGGGGTGTAACGATACCCTCATGTCACGATTCGATAGATATCACGATACTGAACTTACGTTACAATATCATTGCGATTCTCCAAGACGTATGATAAAAGGTTAACAAAAAATGTACAGTTGATTTAAAGTGCTAAATTTGGTTTTACATTGGGTGTGGAAATGAAAAGGCTTGGATGCTGGTAACCCAATGCACAGGACAATGGTGACGCCAGAATAAAAATATTCATGATTCTGAAGCTGAAAATACAGAATTATTTTAGACGCATATGCTTGCACTCTGTCGCTGACTAGATATATTTAAAATAATATAGGCCACTTTTTACTGGAAACATAAGACATCTGGCATTATCAGTAGTACCCACAAATATGCCCCCATTTCATTATTATACATTATATTCAACATATAGGCTAGTAGTTTAATGTAGTACTGACACTAAAACTCTGAAAACGTGAATTTTTTTGTTCTTTAGATTTGAACTGACAGAGTGTGTCTGGCTCCCGAACAATGCTAGGAAGAATGTTCCAGAGTTTTGGTGTTAGATATGAAAGGGATCTATCACTAACTGTCTATTTTGATATTTTAGGTATTATCAAAAATTATAAACATGAAGGACTAAAATGCATTAAGAGCTCGCTCAAGTACTGAGGAGCTAAACCGTTTAGAGCTTCGTAAGTTATTAGCAAGATTTTAAAATGTGGGCTATGCAATGTTTAATAGGGAGCCAATGCAGTGTTGACAGAACCGGGCTAATATGGTCATACTTCCTGGTTCTAGAACACTAGCTGCTGAATTTTGGACCAGATGTAGATTGTTTATTAAGCGTGCAGAGCAACCATCCAGTAGAGCATTACAATAATCTAGCCATGAGGTTCTGAACGCATAAACTAACTTTTCTGCATCTGACATTGAGAGCATACAGTATGTTGTAGGCCTAATTTAGATGTGGTTTTACTCTAAATGTGGCTTTCAAATGAAAGATTGCTATCAAATAACAAACCCAAGTTCCTAACTGACGATGATGTAACCGTGCAGCCATCATGTAAAATAGGCCTACTGTACCAATACTAATCAAACAACAAAAGAAAAAGAGAAAATCACTCACTGCTCTTTACTGAATAACTTTAGTAGCTTTAATAGGAATCAATGTATATTTAATTCATACAGTGAAGACTATGGAGTGCTTTATTTGTACATTTTGATTACTTTATTAAATATCTGTATTATTTCTTACTTGAATGCTACTGGTAATAGACCTACTGTAACTGAAAAACTTTTGTATTTTGTATTTGTCCTCTTTGTTACTTGCATCTTTTTTCTTATTATTAATAACAAAGATAAAATAAAATAACAAAAATAGTTATATCTTGATATGAAATGTTGCCTTGGCAACTAGGCTAACTGAAATAAAATAATTTTAAGTACTAAAATTACTAAAACTGAAATAAAAATGAATTAAAGCTAAATAGAAAAACATAACAGAATTACTAAACAAACTGAAATTAAAATGAAAACGGAAAATATAAATAAAAGCTAGTTTAAAAATAAATAAATAAATAAATGTAATGTCGTTTCAGCTCCGCCACACTATAATAGTATATAAATAACAGTAAAATAACACTTTTTAAACATACTTGTACGGTCAGGGAAATTAAAAGACAGGTAAAAATGTCTACTACTTGTTGTTGAGCCCTGATGTATCTTTTGGACGGTCCAATGATGTTGTTGTAGGGTGGTTTATGTACAGTGTGTATAATGTTCCTTGACAGCTGTGTGTGTGTTTGTTCAGGCTTCACTGGCGTCACCTGCATGACCTTCTGTGCATAAAGCCGTCAGATAACGTCTCTCAGATCAACTCTGGGCACTTGAAATCTTAGTATCAAAATATGAATGTAATTTAGTTGAATGGGTTACAGTCTAATCCCCAGAAATTAATAATAAAATAGCATTCACAACCCTCTACGGAGTTGGACACACTGAAGCTTAAGTGTTCAGTTAAAAGCAGTGAGTGATTCTCTGACAACAAAGTGACACACCCGCCTCCTTTCACTCACTCGTCTCATTCACTCCAGTTGAATAGTGCTTGCATTGTGCATATTTTTTCTCATTCCCACATATTTCACGCTAACACCAAAAGCGCGTGCACTACTGATCTATGTAAGTGGCCGTACATAAAGCCACCTCTGATTGCTAGGATTAAATTGACTTCTTTTTCATTGCTTATTGCGCTTAAACGGTCAAATACATTCATAATTAAGTAAAAATGCCCTTCTTGCCGAGTATCCAGGTAAATATGGTCAGTTTTGGAACATTTAGTTGAGAAAACACGTTGTGTAAAAGTATATTGGATCCGTGCATAAGTTCTTAAAGTGACAGCAGCCTAATAAACCTGCTGCTGTTCTGTCATGTTAATCAAAGAACACAAGACAAAGAAAATCACTTACTGCTCTTGACTGAATAACTTTATCTGTAAGCATTAATCTGTATTTAATTTTTACAATGAAAACCATCCAGTGTTATTTTACCTTTGATTACTTTTATCTCTGTGGTATTTCTTACCTGAATACTACTGTTAGACCCACCTGAAAAACTTAAAGCCATGTTTATTTCATTTGTCACTTTATTCTATTGTATTTATGTGCTATCATTTGCAATTTGTTTATTTGTTCTTATTTTATTACTGACTGTTTACTTGTCTTTTTTGTAAATGTAGTTCAATGATTCAAATAAAGCCTCCCTGTGCTGAGTCAACTATTACAACAAAATTGTACAAAAAAAAACCATCTGTATGGCAGTATAAATGGCAGATTTCCCCATGGTATTAAATGGTATCAAATATCGATACCATTCAGCATAAAGTTCAGAGGCAAAAAAATACGTTTAGCACAGATATAATCAACCACCCTCAGTATCTCTGGTAAATTGTAAAGTTGCCAGGGATGTTTTTTTCCACGATCAAAGCTTTACGCTGTCTTTTACAATCAGTGCTTTCATTTTCAGAGAACTGAGAATTCCTCTGCAAGCACAAAAGTGAAAGGTCTGACACACAAGACAGGGTTTGTTGGTCTTAATGTGGCTTAATGTCCACTATGACCACAAGGATATGGGCCCAGAGCATTTGTACAACATTGTTTGTGACCTCCTGACATCCTGTTTCGTTTGTGCTTTCCTCCCACTTCCTTCGTTCCTTTGTGGTTGTTAAATCACACACAGGGTGGAGGCAGGAGGTGGTAGGACATGGCGAGCAATGACCTCACAGTCTGTCTTTGCATCTCTCACATCATGCACGTCATTAATATAAAGTGGGTGAAGGTAGAATGACAAAATTACATTGTGCTTTGTCTGTGATTCAATATTTCCGAAGAGTTTACACAGTATCAGTTACTGAAACCAATTATTGACAAGGAAAATGTAGAGGGAAATGTTTTGTTTCCAGTAAAGAGCTCGATATTGGATATTCATTATAAATCAGGTTATGCAAAATTTTCCCAGTTGCAAATCACATGCTAAGTCTCAATGAAATACTATTGATCTCTTGACCCACTCAGAAACACAGTGGTTTCCTTTTGACAGTATAAAGACATTCACAATCATGATAAAAGCAAATTCAATTTCAAATAAATGCATTTTTTAAAAACTTTTATTCATCAAAAAATCCTGAAAAAATAAGTATCAATAAAGCAGCACATTTGTTTTCAACATTGATAATAATAAGACATTTTTGTTGAGCTTCAAATCAGCACATTAGAATGATTTCTGAGGGATCATGTGACACTGAAGAGTAAGACTCTTTTTGAAAAAAAATCAGTTTTGCCATCACAGGAACAAAATACATTTTAAAATATATTAAAATAGAAAACAGATATACTGTGTGTGTATATATTATATGTTAAATATTGAAATAAGAACATTTTAAATTGTAATAATATTTCACAATATAGCCTACTGTATTTTCGATCAAATAAATGCATAAAAGATAATTATTTAAAACAAAAAAATTTAACTTGCAGACCCCAAACTGTCTAGACCATCAATATACATTGTATACCATTTCCTAACATCATACCAAACATTAGCAAAGATTTGCATCATGAAAATATAGATGCAAATAAATCACTCAATCTGTCCAAAAAGAAACCACTGCGATCACTGCCAGTGTGTCATATAGGGAGAGAGTGAGAGAAAAGCGAGTGATACGACACACATGACAAGCATGCCACATCCGAGCAGTCTTCTGGAAGCTTGTCCTGCCTGACCACATTCTCTTCCTCTATAGACCTGCTCTCACAGCCCTACCACGTTACTGCCACACATCATTTCCTGTCAGCAATTTTCTCACTGTTGTTAGTGCTTATATGCTGTATTCTGCTATCATGATGACAGCTCTGATATACAACTGGTGTGTTAAATGAGATTCATGATTAGTGATGATAGGTAATCCTATATATTAGCCAGGCTGATGTTTGGATATTTTGGATTGGCCTATACCTGGCCACTCAATGGGGAGTGAAAACTAAACATTTTCATATAGTGGGTGTTCTGAGTGACTAGTTGACTAGTCTGTGGTAGGGCAGTCTTGTGTAATTTGGCTGCATTATAATGTCATGTCATGTTTCTCAATTCTCAGGGATATACGGACAGCCCTTCAGTATTCTAACAAATAGACTAGTAGTTCTGTGTTTGTGCGGCCCTTTTTCTCTACAATGAAGTAAGAGAAAACACTTCTTGTACAGGGTTTTGTAACACAAATAAGCTTGCATATAAGCTTATATAAAATGTATGCATATTTATACACTGCCTTTCAAGCGTTGGTAAGATTTTTAAAATGTTTTTGTAACAAGTCACTTACGCAAACTGTAATATTGTTAAAATATATTGAATAATTTTTTAAAATGTCATTTATTCTGATGGCAAATTTTCAGCATCATTACTCCAGTCTTTAGTGTCACATGATCCTTCAGAAATCATTCTAATATGCTGATTAAGTGCTGCTTAATATTTTTGTTGAGACCGTGATACTTCTTTTTTCAGGATTTTTTTGATTAATACACTTTTTATTTGAAATAGAATTCGCTTGTATCATTATGAATGTCTTTACTGTCATCCTTGATCAATTTAATATGTCCTTGCTGAATTAAAGTGTCTTTCAAAAAAAAAAATCGTACTCACCCCAAACTTTTCAACACTACACACTACGTACATATTTATACATGATATATTGATACATGATATAGGCTATAAATGATTTTGAGATTGTTTTATATATATATGTATGTATGTTTGTGTTATATGTGTTTGTATATGTAGGAATAAGATCTATATATCTGTATTTTTGTGTTTATAGAGATGTATATTATTGTTCATCATGTCAATTCTGGTCTCAGTCTTTATAGACCCAAATCAGTCATATATAATATAATTATCAGCTCTAGATATGGTGGCTCAGTGCTTGTTTTGTGTGTGTGTGCAGAGACAATGTCTGGCTAATTGATTTAATGTGTGAATCAGAGTTCTTGGCAGACTCCCACTACTGACATTTACTACTAGAAGAACCACATTTATGTAGTAAATTTGCATGGGTTGTACATGAGTTTTATCAAACAACATGAGGCTTAAAGAGATAAACCTAGAGAACATTTCATTACAGGACTAAAGCTTCATTACAGGACTAAAGCTAATTTTTTTGAGCGTCTTCTTACTTTAACCTTTTAAACTCTTGTTTCTGAGAGGAATTTTTATTACTTCCAAAAATATGACTCGCATTACTCTTCCAGCATGAACTGGATAGCCTTTGAAATAAGTTTCTAATGTCATTAGGAGGAGGATAGTGATGCAGTCAGTCATAAATGGTGTAATAAAAGTGTCATTGTTTATTAAGATACTGCACATAGAGCATTATTCTGTTGAAAGCATTTGTATGGGGAGTTTGGCGCTCTCATCCCCTCCCGCTCACCCTTCCTCTCTCCTTTACACATCCTCTTCTCTCTCTCTTTCAGTCTAAGGGTGCAGGATGGAGATAGTGACAGCCCTGCACTCCCCTGCCTGCATTATTAATGGGTGGACATTTCTTCTTTCTCTGTGTGTGTGTGTGTGTGTGTGTGTGTGGTGCAGATGACTGAGCTAGCCAGCTGAGACGAGGAGATCAGGACCGCTCTCCTCATATCCCTGCCACCTGCAGCCATGAATGGTAAGAGCTCTGCTTTATATTTTTGTGTGTGTGTGTGTGTGTGTGTGTGTGTGTGTGTGTGTGTGTGTGTGTGTGTGTGCGGCTGTATGCACAGAGAACCTTTAGCCCTATAACGGCACTAAAACATGAGTCTTTCCTATTTATCATGTCATATTTGCAGTGTGTGCATTGGTATAGCTGGAGTTACACTGCTTTGACACTGCAGTATGATCACACACCGGCGGGTCGGCCCATCTGTGAAACTGTCACGTCATTGCTTATTGATTTTGTTTATTTAATAACTGACTTTTTTTAATTTATTTTTTTATATATATAATTTTTTTAATCTTTTTTCTCTGTGCATTTTTAGACGTACATTTGAGTAGCAGGACCGGATCACCCTGTAAATCTTTCAAGGGATGTTGTTTATTAAAGTTTTGTTTATAAGTCATTCTTCGACATGTCTGCCTGTTCCATTTGAGAACGGTTGTTTTAAAGTACATTTCTCTATGATTATGGTCTATCTATTACGAAATGGTCTATCAGATTTTCTTTTTTGCTATCTCAAGATAAAATCATTAAAAATTATTTGTTAGAATATTCAGACAGTTTCAATCCAAAATGGCTGCTGTTCTTCCTGTTATCTTCAGCAATCAAGAGTCAACAATGACTTGTTGGTAGAAAAATGTTATGTTTCTTTCTATGTTATGTGATGGAGTGATTTACGTATGACGAATCAAATTGTGAATGTAAAGTGACAGTAAAACTTGCCAACTTTTGAACTTGGAACTGATGTCACTTCCTCTTCATTATGTCATTTAAAATGACAGCTCACTATTATTTTTATTATAAATAAGTGTGGTTGGTGAAGGGTTATTTTGTAAAGTATAGAAAGTTTTTTTTTTTATGTTTAATAAATTATAAATAAATAAATAAAAATCTTAATTTTACAAAAATAAAAAAATTATTTTACAAAATTGTTTAAATGGAAAATATGTGACTGCCTATACAGAAATGTGCAAATGCAAATACTACTTTTAGAAGAAGAAAAAAATCACATGATGGAATGACATTTCAATAAAATGCATTTATAATTTGTAATTATTTTATTCAAGCTTGCTTATTGTATTTAAGCTTGAAAAACACTTAAATGGAGTATTTGTTGAGTGTATGATTTCGAACTTAAAAGTGTGTTATATCTATTGACTTTAACTCTGCAATTTCAATAAATATCAGAGTGATTTACATCCACTTTAAAAGTTCAATTTCAGTTTGACTAAAGTAATAATTTGTCTTTTTAAAAAGTAATTTAAACGTTTTCGTCTGACTCAAATTGTGAGGGCTTGGTGTTGTGTGCTTGCTGTGAAATGATGTGCCATGTATTTATCATTTAAACAACCTGACTCTGCAAAAGCTAACTGTTCTGTAAATGTACTTGCTGATACTAGAGCAGAGGTGGACAAAGTACACAACTTCCTTACTTGAGTGAAAGTACAGATACTACTGGTCAAATATTACTCCGTTACAAGTAAAAGTTGTAAAGACCTATTTTTACTTAAGTAAAAGTACAGAAGTGCTCGTTTTTAAAAGTACTTAAGTATCAAAAGTAAAAAGTAAGTGTTAATACATTGTTTTATTTGAAAATGAAAATCAGGTTGATGTCAGAATCCAACGTCAGATTGACATTAATCTCCAACGTTGGACAGACGGGTTGACGTCAGAAACCAACATCAGTCGGGTTCTGACGTCAACCCGACTTTGATTTCCAGCCAAAATCATCCCATGACTGACGTTTCTACTTTCTACTTAAGGACCTTGACAGAAATGTGGTGGAGTAAAAAGTATGATATTTGTCTTTCAAATGTAGTGAAGTTAAAGTAAAAAGTTTTTCAGAAAAAAATAGTACTCAAGTAAAGTAGATACTCAAAAAGTGTACTTCTTAAGTAGTAGTACAGTAGTACTCAAGTACTGTAAATGTACTTTGTTACTGTCCACCTCTGTACTAGAGTACTGAATCTGTCAGCAGCATCACAGTGGTGTTGCCTGCATTAGTAGTTTAATTCTCTCTCACATATACCTCATTCTTTTTGTCTACTTTTCTTTTAAGGTGGTTGGAGTATTTGGGCTATAACCCCAGAGGAGAGGAACAAACATGATCAGAAG
The DNA here is from genome assembly GCF_951802725.1 of Rutilus rutilus. Classification (NCBI taxonomy): domain Eukaryota; kingdom Metazoa; phylum Chordata; class Actinopteri; order Cypriniformes; family Leuciscidae; genus Rutilus; species Rutilus rutilus. The sequence goes on along the minus strand of NC_140226.1, from coordinate 23,923,686 downwards.
TTTGACACCCTCTCGCCAGTGCAGGGCTTCGTTACAGGTATGTGCTTGGGAACCTTTGCTTGTGTTAAAATACGAAACTTTTTGATATAAAGGCTACATTTTATTTACAAGCATAAATGTTACTTGCATATTAATTTATTTTCCAAAACTATTACTATTCATTTTTGTGTATAGCGGAGAAGGCACGAAACTTCTTCATTCAATCTGGGCTTCCTCAGTCTGTGCTAGCTGAGATCTGGTGAGAAATCTTGACCACGCACAACATGTTTAAAAGTAAATATATAAAACCGCTTTTTTAATGAAAAAAATCTGTGTTTTTTTTGTGTGTGGCAGGACCCTGGCTGATATGAATAAAGATGGTAGGATGGACCGCCTGGAGTTTTCTATAGCCATGAAGCTGATCAAGATGAAACTACAGGGACAGAATCTTCCTACAGCTCTGCCTATCATCATGAAGCAGCCACCTGTGCCAGCTCCAACCATGCCAGCAACACCTCTCGGTGCGCTGCCAAACTACACTATTACCAGCAGAGCAATGATCTGAGAGGGCATTGGGATTATAACACGCTTGCACTGTAAAATAAATGAAAATCTGCATTCAATTTCTAACGCAGTTTATTGTTGTAATTACAGATTATTTATGATAATCTAATTGTAATTTTTACTCAGTACCACAAAACAGAACAGGCCACATTTTTTTTCTTCTATTCTATCCATGACTTTCTGCAGTCACACATGAATGCTGTTCAAACATCAAAATTCAGTGTTCAGCAACCTGGCCCGCATTCTATGGAGGTCATTTATGTAGAGGTCATTCAAGTCTTAAAGGCACAATAACAAAAGCCTGTTTAATGCTAAGTTATGACTGTTTTTGATGCAGAAAGACTCAGATTAACATTATTAGAAGATTTTAGATTTACACAAGTGTAGAAAGATATTTCCCCATTTGCTGAGAAAACCTCATTCCTCATGAAAGTCCTTCTTATGACAGCAGGTGCACAGCTTGATGGCCACAAGATTCAGTTGAGATGTAATGTGGAACAGATGGCTATAACCACGACCTTCAACGTGTACTAGAGAAACGTGTCTACAACTTGTGAGATTTGAGAAGTAGCTCCTGAATTCAGTGCTTGTAAAAATCAGATTTAGCTAGAGTTAAACTAGTAAGGTCTTGCTATAAGAATGAATGGTTTGAAAACTTCTCAAACACTTTGTTAAAGCAATGTATCACATTTTGTTGTGTTATGTCTGTTTAACGTTATCCTTTGTGCCTTTTCAGGAATGGGAACTATGCCAAATGTACCCATGATGCCCAGCGTGCCGATTCTGACCCATATACCAATGACCACTATGAGCCCCATGCCAGGCATGACTCCCATGATGGGCACAGGTCTGTCGATGCCAGTGATTCCCACCATCAGCACTCCAGCCCTGCCTAACGGACCTATTGCCATTCTACATCCGACCCCCATCTCACTAACCTCCAGTAAGAAACGCTGTAACATTTTAAAGTGTTTTTGATCAAATAAATGCAGTTTTGGAGAGCATAAAATACTCTTACAAAAACATTAAAAAATGTTACAGACCCCAAACTTTAGTAGTGTATATATCCATATTCCATATATGTTGTGTCATTGTGAATGCTGTAAAGCCAAGAACCTCTGTGAGTGTTCAGTGTGCTAAAGGTGAAATTACACTGATCTCTCTCTTTCCTCTTACTGAAGTCAGCATTTATTCTGCTTCACTGTTCCTGTGTCATGACTTGCTCAGCTTGTTACCTATAAGACTATGTAGATTTACCAAGAAGCTCTTAATGCATAAACAGTCTCAAAATGACGACTTAATATATTGTAGTATTTTGACTTGATAAAGGAATAGATAATATATTCCTTTATTAATGGCTTGTACACTCTGTTCTGGAAGATTTTAAAGAGTGTCACAAGCTACATGTTTCTTACAGATGTGTTTTTTTTTTCTTTTTTCGTAGCCCTCCCGCTGTCAAGTTCATTTTCCTCTTCTCCACTGGGCTTCTCCGCCACTCCAATGAACAAGACCCCATCTTTGCTGGACCTGGGCTCGAGCAGGTCAGGAACTTCCACACATGGACTTAAGTCTATTTATAATCCATTTAATGTGTATATAAAACTCTCTGCACACAAAGTGACTTGTGTACTTATGTCTACAGCTCAAACTCTTCCCCCTCCTTATCGTTGGCCAGCAGCTCTCCTAAGGGCGGCCCTTCTGATTGGGCTGTCCCACAGGCATCACGGCTCAAGTACAGGCAGCAGTTTAACAGCCTGGACAAGCAAATGATCGGTTATCTAGCAGGTACTTCATTGTAAATGATTTTCAAAGAATCATCAAATCAATAATGGGTGAAAAAAAAAAAAAAGGTCAGTTGTCTTACTGGTGCGCAAAGAATTGTCAAAGGGATAGTTCAGCTAGTACTAAATTACTGTAGAATTCTCTTAATGATGCCTGGCTACAAAACATTTGAAATGCCACTGTGATTACTGTAATAATCTGATGAATTTACCTGATGTAGACTTCATCTGAAGACTACGGTAATATTGCTGTAAGATGGCAATCCACACCCATGTGGCTCATAGGCATAGCAGATGAGTGTATCACTTGCATACCTCATAACAAAGACACATCTACTAGAGAATTTCAGGAATGAGGAAGTGGGTAAAGCATGACTTTGTGGGGTCTAAGTTTATGGCATCAAGTTTAATCCCACTGCCTACATCTCGGGGGCAAGCTGTTTTGTTATTCGTCATTTATGAAGAAAGCACATTTTTTCAATGTGTGTGAACAGTTTCTAGATGTGGTAACATGTTTAAGTGGATTCCAGCGTTGTCACATTAAGAATATCGATCAGCTAGACAGACCAGTTATGTTAGTACAGCAACAGCATCAACTAGCTGGTTGTAAAAAAACAACTATAAAAAAAAAAGACAGTTTCTTAAACAGCGAATAGATAGGGAAGTTAAGCAGAGACGTATGTCTATGAATATGGTAATTAAGATATTCTTTCTTTTTAATATTTTTTTTTCTGCAGGTCCTCAAGTTAGAACTGCAATGGCTACAACATTGCTTACTCAGACTCAGCTAGCTGCCATCTGGTAGGTGGTTTCATTCCCCAGTATTTCTGTCAAGCATTTTTTATAAATCTTACTTTGAATCATTGGAATATTTTAGATTTTTTTTTTTTTTGCCCTATGTTCAAGAGTTGTTGCATGCAATATAAGCATGTGACATGCAATTTTTTTGACAGGCCTAATATTATGAAACATGTGAAAGGTGGGTTTAAAAGTCCACTTTTGAAAAAGCTTTTATTTTTTTCTAATTTATAGTTGTTGTTTTTTTTTTTTTTTAGATGATATTGTCAGCATAATTTTTTTTGTTGAAAAATTCATTTAAAAGTTAACACATTTCAGATTGTCTAAATATTTAGTACCTGCCCTTTTGATTTAATGACTTGTTTTGTGTGTGTGTGTGTGTGTGTGTGTGTGTGTGTGTGTGTGTGTGTGTGTGTGTGTGTGTGTGTGTGTGGTGTTGTTTTTTTGTCAGGAATCTGGCTGATGTGGATAAGGATGGCAAACTGAAGGCTGATGAGTTTATTCTTGCCATGCATCTGGTAGACATGGCAAAAATGGGACAGGCGCTGCCTATGGCACTTCCTTCAGACTTGGTGCCCCCATCAATGAGGTACCGCTGAAAAGATTGTAATCTGCTATTGGCTGAAAACCTTATTATATACAAAACTTTGGTCATGAATGCATGAATTACTTAAGCTGTTTTAACAATGTTCTTTCTCCATACATATGAACCTTTAGGGGGAAGCTAGGTGACTCTCTGAATGGAACCACTCCCTCGATTTACGCAACTCTGGCTGAGGACCTCTATGAATCTGAGCCTCCACAGAAATCAAGGAACAATTGTACGGCTTTACACCACACCCATTATTACATAACACAAATATCAATGACTCGCTTATTTTACAAAAAATCCTCCCGCTTTTACACAGCGTATTTCAAAACAGACGTCTTCTAATTAGGCACACCAATTGTATAATATTGTTTGATCAGTTTAAATTTCCTAAATATTGAATTATACTCATTACTGGGTGTGATTTACATCCTACTTACTTTAAGCATTTAGTAGCCCTCCCTTCCTCCCTGCATATTTTTTAGACACTTAACCCACAATAAAATGTAAAAATATCATTATTAATTACCAAAAAAAGAGGCATACGTTTTGTTTATAAACACTATATAAATGCCATATAACTGGAAAATTGTTGCTTGAACATTTCAGTTCACTTTAATAATTTAAATGTGTGTTCTGTGTATCTAGTGACTTTTGAAGATAAGTTTAAGAAAAATATGGAGATGGGAAATGCTGAGCTGGAGAAGCGCCGACTGGCCCTGCTGGAGCAGCAGCGCAGGGAGGAGGAGAGGAGGGCGCAGAAGGCCAGAGAGGAGCAAGAGAGGAGAGAGAGGGAGGCACGAGAGCTGGACCTGAAGAGGAAGAGGGAGGAGGAGCTCAGACTGGAGCGACAGAGAGAGTTGGAGAGACAGAGGGAGGAGGAGAGACTCAGAGAGCTGGAGAGGAAGGAGGTGAGCGGGCGACCTTGTGAAAATGTGTCAGGTTCAGACCAAATGTACATTTCTCAAAATATGTTTCCGTAATCTACAGAAATAAAAAAACACAGAGTTTTTACTGACCACTACTATGATGGTCCTCACAGGCAGCCAAGAAGGAGCTGGAGCGTCAACGACAGATTGAGTGGGAGAAGAGGAGAAAGCAGGAGCTCCAAAACCAGAAGAGTGAGGAGCAGGAGGAGATCATCAAGCTCCGAGCCAAGAAAAGGAGTCTGGAGATGGAGCTGGAGGCTGTGGTAAGGCTTTAGGGATGAGATTTCAGCTAGACTTTAAATTTAACAACACTATTTCTACTGTGCACAATTACTGAATAATTCCTTATTTTTAAAATGGAAAATGGACAGAATGCTTGATAAAGAGATTTCCGTCCCTTTTTCTTTTTTTCTTTTAGGGCAACAAGCAGAAACAAATCTCTGACAAGCTCCGAGATGCTCAAGGCAAAAAGAGAATCCATAAAAATGAGCTGGAAATGATCAACCAGAAAAGAGACTCCTGCATCACTGAAATCAACACTCTGCAGAAACAGTTAGAGGTCTGACTGCTGCATCCATACCAGCACACACTCTTCATATATTACAGTTTTTCTCAATTGCTAAAACACAATTTCTGAAACCTTGCTCCTTTTTCTGAAAACATTAAACACAAAACCTCATCTTCAAGCACTATTTACAAAACCTCTGACTCCTCTTGCAAAATGAAACTTTCGTCTCAAACCAGTTTTACCTGTGTTCAAAATCAAACACTGCTCTCAAATCATAAACAAAGTGATCAAAATGATATACACTATCAAGCAGTCAGTAAACAATACACCAAAAAATAGATAACACATTGTTCAAAACATATAGTTCTCGAAAGATATCTACGGACTGCTATTCTGTTTGTAGACTTACCCGTGACACCTTACTGTACCATCAAAAAGTTCATTTGTGACATACTGTATGACTGCACTTGATAAAAGGAAATAAAAAGAAAAGTAAAAAAAAAAACAAAAAAAAAACATGTAGTTCTCAGGGAGAAGTACATTTTTAATCTCAAATCAAGTTTCATATTTTTCCGTCATTGTCTTTTGATGAACGAAAACATGTTCTATCATAGTAGCTCAAAATTGATCAGAAATTACTACTCTGCTTAGCTCTTTGCAATTAAATTTTTTGTTCTTCCTCCTCCTTGTACCCCTATTTTTACAGTACTGTACCCTGCATCTCACAAACTTGTCCTTTGTCTCTGTGATACTGTAATTCTTGTTCTTTGTTGATATGAACCTGCAACCAGTCAAAATCTATTGAGCAGTCAGTACCGTTAACAAATGGAAAGCACAATGTTCAGGCCATACGATTTTTTCATTGTACAGTATACAATACTAAAAGGGACAAAAATCAAAGGAGTAAAGATGTGATCAGTGTGCTTCTTCTTGTCTTTGGGCTGGGTCAGGCCAGGCCAGAGCACTTTGTCGACATCACAAGCAATATTGTCCCTCCTCCCCCTCTTCCTCTCCTCCCCCTATTCCTCTTTCTTGCCCTCCTCCCCCTCTTCCTCTCCTCCCCCTATTCCTCTTTCTTGCCCTCCTCCCCCTCTTCCTCTTTCTTGCCCTCCTCCTCCTCTTCCTCCTCGTCACCCACCTCGCATATGCACTCGTCCTCGTCCTCTCACATTGTTTCTTCTATCCATTCTCAGACTTTCTCCTTCTCACCTTCAACAACCTGTTTGCTCTCTGAACTGGCACAGCAATGTGATTGGTTGTCACATCTTTTGAAACAGGTTAAATCAATTTTGAGTGGTTGTGTTCAATCAATGACGCGTGTTCTCTATTTGTATTTGATTGTTGCCACTTGTGTTTACCAGTATGGATGACATGTGCATTAGAGTGCAGAATGTGTTTTGAGAATGTGTTTAGAGTTTTGCTGAAAAGTCTAAGTGAGATCTGCAAATTGTGTTTTACCATGTGAAATGGTAACAGACTGCACAATTAGCTAAATGAGTTTAGGCAACTGAGAACTTTGTTCAGCCAATGGGTTTTAGTGTTTTAGCAATTGAGAAAAACTGTAATTTCTCTATCTATCTATCTTTATTGATTATTAATATAACTAAATTTTAGAAGTAGGCTGCCTCAGAAGAGCATAGCGGTAATCATTACAACTTACTTTTTATTTTTTTTCTCCACCCCCAGGAATTTAAGAGAAAGTTGGGACAGTCAACCACAGAACAGCTAAAACTCAGTGACAGACTCCGCAGCCTGAGTCTTAACAACCTCCCTAGTAAGATACATTAGCCAATCATATGTTTGTTCTGATTTTTTTTTTTTTTTTTTTTTTTTTAATCATTGCTATTTAAAAAAATAAAATAATTGTGTTTCAAGCATCTGGAATTTTGTAAGATAAAATTACTTGCAGTGAGCATGAAAGATGTTGAATTGTTTAAAATATATATATATATATATATATATATATATATATATATATATATATATATATTAACCTTTTTCCCTGTAATCAACAATTTGTTTAAAATGTTTCTGCTGTTTTTTTCCTCCATGTTGCAGCTGCAACAGTAAAGATTTTACAGAGGAATATGGAAGAGAAGGATCTTACATGTCGAAAGCTTAAAGAACAGCTTAATACTGTGGAGAAAGAGACTGCAGTAAAATTAGCAGACATGGATCAGTATAAGAAAGAAATCCAGGTAATCTATTAATATCACTCAGCCATGATTAACACATTCATGTGAACCAATCAGAACAGAACAAAACTGATTAAACCACAGGAGATTTTAACTTTACAAAATATATATAATTCCCCAGCTTTAGCGATTTAGCATTTCTATAGTCAGTGCTAACAGCAAATAGACTGCTACTGATGACACTAATGCAAATAACCCCTATGCTTTTGTCCCTGTGTCTTTATCACTAGCTGTAGAGCTTTTCTGTCTGTCTGTCTACTTGTCTGTCTCTCCCTGGCTTTCGCTGCAGTTTGAGGAAATGGATGACTGCATGCTTAAAGGCCTGCTCTCTTTACTGAGTTGCCTCAGCAATCTCTTCTTCCTTCTGAAGGTTGCACATCTCTTTTTCCCTCCTCCTGCTCATTCCTACTGTAGCAGCTTCACCTTTAGATCATTACTAATGGTTCTTTACTGCACAAATGATTAGGCATGTATTACAGTCAATATAAATTTCCATTTGTAATGTGTTTTTCTTCCATATTGCGACTCATTTCTTAGTGAAACAAAAATAATACATTTGGGTTTTTATACATTAGAATCAAACTGAATAGAAACATGTTATATGATTAACAATGTTTTTTGTCAATGTGATCTTGGTTATATTGGAAGTCATTTCAGAGGTAGAGAAATATTTTGATGAATTGTGTACATTAGGACTAGTAATATTTATTAAAAAGTGTCAGTTTGTCATTTTATTATCATTGAGATACTACTTGATAGATTTTGTTAATATTTAGCTTTTTTGCATTTGTGTTTGTTTTTATTTTGTTGTAGTAATTTTGCTTGTCTTTTTTATTCGTTTTTTTTAAATGTTTGTATAGTTTTTATTAATTTGATTTCAGTTTTACTTATTTTAGTACATTAAAAGTTAAACTAAATGAGAATGAGAAATATTTCCCTGACAACTAGCTGAAATAAGTTTCTCTCTTTTATATTTATTAACTTTTTTTTAGTAACAGAAATGTTTTTTTATGGTTTTAGTTGTAGGTAACTATAATAACAACCCTGTTTTGGAGTAAATTCTGGCTTTAAAGTCAGTGTAAATGCATGTCAAATCCCCCTTGAATCCTTCAGTTGTAATGTACTTCTGATTGAAACAGGATATTTAAAAATTGAATTGGAAAAAATTTAATTGGAACATGAAAATTAGAAATTGCATACCAGAATGGAGCCAGACATGTATGCAAGTGCCTAAATAACTATTTGGCTATTGGTTAATGTTATTTTATGGTCTAATGACGTCAGCAAAAAGGGGGTGTAATTTCAGACGAAAACCATCTTGTTTTTATTATAGATTATGAATACAAAAAATATGCTAATGTGTACCAATAAATGAAACCTGGTACCAGTGTTAAGTTGGGTAAATTTTGATTTCATTTGAACTTTTAAGAACTTTTTGGCTCTCTGTTACACGAATTGTGTCTAAATTGAGTTCAGTGTGTCATAATCTTGTGGTTTGTTTATCAGGACCTCCGAGAGAGCCAGAGGATGCAAGAGTCTGCTTTGGAAAAACTTCGCAATATTAAGGAAGAAAAGATTCGAGAGCTAAAGAAACGCAAGCAGGAGGAACTGGAAAAGAAGAGGAGAGAAGAGGAAGAGCAGAAGTAAGAAATTATTTCCCATAGTACACTCACACTTACAGAGCCTTTTAAAAGCATTCAGGATTTCACAGGCAAAATTTCTTTCCTAATGCAGACGCATCAAACTGGAGAAGGAGCGGCAGTGGCAGGAGAAAGTGCGGCGTGATGAGGAGGAGAAACAGAGGAAAATACAGGAGGAGAGAGATGCCAAACTTCGTGAGGAGGAGGAGAGGGAGAGACAAGCTCGTTTACAGGCTGCTAAAGAACAAGCTGAACGAGAGCGCAAGGCCCGGGAGGAGGAGGAAGAAAGGAGAGAACAAGAGAGACAGAGATTTGAGGAGAAAAGGAGGCAGGAGGAAGACGAGGACCGCAGGCGGCGAGATGAAGAAAGGAGGAAACTGGAGGAGGAGAGGAGAAAATTGGAGGAAGAAAGAAAAAAACTGGAGGAGGAGAGAAGACGGCAGGAAGAGTTGAGATTGGAGGAGGAGGAGAGGAAGCGCGAGGAGCGGAAAAGGGCAGAGGAGGAGCGGAAGATGAAAGAGGAGGAGAGACGAGAAGAGGAAAGAAGAAGGGAACGTGAGGAGGAGGAGAGGAGGCGACATCGTGCACAGGAGGCTGCCATGAGAGATGCAGAGGAGAGGAAGAGACTAGAAGAAGAGAGAAAGAGAAAAGAGGAAGACCGGAAAAGGCAGGAAGAGGAGGACAGGAGGCGTCGGGAGGAGGAGCAAAAGAAACAGGATGAGGAGAGGAAGAGGAAACAGCAGGAGGAAGAGGCCGCAGCTGCGAGGCTGAGAGACGATGAACAGAACAAGAAGACCACTGTCAAATCAGACATTGTTGCTGCTCTTCTGCGTGGCCTGGAGGAGAGGAAGGGTAAGGGAAAAAAAAGTGTACTATGAGTTTTAAAATCAACTAGCATGGCTAGTCGAATCATCTCTGATGTGATCGGAATGAATGTCCTCATGATTTCAGGCAGCAAACATCCTCTTGGCACACAGCACAGAAGATCAGCAGCATTGACGACATTTAAAGCCCTCTACCCCTTCACTGCCAGAAACGATGATGAGCTCTCCTTTGAAAGCGATGACCTCATTGAGGTCAGTTTGACAGAAGAAATTTTTTATTTATTTGTTTTTATTTTTTATGTGTGTTTAAGTGCATTGCTTAAAGGGTGTGGTAAAGTGCTTGCAGGAGAGGTGTCTTTAGCTGCTCCTTGAATGATGTATGGTCTCAGCAGTTCGGGTGGAGGTTACTTTGAAACTGCTTGATGTTCACAGCATAAGAGTTCGAGTTTGTTCAGCAGGATTTGTGTTTGTTTAGGTGGATGAGAGCTTAGAGCGAGAGCAGGGCTGGCTGTACGGCAGTCGGCAAGGGAAGATGGGCTGGTTCCCTGAGAGCTATGTGGAGAAGCAGGCCAAATCTGAGGCTCCGGTCGTGGCCAAACAAGCCCTGAAGCCACAGGTCTCCATTTCTGTCAGGTGCGGTCTCCAATCTGAATACCTCGCGTTTTTCAAATGCTTAATTTACTGTACACCTGTAGCACAATAATTTCTACAGACTTTTCCCAATGTACACTCACAGACAAAGTGCATGTGCCTACAGAACCATCACAGAAAACATTCACAGCTACAAACTGCATGTCTTTCATATGAAAGAGGCCAAATTAATTTGTTGTACAAGACCTGTTCACACCAAGTCTGAAAGTATAAAATATTACCAAACAATTTTTCATAAAGCCAGATTTTTGCTATTTTTATTATTATTTTATTTTATTTTTTTATGGAAGCAAAAAAATAATAAATAAACTAATTAAAAAACCATCAGTTTAAATAAGGACTTTGTGTGAAATATTTCATAGAGATGCACTGTTTAATTTCAAAGTCTTGTTGAGCATGACAGTAGAACGTGGAATTTTCTAAAACACCTTCTTCACCAGTAAACTGAGCGACGGACAGAGTGGATCGCGGCTGAACTCCGCTTTCACCCCAACCCATGCCACAGGCTCTGCCTCTTCCAACCATGGACAGGTATGCAGGATTCCTTGAGAATTACCACATAGTGTTTATGTAAGGTACAACTTCCTTGTGGAATGCAATGACATTTGCTGTGTGTTTTCAGGTGGTGGGGAATGTGCAAGCTCAGGCTCTGTGCTCTTGGACTGCAAAGACAGACAGCCATCTCAACTTCTCCAAAAATGATGTGATCACAGTTCTGGAGCAGCAGGAGAACTGGTGGCTGGGAGAACTCAGTGGGGTTAAGGGGTGGTTCCCCAAAACCTATGTTACAGTGCTGAGCGGCAGTGACGCACAAGCAGAGTAAATACACACACCATTCTAAAGTGGATGTGATGTTGCTACTTTTTTTTTTTTTTTTTTTATAATAGATGGGTGTGTAGCTGTTAGTGTTACGTGTACTTTGTCTGTGGAAAGTGTCAATGTGAATGTTGTTTTCAAACTTTGCATAATAAAACTCACCAGTGTCCTGAGGTGCCAGTCTTCCTGCAAAGACACTAATTCAGATGTTTTTCGCTTTCACTGTTTGACACTGAAACACTATTTGATAATCTTGTTTGGTTCTTGATGTTTTTTTGTTTTTTTTCCCTCTATAGTTCTACTGATGGATCTGATTCAGCAGATGGGTCCAACTATGAAGGTAAGAATTTTCTTCCCCCAAAAGAATAGCATTAATTTGAAATCGAAATCTTTTGTAAAATTATAAATGTCTTTTCTGTTATTTTTGAGCAATTTAATGCATCTTTGCTGAAAAATATTAATTTATTTAAATAAAAATAAATAAATAAAAATCACTGACCCCAAACGGTGGTGTATGTGTGCAACTATTTATCTAGTAATTCGTTTTTAATGTGGCTAAACATTTCTTGTGGGCAGCCCAAATATTAATTTCCTGAGAGAGCGCGTGAGAGCGCGTGTATATTCATGTCTAGTATGTTTTGTGTCTGTTATGCCTGTGAATGTGGACATATTATATATATGGACATCAGCATTGTCCTTCAGTCCTGAGTTTCTGTGAACCATGTTTGTATGTTGATCCTGTCATCAGAATACGTGGCGCTGTACACTTACGAGAGCCCCGAGCCTGGAGACCTGACCTTCACTGAGGGAGACACTGTCCTGGTATCAGAGAGAGAAGGGGAGTGGTGGAGAGGCAGCATCGGAGACAGATCAGGAGTCTTCCCCTCCAATTACGTCAAGCCAAAGGAGACTGATGTAATTTAATCTTTATGTTCAGGGATACTGGCATTTATACATGTTGTTTGTTGTGATAGAACTTTTATTTTATTTTCTCATTAGACTTCAAGTCTCTCTGGTAAACCTGGAATGCTGCTGAAGAAACCAGGTGAGTAACAGTGTAACGTTCTATGACAGCGTTAAAATCATAGTAATTAATTTATAGTGATCTAAACCTATAGCATGCCATTTTGTTTGTAGAAGTGGCCCAGGTGACCACTGCACACACTGCTGCAGGAGCAGAGCAGTTAAATCTTTCTCCAGGCCAGCTCATCCTCATCCTCACCAAGAACCCCTCCGGCTGGTGGCTCGGGGAACTGCAGGTGAGTGAGCTGTTTATGCACAAAGACTTTAAATTAGTAATTTTCCACTCTTTTGAAATCCACTTACGTTAATCAAGGTACTAAAATAGCAGTTTAAGTCATTTTATAGACATCTAAAATGTATTTCCATATGTCCCCAACTGGATAATTTGTTGCAAACAAAATAATAAAAAAATTACTTTGATAGACAGACAGACAGCTGAAAATTGTCTCTTTGTCTCTTCAGGCCAGGGGGAAGAAGCGTCAGAAGGGCTGGTTCCCTGCTTCGCATGTCAAGCTCCTGGGCTCAAACAGCGGCAAATCTACACCTGCATCTGCTGCTAGTGAGAAACAGCACAAATATCCAGGGTTGATTTATTTCTCTGTGTATCTCTCCTTATAGCTCTCTCTGTCCTTCCTCTCTCTAGTCGGCCAAGTCATCGCCATATACGACTACACCGCAGCGAATGAAGACGAGCTAAGCTTCTCGAAGTGTCAAATTATCAATGTGCTGGACAAAAGCGATCCTGACTGGTGGAAAGGAGAACTCAATGGGGTCACAGGCTTGATTCCTACCAACTATGTGAAATTGACCACCTCAGATTCTGACCCCAGTCAGCAGTGTAAGTAGAGACCCATAAACAGACTTAACTTTGGTTCTGTTTTTGAATTATTATGCGAGCTTTTGATTGCCTTAAACATTTCTTTTGAAAGTTAACTTGGGTTCAGATTATAAAAATATATATATATTGTTGCAGTTTATGCTGCTTGTACTGTATTTATAACAGTGTATTACAGTTTTATTTTATTTTTATTACAATGACATTTTAACCACTTTATAATTTAGTGTAATTATCAATACCTAGTGTTATTTTATGGTGCCTTTTTGGTTCATTTTATTTTTGGGGGTTATAGTAGAAAGTATTAGTTCCAATCATTTACAGGTGGACATGTAGTGTATCTAATGTTTGATTTTGATTTTTCTTTTCCCTTCTCCAAAATTAGCTACACTCATTTGTCACACATTCTTTTCCCCTTTTTTCTTCTCATTTGTGTCCTCCTCTGTAGGGTGGTAACACCTTTCCCTCCCTTCGCCCATGAGAGACCCACTATCCCCCTCTCACAGTGGAGGTGGTCCTGCTGAAACCACCATTTACTCACCCAATCACCCTCCTTTATCTCTCCTTACCCATCTCATTTGTTTGAAACAACTAACATAAGGCTTCTCATTCAATTGGCTGGTAGTCTGGACCGATCCTAACCTATTAGTAGAGGGATAGTGAGTCTTTCTGTGGTGTTCATTTTTGAATTTTCTTAAATTTTAATTTGCTTTAAAGTTTCTTATGTGTTGCAGCTTAATTTATAAGATGGGACTTCACAGTAAAACTGTTGCACCTCAGTCATTTTAAGGGATGCTACATTTTTAAGGGATGTTACAGTGTCGAACTGCCTCTGTATGTCATCGCGATCAAACTTATGTTACACTTTGCATACATTTTCTGGTTATCATACATCTTTTAACTTGGTATTATTGATCTCTAGCTATTGAACGCACTTTGACATTTTAAAGAACAAAGAACTGTCACTTTTTTGAGGCAGTTTCACCTCGAATCTTTAGATGGTTTCCACGCTTTTTCTTCAATTTTATTTGTATTTAGTTTGTTTGAAATCAATGTAAAAACTAAGACAACTTGTATTACTGTCTGTGATGTATTTAGTGGTATAGATTATAGTTATGCTGCTGCTGCTATTTTAAGCACAATGCTTTCGCCTTAGGTGGTATTGTTACATATTTACTGCGTTTTATGCCTTGTTTGTGCATGGATCGCTTCTGTATAAACAGATTTGTTAATATTATACAGGAAGCTATGCAAGTAGTGGTAAAACTGTGGACGAATGTTTGCCTTAATATCATTTTATTGGATGTTGTTAATAATCATTCAAATATCTCAAATACTTTGGGTTTTGTACTTATTTGATTTGAAGAAGTCTAGACATTAAAGTCTTTTGAAAAAAATAAACGTCGTCCCTTTTAATTTTTGTAATATAAGAGTTCAGTGCCAATGTAAAAAAAAAAAAAAAAACATACTTCCAGATACACATTTAAAAAACAAAACAAAAACAACATAGCCCATAAATATTCCAACTTGTACCATCTATAGTAAAATATAGACATGTATTGATATTATTTTTTTAGCATTATTAATAGTTAATAAAAAAAATAAAAAATTAAGTTAATGTCACCATGAAATCAAAATAGACAATATATAGAATATTGCACTGTTTATTATAAACGTTTATTATAAATGATTATTACGTGCACATCATTATTATTATGATTATTATTTAGTTCATGTGCCTTCCATAATCTTTAATCAAAATAACTTCCTCTTGCAATATCTCTTCTCCTCTCTGATGATGCGAGGGCAGGACAACCTGTCACTCACGTGAGATCACAGCAATAGCAAACCACAACCATTCAATGATCCAATCGATGGAAAAATCATGTCCTGCCCTACATTTTTCTTTCTTGTTCGAGAAGCCATTTCACTCAGATATACGTTCACAATAGGGAAGAAATTACTATTTTTATGTAGACTTAAATAAATGATCAACAAATTAAAAGTTTTAAGGAAACATAAAAGAAACTGGCTATATTATCTCATATGAAACCCCCTCCATGAATTTCTGGGGACTTACTGACAGAATTAATCTTCACTACCATCTAGTTATGGTTATCCTGCTGTTGTATTATGGGTGTAAACAGAATGAATAATCCTGCATGCTTGCAATATTCATCACAGTAAATGAGCAGGTTTACTAAGAACAGCTCAAGAAAATGAGTGATCATTCAGGGGGTAAACTGCTGTTTTTGCGGCTATGGGATGTGAATGATGAAGACACCATGGATGGTCAAACGGACAGACCACCAGCAGGTAAGGATTCACTCGGGAGCAGTTTGGAGTGTCATTAATACACTGCGACTGACATTATTCTTCTTGGTTTTGAGTGTGTTTGGAGTAAGACTGTTGAAGGATCTCATGGAGCCTCCAATTTGTGTGTGTTTTGTTGTGTTTATGGGCTTCAAGTGTCTGGGTGAGTTCACCTGTACGGTTTTCTTGTAGGGTGTGCTGACCAGACCACTTGGGATTCAACAAGCCCGCAGGAAAGGAAACGGCAAGGTTACATCCATGAGCTCATTGAAACTGAAGAGAAATACATAGAAGACCTACAGCTGGTCCTAGAGGTACACAATCACAATCATCTATTTTACATTCACATTTTATCCAAAGCAACTTCGAAATGTAAAAAAAGCAATTTACCAAAAAGGCACAGACAGTTTTAGTTTGTGCCGCAATATCAAAAAGAGTAAACCAAAATGATGCAAAGCTTTATTTAACAAATATTTTTAAAAAAAAATTGTTTTGATAATTTATTTTATCATATTTTTTAAAAGAAAATCTATACTTGTTTATTTTATTTATTAACTAAATTAATATGAATAAAATTAAGCATTTTCTGCAGTTCATGGTCTTTCATTATGACTTATGATTTTTTTAAGTAAAAAAACAAAACAAGTAGTGTAATAATAAAGTATAATAGTGTTATAAAATGGTATTATACAAGAATTAGGTTTATTAAATAATTATTTAAAATTGCATTACTTTTTATGACTGCAAAAGCACTCGACAGTGCTTTTTTGTGTCATATTTGATTTGATTTTTTTTTTTTTTGGGTGATAAAATGATATTTACTTCCTTGTCTCTTTTAAGGTCTTCCACAAGCCCATGTCTGAATCAGGCCGTCTCACTGAGGCTGAAATGAACATGATATTCGTCAACTGGAGGGAGCTTATCCAGTGCAGCTCCAAGATGCACAAGTATGTGAGGTTAACTTGAAAATATTTTTCTTCTTCCAGTGTGCAAGCGTATCATGCATGATGTGTGTATTGGCAGGGCCCTGAAGGCAAGGAAAAATTCCGGAGGAGACAAAATGCCTGTTCACATGATCGGGGACATCTTGGCCTCTGAGCTGTCACACATGCAGGCCTACATCCGCTTCTGCAGCTGCCAGCTGAATGGTGCCGCGCTGCTGCAACAGAGAACCGACCAGGAGCCAGACTTCAAAACTTTCCTTAAGGTAGCCACACATACTTCACTTGCAACGGCTAAAAAGACAAATGTTAGAATACACACTAAATATCCTGAAAAGCTTCATTTAAAAACTTAATTTAGATTTCCCAGAGGTTATTTTCCAACTTAATAAAACCTCAATTTGAGTTTTTGGTTAAAAAATGTACCTAGTTAATCTCACTATTTAATTTTTTTCTCAGAAAATTGCAACAGACTACCGTTGTAAAGGAATGCCTTTGTCCAGCTTTTTACTCAAACCTATGCAACGAATCACTCGCTACCCTCTCCATATTAAAAATGTGAGTACTGTGAAAATAACGTTTTATTTCTCTACATCTCTCACCTTAGATATTGATAGTGAAAGCAAATGAATAGTTTGTTTTTAACCAATACGTGTGTGTATTTGTGTGTCCAGATGTTGGAAAGTACTCCAGAGACTCATGTGGACTATATTCAGCTGCTAGAGGCTTTGGAGAAGGCAGAGCTGCTGTGCTCTCAGGTGAACGAGGGCGTCAGGGAGAAGGAGAACTCCGACAGGCTGGAGTGGATCCAATCCCATGTGCAGTGTGAAGGCATCATAGAGGTCAGAAAGCACGCCGTTTAGTCATGTGACATTTGAAATGGTTTCTATACCATCTTTTTTCTGATACAAGAAGTCGCAAGATCGATCATAGGCTGACGTCTGAATACACACTACCGTTCAAAAGTTTGGGGTCGGTAAGATTTTTTAAATGTTTTTGAGGATGTCTCTAATGCTCAGCAAGGCTGATTTTCTTTGTACAGTACAAAAAGTAATATTGTGAAATATTACTACTATTTTTCTGTTTTAGTATGTTTTAAAATGTAATTTATTCCTCCGATGCAAAGATGAACTTTCAGGAGCCGTTACTCCGGTCTTCAGTGTCACATGATGCATCAGAAATAATTCTAATATGCTGATTTGGTGCTCAAGAAACGCTTATTAATTTTATCTATGTTGAAAACAGTTCTGCTACTTAATATTTAAGTATAGTATTAAATAAATAAAATTAAATAAAAGTATTAAATAAAATAGAATTTTTGTAACATTGTAAATCTCTTTACCCTCACTTTTAATAATTTTATATCATCCTTTCTGAATAAATTATTTCTTTGAAAAGATAATAATAATCTTACTGACCCCAGACCTTTGAATGGTAGTGTTAAATATTCTGAGGGCTGATTGGCTGAAAGACTTTGCCTTAGATTTTCATATAAAATGCTTTGAAGGTAGAAGTAGATTTCTTACTTTTCTGTTATGTCACTTGTCTAGAATCTGACCTTCAACTCTCTAACCAACTGCCTGGGTCCTCGTAAATTGCTGCACAGCGGGAAGGTGTTTAAGACCAAGAGCAATAAGGAGTTACACGCCTTTCTGTTCAACGACTTTCTGCTGTTTACTCAAGCTGTCAGGCAGTTCACTTCCTCAGGAACGGACAAGCTCTTCAGCCCCAAATCCAACACCCAGTACAAGATGTATAAGACGGTAGGGTTCCACTCCTCCCTACAGAGTAGTATTCTTTTTATTGTCACACTCTGCGACCCACTCAAAGCGGACTTGTGACCCACTTTTGGGTTGCAACCCACCATTTGAGAAACACTGGTTTAATGTGTATATTTGTGTTCCCAGCCTGTGTTCCTCAATGAAGTTCTGGTGAAGCTTCCGTCAGATCCGTCCAGTGATGAGCCCGTCTTCCACATTTCCCACATAGATCGTGTGTACACACTGAAGACCGAGAACATTAACGAGAGGTCAGTTTCAGCGATCGCTCTTTTTATCAGCCTTATCAGCAAGCCACTATTTACTGCATACATGGGATGTTTTATGAACCGTTCATGGAATGTTGTTATCGGCACACTGTATGAGAAGTGGGGGGAAAAAACAACCACCTATCTCGCTACTGAAATTACACTGCAAGAGTAACTGACAGAATTTTAATGCAAATGATTGGATATGCTTCTAGGAAACTATAAATGCATATATAGTTTTCATTATAGTCCACAAAATGTTTAACATCTGCCCAATATCCTGCTAGGACTGCATGGGTTCAGAAGATCAAAACAGCATCAGAAGGATTCCTTGAGACGGAGAAGAAAAAACGGGAAAAGGCCTATCAGTGTAAAAACTGTTTTTGAGAACATTAAATATGACTACTCGCTTACTACTTACACAACCGTCCAAAGGTTTGGGTAAAGTTATGTTTTTTAAGAAAATAAATTCCAGCAAATGATGCAATAAATTGATCAAAAGTGACAGTAAAGACAATAAAATCAGCGTATTAGAAGGATTTCTGTTGGAAAGTAATGGCTGCTGAAAATTCATCTTTGCCTTCAGAAGAATAAATTACATTTTAAGATATAATCAAATAGAAATGTCCTTTTAAATGATATTAATTTTTTCACAATATTACTGTTTTTTTTACTGTGTTTTTGATCAAATAAATGCAACCTTGGTGAGCATGAGACTTCTTTCAAAAACACTAAAGAAACCTCACTGACCTCATATTTTGGAACGGTAGTGTATGTCAGTGGTTTTCAATCCTGGTCCTGGGGACCCACAGCTCTGCACATTTTATATGTATCCTTTATCTGACACACCCAGTTAAGTTCATAGAGCTCTTTCCTAATGAGCTGATTATCTGAATCAGGTGTGTTACGTGAGGGAGACGTACAAACTGTGCAGAGCTGTGGGTCCCCAGGACCAGGATTGAAAACCACTGGTGTATGTCATGGTCTTTAAAATGTAAACAATAATTACTACAGTTTGCCCAAGTTCATGTTTTTGTACTTTTTTTACAGCTCGATCAATGAAGGCAAGTGGAATTGGCCGCCTGCTTGTCACCATCTTGGAGGCAACGGAGCTAAAATCCTCCAAACCAAATGGTGATTTCATAAAAAAAAAAAAGCAATATCTTCCCAATAAATACATTAATGTTCCATAACATCTTAATTTTTGTATTTGTGTTTTTTTTTTTTTAGGAAAGAGTAATTCATATTGTGAAGTGACCATGGGTTCTCAAGGCTTCACTTCCCGAACCATCAATGACACTTCCAACCCCAAGTGGAACTTCAATTGTCAGTTTCACATTAAAGATCTGTATCAAGACGTCCTTTGCATTACGATATATGAGAGGGAGCAATTTTTACCAGATGGTCAGTATAAAAATAGCAAGTATAAGACTGTTTCTAAATTGAATAAGTCTTAAACAGATCTCCTCTTAATATTTTAACATGTATAATTACACTTTCCCTAAACTGTCATTGTTCCATTTGTCTTTCTCCCTCTATAGATTTCTTAGGTCGCACTGAGGTTCCCGTAGCCACTATTAAGAAAGAGCTTGAGAATAAAGGTCCGTCCACCAGGAGGCTGCTGCTTCACGAAGTTCCCACTGGAGAGGTTTGGGTTCGGCTTGACCTGCAGCTGTTTGACCACAAAGCCCCCAAATGACGAGAGAAAATAACCCTTCAAAACGGCATTTCAAGCACAGCGTCTCACCACTAACTCGAAATCTTCAAGACTGACCTTTGCCTTAAGATGTTCTCTACTTCTGTGGAACATACTAATGAATATGTGATGATGGGGAAGACAAGTTACCCTTCACAACTTTGCCAAGTTTTGCTTTTTATCAAGTGACATAGGAATGAATAGGAAAATTTGGGGATTTATTTTTTGTTTATTTAGTTGGTTTTATTGCCTAAATAATAATTTACCACTGGATGCAGAGATATCTCAGGACCTATATTTTGCTTCAAATATACTGTATTTTATTGCTGTATTGAAAGCTATATTTGTTATAATCGTAATTTGCCTAGATATAAAGTTAATGAGAACTTTTTTTTTTAAACTTGAATTTTCTCATCAGGAACACTTAACCAAGTGGTGTTGTTTTAATTCATTATCTGTCTGCCTTACCTGCCAATTCTTCCATTTAACTTCACCATTATAGAATTAATTTGCACCAGAAAATGTATCCTCTTTAAAATCTTATAACAGCTTATTTGTCTGTGTAACAAGGAAAGAACTTATTTTGCAGAGCTTACTAGTTTTTAATTTACGAAGGTACAAATGAGGTGATTAACAAGGGATGATTGGTTAAAGTTCTAATAACTTGATTTTTGTGTGCTTGACTGAGTTTTATTTATGTTAATTTATGCGTCTTGGACTATCTGCACATTTTACGCTGCCCAGTATATCTGGATTGCCATAAAGCATTCAGATTAGGTCTTAATATTGTATATTTTTGCTGAGTTGAAGTAGTATGAATGTTCACTCAAAAGACTGAGTCGCTGAGTTTGTCTTTTAAGTTTATTTGTTTTAGGTTTAAATATACATGTAATAAAGTTTGTTGAATATTCTGCTAATGTTTTTTTTTTCCCACTTTTTTCCTTTCTCTCTCTTTTTAGGTTTTGTTCCTCATTGTAGCCAAGTATTCGTTTTGGAGGGGAAAAACTCTAGTATTGTATTGTACGAAAGGCCGCTAAGCACAAATATGCAAAAATAAATAAAAAAATTCAGGTTTCAGATGCAAATAAAAATAATTAAAAAAATGTTGTAAACTGGGTGATATTGTGTTCAAAACAGATGAAATATTTTATCAACTTTAAAGCAACACCAAAGCACTTTTCCTCTTCAGTCCCCCTACAGGTTGGAAGCGGAATTGTCCATTACTGCTGTCGTAAATAATTTAGCCTATCGTCACACGCTTGTTTATCCAGCACCGGCTTTGGAAATAACGATGTCCACAGACAAGGTAGAGTATGTTGCATAGACTGTAAAAAAAAATATGTACAGGTGCTGGTCATAAAATTAGAATATCATCAAAAAGTTGATTTATTTCAGTAATTCCGTTAAAAAAGTGAAACTTGTATATTATATAGACTCATTACATGCAAAGTGAGATATCTCAAGCCTTTATTTGTTATAATTTTGATGATTATGGCTTACAGTTTATGAAAACCACAAAATCAAAATCTCTGAAAATTAGAATATTACATGAAATCACACAGTAATTACACAGTAATCCCATGGTCATTGAACCAGGTTTTGGTTATTTTGGCAGTGTGGGCCGGTGCAAATCCTGCTGGAAAATGAAGTCAGCATCTCCATAAAGCTTGTCTGCTGAAGGAAGCATGAAGTGCTCTGGAAATGTCCTGGTAGACGGCTGCGTTGAGTGGACAGCACAGTGGACCAACACCAGCCGATGACATGGCTCCCCAAACCAACACAGACTGTGGAAACTTCACACTGGACTTCAAGCATCTTGGATTGTGTGCCTCTCCATTCTTCCTCCAGACTCTGGGACCTTGGTTTCCAAATGAGATGCAAAATTTGCTCTCATCAGAAAAGAGGACTTTGGTCCACTGTGCTTTATTAAATCAGGAGTCAACGCAGCCGTCTACCAGGACATTTTTAGAGCACTTCATGCTTCCTTCATTTTCCAGCAGGATTTGCACCTGCCCATACTGCCAAAATAACCAAAACCTGGTTCAATGACCATGGGATTACTGTGTAATTACTGTGTGATTTCATGTAATATTCTAATTTTCTGAGATTTTGATTTTGTGGTTTTCATAAACTGTAAGCCATAATCATCAAAATTATAACAAATAAAGGCTTGAGATATCTCACTTTGCATGTAATGAGTCTATATAATATACAAGTTTCACTTTTTTAACGGAATTACTGAAATAAATCAACTTTTTGATGATATTCTAATTTTATGACCAGCACCTGTATGTTTAGTTGCCTGATTTTATGAAAGTATGATGTATTGCGACATCAGAAACGGCTATTATTTATATAGGCGCCACCTGTCGGCTATAGTAACGCTTGCCGTAAAGCAAGTCAAATTTGTAGTTTCTTTTGTCTTTTTCGAACTACAGATCAGCAACCCTATCCAAGGTGCTTCTCACCCTATCGGTGAAACTTGCATAGTGCGGTTCTGTTACGAGTTGATGAACCACTGAAACGATTTTGGAAACATTATTTTAAGGTACAAAATAATCTTTGGTGTTGCTTCAAGAGCATTTAGTTTTAGTTTTTTTTTTTTTTTACTTTATAAATTATATATTCAAACGCCCACTTATGAATATTAATTAGGGATCGCGATGTTTCTTGGTAACCTTGGAGCTTCAGTCAGACGGTTGTTAAGGGCGACCTAACCTCTGAGTTTTCGACATATAAGTTATCTAACAACATTTTGAGTACTGTTGAACTAATTTGAATATGAACCCATTTCCAAAGTTATTAGAAGAGGGTCTCATTAACACGAAACATGTAGAGGGTGCAGTGATATTTGTGGCTAAAACAGGCGACGTAACGGCTGCGTCCAATTTTACAGTAAGTTTACTGCAAGTCTGGGCATTCCTTACAGATAAACATGTTATTTTAAGTTTTATCTATAATATTTGTTCAGGACAAATTGGCCATTTAGTTGAATCAGTTTAATGTCTTCAAGCAGGTCTGTCCAGAACAAACACAGATGTTGATAGACTCGTTCAAACACTTGGATGTAACGAGGCAGAGAGGACTCAACTTCAGGAACAAGTTCTACACCTGCGTGCGTGCTGACAAACACTCGATATATACAAAATGTGTAAGTAACACACTATACTCTATATGTTTAATTAAACCTGCTCAAAATATACAAAACAAGTAACGTTACATTTAAATTAACACATTTTTGTTTGTTGCTGTCTCCGGACAGTAACAACTCCAGTTTCACAATTCTTTACTTTACAACCCTCAAAAAACATAAAAGTAATTTTAATTTGGAAATTAAAAAGAGGTAACGTTAGCCTATGTATAATTTTTTTTTTTTTTATATATCTTGAAGGTAGGGTAGGCAAAAATAATATATATTAATACTTTTTGTTAAACTGGTTAAAAGTCTATTCACATCCTGATTGCAATTAATTATAGAAGTGGTCTAAATATTAAAACATATCTTCTGTGGAAGTCTCAGGACCAAAAAAAATGTGTCCAATCATTGCATTCGGTCTGAATACTACCATAATAAATAGTCTCTGATACTACGTCCTGTCAACATGTATTTTCATACCTCCGCCTATACCTCTGCTCACGCAGACATCACATCATCAGCGCCTGCTATGCAGAGTTGTAGACAAGACCATCCCGAATGCCACAAACCGCCTTTTACAGTTCCTCCTGAGGCTACGTCTACATTAAACCGGATACATTTGAAAATGGTGTTTTTATTTCAAAACGCTCTGTCCACATCAGCGTTTCCAAGCGTTTTCCAAAAGTTTATCATCCACACTAAAATGTCGGAAATGCTCAATTCACCTTACTGCGCATGCGTAAAACCTCATAAAAGCTCAGTGAGTGAGATGATACAGACGGAACAATGTTATTTTTCTGGCAGGATCATTTTATTTAGCAAAATATCTCACCATTCACTGATGCGTCCAGGTCGCACTCAGTCAACATTATATGTTTGGTCTAAAAAAAACGCAACTGCTCTCATGTTTTGCCGCAGGACAGCAATTGCGAGTAAATTTGTGATATGAAGAGGGTACAAAGTAGGCTAACATATCTTTAGCGACAGCGTGAAAGTGAATAGCACATTACAGGCACAATAGCGGTATAAACACATATCTATCGGTTCAATATGCGTCACATGATTAAACATGCGGTATTGTTTTCAAATGCCTCAGTTTTCACAGTCCATGCTACAACGCGAAACCAGCGTTTTAAAATCTTGTTTTAACGCAAGATTATACTGCGTTCACGCCATGTTGTCAGCAAAATTAAGAGATGGCAGCCCGTGACGTTCTGCCTGGAACTGTTCACGTCCTCAGACTGCTCACTCGTGTCTTTTAGAGGAGGCATGGCTTTTGGGAGCGCTCTGAAGAAAGGGTGGAATCTGATGCTTTCAAAGCTAGCTTGCTATTGCTAGCTTGTCTGAAATTACCTACCCTACCTTTAATAAATCCAGAGAAAACCAAACAAAACATGCATATGTTATTGACCCTTAAGTGCAGATGAATTGTATATAACCACATCATCACTTTTTCATTCACTGATTTTTCTTTATTGTCTTTGTTTAGGAAGGACATGGCCTGATATTGGTGAGAACTGCGCTGTATGTGATTGTTGCCACATACTCACAGAGCATGTATCCAAGTGTCTGTGTGGAAGCAGTTGAGAAACTAGGTAAGCTAAAATTCCAACCAAAAGTTAAAGTAACTTTTCTGCTTCGGTTGAATGTTTTTGATCATAGTTTCTGCATGTGTTTTAGCCGAGTATCTGAGTGAAAAGGGAAAATGAAGCTCATCGTATCAGATCTGAAGAGGTGAAGAAGCTGTTCAGTGTGATTGTAGTAGTACTGACGAGAAACTATAAACTGTACTCAATCCGTTAGCTACAGGAACACCAAGGTAGGTTTTAGTGCTGCTTAGACAAACAAGGAAGCTTTTTTTTTATTCATGTAGTGGGATTTTAATTTACATATTGAGATTTGGCATCTTAAAATATACACACAACAGTAGTTTTACATTTCAACACTGAACGTAATGACACACAAAACTGAACTGCCACAACTTAGGCAACAAGATCTTTCACAGAAAGAATATAAAACTCCATAGCGAGAAAAAAACAAACAATATTAAATGAATGTTATGGCTGTTACCATTCATATGAGCTGGAAACATGGGATGGGAACCATAGTATTATATTATTCAGCTATTTTTTGTTCAGAATAAGAAATCTCAATGAACTGAATTGAAATATTGTAAGACAGGTAGAGAGCAGAAACAATCTACAATTTTTGACCTGATCATTCACAGTGTTGAAGTTTGTAGCAGTCATCTGTCATTATAATAAGTCTGTATCGCATTGCATTTTCATGTTGCACACATCTATATCATATAATCTTATTTTCTTTGCAGAACAATAACACATGATTTACGTTAAAATACACAGTTCTTTTAAACCAGTCCCTAAAGCCCCTTCATCATTCATGCATCACATAAGTGCTTATTTAATGTGCTCCTTGATAACCTTGGTAAACCACCGATTATCCATTCACTTAAGTTAAATAAAAGTTGGAGCAACAACTAGCGGGAGCTTGTTGTTCTTTTTCATATTACACAAAACCCTTATTCTTTCACTAGAGACATGTTCTATTATTCAGTGCTTTTTCATAACACACAATCCATTTCATCCTTTAATAAGAAATAAACAATACATACCATTGGGTAGAGGTGTTGGTGTTGGTAGAATATAAAGATGATTACAAAAAATAAAATAAAATTAACACAATACGTTAATAGGATGCACCATGAATCTGGATATTTCGTATTCTTAATTGTTGAAATAAGCTTTAAAAAAATCACTTGACTAAAATGTTTTTTTTTCTTTTTCTCAGGTGTGTAATTATATTTTATGAAAATGATTCATATGTATTAAATATGATATTAATAGGGAGGTATTAATACAGGTAGGAAATACTTCATGACCTGAGAGTTTTTTGCATTGATGTTTGCTTTTGTGTAGTTTTGTTTTTCTTTAACATGCAAACAGGTATGACGTATGACAAAATACATTTTTGCATGATTCATTTCTGCTGGTCAGAGATATGTACTTTAAATAAAATACACACAAATAATAAGGAATGCAAATTTATTATATAATAATAAACAGTTGGCAAAACGTAAAGTGTGTGTGGTAAGAAATTATCCAAGATGACACAATTAAGTAATAACCACTTGCATTTGTTGTTTTGTTCTTAAGGTCATCAATTAATTTAGATGTCAAAGAAAATGCAAAAACCAACATAGGTGATTTTTTTTTTTTTTTTTTAAAGGTCACTTTAAGTTTCAAAAGAATCCCTTATGAAAATTCTGTAACACCTGAGATATACAATACTAGCTGGCTTTATACCTACATCTGAGTTTATTTATTATTGTTTTTTATTTTTATGAAACTTTTAAAATTTCTCTTAGTATGTTTAATGACATGTTCAAAAGCATTTTATACTATGTACTAAAATAATTGTATTCCCTCATACATCTTTACAACCTTGGACAAAGCCAATGGAAAACTTGGTTATGAATAATGCGTTTGGCACTTTAAAATATCTGTACCATCATCAATAAACAAATTCCCTAATATGAGCTGCGTGATATGCTACTAGATTCAGCCTATTGGCAGTTAAACAAAACATTAAAACACACAGAAATGTTAAATGTTTGTTAAAAGAGTAAAATAACAATAAAGGAACAGGCAGAGGGCGGCATGCGGTCTGCAAAGTGCTAAGTTGCTTGTGCGTTGAGTAATACCTATGGCAGTGCAGCGTTAGAGCTGAGTTTGTAGGTGATGTTCGCTTTATGCCCTTTTAGCTGCTCTCAGAATGTTGATCTTGCTTGTCTACCTCTGGTAACTGCTCTCTCCAGAAGGTGAACTGGCTAAAGGTGTCTGAACAGGGAAAGTCGGTGGTGTTCCCTCTGATCAGAAGAGGGAAGACATGATCTACGACCTCACATAGACGGCCATAACTGTAAAACATGCAAGAATATTAGGACTGTCAAACTCCCAACTATTAGACTCTACAGATAATCTACTGTTAGATTGCCAAGAGAATCATCAATAACAGAAATTACAAAAACACACAAATCTAAAACATCCAGATGCATTTCAATCAAGGCTCGAAATTGCGACCATTTTGGTCGCATATGCTCCTGAAATTTAATCTGTGCGACCTAAAAATATATTTGGGAGCATTTGTGCGAGTGCAAATAATGGTTGTGGTGCGACCTGTTTTCATTTCTCTAAAAAACGTTTGCAAATTACTTCACAGTGTGTACCTTATGTGGGCTGATACGCGATGGCCGGATCGTCATTCTATCCAACGTTATATAACCAATCCCGGGGTTTTTCCTGCATTGATTTTTTTTGGCGGCCGCCAAAGCCTTTGATCGGTGCGTGAGTGACTGCTGCGCTTGACGAGAGAAAGCCCCGGCCGCGCGCGCGCGCGCACTCTCACGTCTTCAAACAACACGAGCGCTGTCTTGCTCTCTCTCCCTCGCGCATATTAATCAAAATCATTTGACACGATAGAAAAAGGGCGGAAGACCGAAGTTTCACGTGGAGCATTCGGAGATTTTTTTTTTCTCCTAAATTACCGTGAAGTGTGAATTGTGCTTAAAAATAAACTACCGGGATAATCACACAACGCTTGCCGTATGCCACTAGGCCCACTAATGACACTCCGATTCGCGAACTAATGACTCATTTGAACCGATTCACTTTAATGAATGGTTAAAACAACTGATCTGTCCAACACACTCACGAGACGTCTGAATCGGTGTAACAAATCGGTACCACTTTACAATAATGTTCCACTTATTAAATTCTAGTTAACACAGTTGTACTATTAAAAAAAACTGCACTTTGTTAATTTGTTAACCATTGTTAATGTTAATTTCAACATTTGGGCTACTAATAGCCTATACATTTTTTTTTTTTACAGTTAATGCACTGTGAAGTAACATTAATGAACAATGAACAGCTGTATTTTTATTAACTAAGATTAACAAAGATTAATACAGCATATTAATAGCAATAGAGTGCCAAGCAAAAAATGCAGGGACAGGTGTGTGGCAAACAAATCAGGTTCAATTATTAAGGCTTTTAATCGGCAGGATACGTCAAATATAACCATACTGTCTATGAATATAACACCGCATACACCATCGCCAAAGAAGAGCTTGCCTTCACTAAATTTATGTCAAATGACAAATCATGTGCCAATATCATCGGGGTGAGAGATGATATAGAGCCAGAAGACCAAATTTCAAATCTTGGCCACAGGATGAAATAAAATTTGTTAATATATAATTTGTAGTTGTGGTGCTCCTTAATTTTTGGTGGGTGCTCCTAAATTTTTGCTGGTGCTCCTAACTTTTTGAAGTTGGGAGCACCAGTGCTACCAAGTAAAAAAGTTAATTTCGAGCCCTGATTTCAATGAGAATTTGGAACGGAATATGAGCTTAATTATCATAAAAATAATGTCACAATGATAAAACATAAACTGAAATCATCCCAAAGCAGGATTAGTTTTTAATGCACATTTTCAGAGATGGAACTTACAAAAACAATCCAAAGTCAAATGTCTGGATGCATTTAAATGAGAATTTGGAAGGGAAAACAAGCTTAATTAACATACAAATAATGTCAATGCAAAAACAAAAAAAGATCAAAATCATCCCATTCTTTTAATTTTCGATGATGGAAATTACAAAAAACTTAAGTAAGACGTCCGAATTAATTTAAATGATTTAAATTTGGAAGAGAAAATTAGCTTAAAGGGTTAGTCCATCCTAAAACGACTCACTCTCATGTCCAAACCCGTAATACTTTCATTCATCTTCGAAACACAAATGAAGATTTGAAATGAAATCAGAAATTTTTGTCCCTCCATTGACAGTCCACGCATCTACCACTGTGACGCCTCAAAAAGTTCATTAAGAGATCGTAAAACTAATCCATATTAATGACGCGGTTTAGTCCACATTTTCTGAAGGGTCACAATCTCTTTAAATGATGAACAGATTGAATTTAGGCTTTTATTCACTTATAATAGTTAATCAGCGAACATAAACAGAAGCTCAATTGTACATACTTGACGCGCGAGAACAAACCTCTTGCAGAAGCTCAAACGTGCTGTGTAACACACGAGAATGAACCTCATTGGTTCTACCGGAAGCTCAAACTTGCTGTGTAACACACGAGAATGAGCCTCATTGGTTCAAGCATGCTTGAACTTCTGTTTACCACAGCGGATATGTGCGTTGATGAATGTTTATATACTGTATGAATAAAATCCTAAATCAAATCTGTTCATCATATAAAGCCATCGTGTCTCTTTTGGACTAAACCACTCAATTCAGATGGATTAGTTTATGATCTCTTTATGAACTTTTTGAAGCGGTAGTTGCATGGACTGTCAATGGAGGGACAGAAATATCTCAGATTTCATTCAAATATCTTAATATGTGTTTCGAACATGAATAAAAGTCTTACGGGTTTGGAACGACATTATGTTGAGTAAATAATTACATAACTTAAATTTTTAGGTGAACTAACCCTTTAATTGTCATAAAAATGTCCCAATGCAAAATAAATAAAAACATCCCAAAACAGGGTTAGCTTTAATGCAAAATTGGTCATTTGTCTTTAAAAATGAGAAAAGAAATGTTTTCATTAGATCACTTACGATGATATGTTGGTCTTTGCATGTTCTTGGATGAGCTCTCCCTTAGGATTCACAGTGAATATTCTGTTCAAAGGCACTCCCACCTCTTTATATGAATAAACATCCTAGAGAGAAGAACGCTCCTTAGGGATTTGCATACTGTATAGCAAATGAAGGTAATGTTAGCAAAAACATTGCTACTTGTACTTACTGTTGCCCTGTTTCCAAAAGCAGCATAGAAGGGTTCTGTGTTTGTATAGAACAGATTTTTTATATCGGTCAGACATTCGATTTTAAACTTTTCTGGCTTCTTCTCAATGACCTCCCTGAGATTGAAAGAAAAGACATCAGTTACTATGTGGCATTATCATTATTTTTTAAAGCCTATATATGTTTTGTGTGTGTGTACCAACCTGTGAAATGCAGAGAACAGACTACTAGGACTAAGCAGCACAGGTCCCATGGGTAGCATAGTGCCTCTTTCATTAACCCAGTGCAGGTAACCCCGGGTCATGTCAGCCATGCCAATAGCCCGAGCTGAACAGTACATAAATTTGTAGCCGTTCCTGTTTGACAATGAGTTTTAGATATATTAGACATTAGACAAAATCTTTTTGCTCACATTTGATAGATGCTCTGTATGTGGTGTGCGACTCACTGGCTGACTCTATGGTAGAGTCGGGCAATACCCTGATGGGTCCAGTCTTTACCCAGAGTTGGTAATATGTGTCCCAGGGTATCAGACCTAAAAGAGACTTTGCAATTTAGACTGCATGCTTCATTTTTTGCATCCGTCAAGCCCATTATATTGCCCCAGGAAGTTCACTTGAGGTGTCTCACCTTGTGATGGTGCCATCAATATCTGAAATCACTATCTTGTCATCCCAGTTCCACAGATAAATGGTACCCTCACAGCGGCAGGTGCCCTGGTACTGGGTAGTCACGCTGAAGACCACATCATTGGGGCCATCTTTTAAGTGCAGACTGGCCTGAGAAAAGAAGAACATGCTTGTTGCATGAGTTTTCATAACATACTGTAGTCTCTGATTGACTTTACTGGCTACATTGAAAATGGAGATGCTTACGAGCTGTTCTGGGGACAAACGAAGAGTCTTCCTGTAGCAGTGGCCTCCAGAGCTGTTGATAACTTCAGGCTGATTGCTCACAGTATTCTGTTTAACACTTCCACTGTCATCTTCACTGGATGATGATTCATCCTTTAATCTAGTAAAAAATACCACCAGATATGATATATATTCTGAGACCTGATTTCGTAGTTACTGTGTAAAGAAATCTTAAAAGAAATCTTAAAGGTACTGTACCCAAAACTGTAATTCTCTTTCAGTCTGTTTAGTTCTAAAGGCCTGAGAGTCGGTGTAAAATGTTAAACTAATCGTAACTTTTTCGATGCCAGACCTTGATTAAAGACCTGTTCATACCAAGAATAATATTGAAGAGCAGAGAAATCCACTGCACCCCATCTGACGTTTTTTTTTTTTTTTTTTTTGGTCTGAACAGACATATCGCATTTGAAAACGAAATAGAATTTTCATACTGAACATTTCAGTCGGTGTGAACAGGTCTTAACATTATACAACTGTACTTCAGCTGAAAGTGCTCAAAAATGCAACATATGGCCCTTTAATCGATTAGCAAGAACAATGTTCTGGTTTTCTAAATTTACCTGCTCGCAGTTCCTGTTCTTATAGACTCCTCTCCACCTTCAATCTGGTCTGATGCTGATTCCTGTTGCAGAAAGATTCACAGATTTGCATACTTTTATTACATACATAATATTTGCAAACCTGCGAGAAGTCAAAATGTCTTTGGACTAATCTGGTAACACTTTACCTTTAATTCAATTCACAATTATTTCCCATATGCAATATTGCAAACATACCGATTTGGAGCTGTCGTTCCTGCCCCGCCATGAGAACCACCAGCGTCCTCCTTTCTTGGGCATCTTCTCCTTCATGATGTTCTCTACTGTGGCCTGGAGCAAACGCACAGAGCCCCTGATACTCAAAACTCAAAAACTAAATGACAGGATGACTGTGACTGAACACATGCAGCTAATAAATAAACACAAATTCACAAAGACGTACAGGACTAGAGCCGAACACGCTAGGAAAACAGTATGTGAAGAAACCAAGAGCAGAGTAGACGTAACTCAGACAGGAATACTTAGTGCAATGGTGCACAATGGGATGGTATGAGGGGAGATCAATTAAAAAGAAGAAAAACAAGGAGGAGGGAAGAGACAAAATTTAAATGCCCTGGAGTGCTATGAGAGCTGGGGTGCAGTATACACAAGGACTTTAAAAAGCCATGAAACACTCGCTGAGAGGAGACAAACAATACAGAAACAAAACAGTATCTTTCTACCACTGTGATGTATTTCATCATTTACCTATTTAAGCAATCCAATAATTGGGTCAGTACTGAGTTAGTGCAAACTTTTCAATAAAAACTGTGCTAAAACTGTCCAAAAAATTATAAATATTAAAAAGTGAGACATCCAGTGGGCTGCAGTATTATTTATTACTATTATTTGTATATGCAGGGCAAAGATGTTTGCAAGTGAACATTTCATTTGTTGTACATGAATCCAGTAAATAAAGAATTCTTTAAACTATTAGGTAAATTGTAAATCAGTGTAATTGATGTGAATAATTTTGTTATTATTACATTTATTCAGAATTATTATAAATTATACACTATATATAAATTATATATATTACAAGCTCTCAAGTGCTTTATAAATAAAACTAAATTGAATTTAACTGAATTGAATGATACCAAGTATGTTTTACTGATAGAACTAAAGTTAAGTGTATACATAAAGTGTATACATACATCACCAATAAACCAATGTTTGATTTCGGTATTAACAAGCTTAAATGATAAGCTTTATTTAAACTACTGTGAGGTCACATTGTCAGTGTTGGTTGAATAACTAAGGCCTTTCTGTACATATTTGTGCTGTTTATGCTGTCCTTACCTTTGGCAAGGGTTTCTGAAAAACCTGCACGGCCAGGACGATAGGAGCGGCTGTGGTCCAGTTATAATACCTTTGTGAGGAGAACAAAACATGAAATAATTCATGGATGTATTAAATTTACTTATTTTGTACAATATTTTAGTAAATTACATCATGCTACAGTATTTGTTTTTATGTCACAAATGACATACTTAGTTCCAATCTTTACAACCAGGTTGGGATCATCAATGATAGATGGATTATCTGCAAACTCCTGATAAGATATTGCTCGTTCCTCAAATTCCTCTGTGAATGAAAGATTGTGACTTTAATTGCTTAATTACTTCCCCAGCTAAAAAAATCTAGAAGAAAACAGGATATTAATACAGAGTATACGGAATAACAGAACAGCAACTGAAAATACATTATTTTACACTACTTTTGAAAAGTTTGGGGTCCTACTTTTATTCAGCAAGGATGCATTAAATTGATCAAAGGTGAGACATTTGACATCAAATTACATTTTAAAATACCAGTGCAAAATACCCAAGAAAAATCTTTTTTTGTGTGTGTTTTTAGTAATTGTTGGTTTGGTGTGTTTGAGTGCTCATTGTTACAATTACACAGCAAAAGTTCAGTGACAATTTTATTTGTGCATGGTAGAAAGCACAAAGTGAACTCTGAGAAAACGCTATGCTTGAGCAAACAGTTTGTGAATAGGCTACTACAAATGATGCCCGTGAAAGAGACTGTGAACGCATTGAATAGGATATGTTTAGTTGGTGAATAGCATAGGCTACTATTACACAGTAGCGATAACGTTAAGCGCACCTGAATGAAATATAATATTCAGAATCCATTCTAATTTAAAGGTCTCGCGCATTTAAAATGGGGCGGGCGCGCGCGTGCTTAGAATAAAAAGACCGTTATCGGTCGTTGGTGTGGACGCATATATAGTTATCTTTATCGTTATCTTTATAGTTATCGTGCTTGGTGTGAACGGGCCTTTACTCAAATTAATCAAAATGGATTTATCACGTTCTGGAACCAAACTATAATATTCAGAAGTAAACAGTGTAGCTGACAGAGTGTTTGTGTCAGAATGTTTATTTTTAAACCACAACCTTCTTGGGGCTTCTTTGACCGATACAACCCTCTAATGTCAGAATGTTTATTTTTAAACCACAACCTTATAAAAATTATATATTTAACGATATCTTTTGCATTTCTCATCCAAACAACATTAAACTTGGCACTGCACTTACTCATGCCCGTGGCAAGACACCTGTCGAATTTGAAATCCATCGGACTAACGGTTCGAGAGATATGCGGTTAACAGACACACACACACAGACAGACAGACAGACAGACAGACAGACACACAGACAGACAGACGTTTCTGTAATTTATAGATAGATATTAAAATATAAAACAATTTAAATGAACGTTTTTACTGCATTTTTGATCAAATAAATGAATCCTTGGTGAGCTTAAGGGAATTCTTTCAAAAAAGTAAAAAAAAAATCTTACTGACCCCAAACTTTTGAATGGTACTGTACTGTTCATCACAACTCCTCCTTTTACCTCTAGTGATCTCTCTGTTTTCTGACAGTCCTCCACAAAGAGAGATGGCAATATGAGGCAAGTCTCCTAACTGGTCAGAAAAGCTGTCCACCCCACTGTCCATTCCACTGCTGCCCACTGACTGAGGGGACTGATTTGCACTTCTCAGATCTGTTCCGCCCCTCACAGAAGTTGTTCCATCACTGAACAACAAAAATAAATTTGATTAAAAAAGATACTTACACTACACTTGGATCATAAATGAACAAGTGAATGGCTATAAGGCTCTATGTACACTCTTGATATGTGATAACTGTTTAAACATAATCCGTGTAAAAATGACCTCTTTGGAAAGTACAGGGCAGCCACTTCAGGCTCCAACTCTGTGATGTCATCCAGGTATATTCCATCTGATCCCAAGTGCCGGCTCCTTTTGTCTAGGAATTGATGTATTGTGACATTATATTATATGTTTTAAATAGCCAAAAAGTGTTTTCTTTGTACCATTGTGACATTTATTTTCAGAGCTCATATTTAATGTCATATGACAGATAAATTCAATTAATTAAATGATATATATATATATATATATACACGCACACATACCTTTTCTCTTGGATGGAGAGTCCATCTTGCTAATGGCATGAGCCCCAGGACTGTGACACCCCTCCTCTAGGTCTGTGATAAGATGAGCGGCCGCACTGATGGCCTCCACATCTACAGCAGGGGCAGATGTTGCCTCTCCAGCCCTGAGATCAGGCACATACACATCATTGCTCTGAGACTCCACCGTTCCATCCCCAGTGATGGCTCTGAAGTGCGTGCTTTCAGATGGTGGGATTGATCTTGGGATCACCACCATGGGCTCTGACAGGGGCTGCAGGAATGAAGGCTGTGTGAAAAGAAAGATGTACAGTTAACTGATTCAGATTTGTTCATTTGTTGTGGTCATGTGGCATGGCTGATGATTACTGTACCTTGGCAGCATGCGGTAGCTCTCCCCATGTCCACAGCATCTCAGGGTTGTCCAGTTTCCCTTTACCCCTCTGACTGTCCAGCAACTCTGAATCACTCTTGGGTGTAGATGGCAGGGAGCTATTTGGACTGCTGTAGGGAGGAATGAGAGATGGAGACAGCAATATTTGGATTAATTGTAGGTTTGTATTAATACAGCTGTTGTGAAATAAACTAGCAACAATGCCTTTCCTTTCCTCTGCAAAATTTAATTTCATGCTTGGCAAACAAAGCAAAAATCGTAAAATTGGGCAATACACTACAGACAACCTTATAGCTACACAACCTTATGGCTTTGTTGCAAGTTTATTTACATTACATGGTGAATGCAGCGGTTACCTGTGTGTGGACTGGAACATGGCTGTTTGTTGAGGGCAGGAAATGGAAAATCCTGCATTGGTGGGAATGGGTAAAGAGCATGTCTTCTCCAACCCTGTACTGTGGGTCAGAAAACAAAGCTTTACATTAAAATGTCCATTATTTTGAATCTCATATATAGAAAAAAAGAATATATAAGCACAATACTTTATAAGTCTGTTGTAGAATGAATACAGCTAAATGTATTAGCATGTTTTTGCATTATGATATACTATCAGTTTAATTATCGTACTGCAGCAGGGGAACAGTTTGCTGATGATTATCGACATACATATTAATAGAGCCTTCAGTTCAGTCTCAGATACACTCAGCAATACAGCATATGCTGGGGTTTGCTTTAATGTGGTGAGAAACAATTCCATTGGACTGAATTTTATGTGTAATAAAATATTCTGCAGACATGCACATTTTTGGATTTCACTTTTTTTGTCTGCCATCTCTTATTGTCTTTTCGCTGAATTGCTGGGACTCCAGTGTTCTTATAGATTATTTTATTCAATTGATTGCAAAAATACATGTCTGGATTTATTTTAATGTTACAATCAGGAAGTATTCTGTTATCAGTCGGAGAGTGCGTCAAAGTAATGCCCATATGGCAGTAATATACAGTTATAAGATAATATATGTATTCAGTTAAGCAGACACAGTGGACATGTTAGGCAATGATTACAGCTTGTGATCGTAATGATTATAATATAAGGATATTATTTTGAAATGCACACAATATTTGTCTTTTCTTCTTTCTAAAATACCTTAATTAAATTTTCCCAAAGAGATCAAGAATGGATTAAAGACTGACTGACAGGGGTCTCCAGTTGAAAGGGTCTTTTGATGTTGTATACTAGTTGTGGTACATTGTTTTTCTCTTTTGCAATGGATTAAATACATTTACTACAACTTTGCAACTTTATATCGTGCAATTTTGACTTTGTTTGTCATAATTGCGATGTGACCAGAACTTGGCTCCTTTTTGAAAAACACTGGTAAGCATACCTTTGAACACCAGTCCACTTCCCTTCAGAATGTGTGTATGTGCTGCTGGTTCCTTTCACCTGCTCAGCAAACAACTCATGTGACATAGCTCTGAAAACACATACAGTATAGGCAAACATATACATTAAGTATATATACCCGCAAAAGGAAAGAGTAAGACAGCGTATACATTTAGATATTCCATGCACATAGACATACCCAGGGATAATCTGAAATGATTGTCTTAAACAGGCTCATTCTTCCAGGAAGACAGAGAGCATTGTGGGGTTTCTAAAGAGCTAGTGTCTTGATTCAAACTGCTGCTTTACTGAGTAACACATTCCCAGCTGACTCTTTTGGCCTTGTGAACAGCGTTTTCCCAGTGCCCTTTACAGTCACTTTTTAAATGTATTTCTGGTACCTGGGAAACAGATTCTTGGTAATGCAAGGCATGTAGTGTAGTGGAACTTGCTTATTCAGATCGCACAGATAAAATACATAATTTGTCATCCACTGGGAATGAAAGAAGGAAAAAGGATGTTTATATTGTTAAACTGATTTATATTGCAAATCATTTCTTTTCTTGGATATGTGTGGGCAATGCTAGATGGCCCAGCATTACAAAGGACTCCCCTCGAGCTGGAGCCAGAACTGGCAGGGTTTCATGGATTTCGTGGAAAAACATTGGAGGGGCTGTTTGAGCCGCTTGTTTACTTCAGCAATAGGACTGGCGACCTATTTTTCTCCACTTTGCCTCTCTCTCTCTCTCCATTGCAGAGCCTATTCGAAGAGTGAACAAACAGACACAGCCCACATCCCAAGACCACTGCAACTGGAATAATTCCAGCATACTTGCAGAAAACAGATTATGCCACTGTAATCACATGATTTGCAATGATTTCAGATGGGTTAAGAGAAGGAGGATCTCTCATTACAGAACCATCTGTTTTGTCTTTAATGTAAGCTCCACAGCTCCTGCCAAGCAGAACTCCAAGAAAAGTGGGATTTAGATTCAATGTGAGATCTTGGCAAGAGCACTATCCCCTTTACCCAGATATAATGAAAGTGAATGGTGACCAGAGGCTTTCAAGCTCCGAAAACACCACTATGCCATCCATCGCAGCTATCAAAACTCATAAACATCAGTGAATGAGTTTTGACTGAACTCATTGAGTTTTAAGTGGACTCATTCACATACATCACTCACTTCACAAGTTCACATATATTCAAAATAGCATATTGAAAAGTGCAAAATTTCTGCTTTTGTGTTCCATGGAAGAAAGAAATTCATAGACTCAGAACGACATGAAACATTATGTGCGTGATAATAATACGTAATAATATTCATACTGTTTGTTCTGACCTGCTGCCTGAAGCCTCTTTGTCATCATCAGAACTCAAGTCGAGGGTAAACATGTCCTCATCTTCTGAAAAGTCTTCGTTGTCCTCTCGCTTCATGCTGTCTACTTTAGATTTTCTCCTCCTCTTCCTCCTCTTCTTCATTATTGAACTGTCACCAGGGGCCTGCATGGGGCCCAGGGTTTGAATGGAGGTTCCGTTTCCAGACTCAGAAAGACGTGACAAGCCTTTTCCCATTTGGGCCTGCATTAGGGCAGAGCCTTCTGAAATTATGGGTGATGTAGCCAAGTAGGCCGGCACCATCTCCTGTAGACAGAGTAATAAATAGTATGAAATGTAGACATGCTTTAGGCAGGTGTTGCAAAAAGTTAATATTGGACCTTGATAGGGTGTGTTGTAGAACATATGAACACGAATGTTGACTGTAGCCTTAAGATTTGGTTTGACCGTGTCTGCTTGAATCCCAGAAGCACAACACTGTGACCTTAATGCCATGTAACAGATCACTGCATGTTTCATTGCAGATAAACTCATGCACGTGCAACAGTCTGTAAGTCATGGCTTCACAAGACATACGTTAAGGGGCAAGACATACTTTCTCCCCCCAGAGCTTTTGGCTGACACAGAGACAAGTGTGATTTTTCAGGATACATATTTGAGTAATACATGTCATCTGACCTTTTGTGTATGGTATTCCAAAATAATCCTCTTCAGAAGATTTATTTTTTTGTACTGGCAACAATACCATCCCAAGTTCACTGCACTTCAGTGAAAAAGCCTCTCCTGTCTTAAAACTGATTCTATATGACACACATTATGTTCGTGTAGTGCCACAAATCATTACAAGGAAATCATACTTGATTAAAACACACTATTTCTCCACTTTCACTGTCGAATAAAGGCATAAATGGCCAATAAATAAATAAACAAATAAAACACACTCTAACCTTGAGAAAGAATAAGCAATTATGTAACTGGCACATTCCGTGAATATGGGGAAATTTAGAATTTAGTGCCCATTTTTAGAATTAGGGGTAGAACTATTAGATATAGAATATATATATATATATATATATATATATATTATAGAGTCATTGTTTAGCTGAAGTCAGTTCCCTTACTATTTTGAATATAAAACTCTTGTCAAAAATTAAGTGCCATTACATCTCTAGAATATCATCTCCTAAAATACTACACTAAAGCATCCAATGTATTAAATGCCCTTCTCTACAAATGTAACACTTGTATTTAAAACAGAATATCATATTTACATGAATTACTTTTGTCAGGAGTGTAGCAATTTCATATTCCTGTGCATGCAATCCAGTCATAGCTCTCAAATGTCAGCACAAACATATAAACAGAAGATTCAGGCAAATGGACAGTGATTCTAGTAATGAGGAAGCAGAAGACTAAGCCAGGAGGATGACCAACATTACGCGCGCAGAGCTTTTCTTATCTCAGCGGTCGGACAGTGTTTCAGGGCTTTTCTCCTGTGCATTACTTTGCCCTTTAAATTGGTTGGCTTTTTCTTTTATGCTTGAGAAGCAGAAAGATGGGTCCTGATTTAGACAGGACAAGGTTGGCCTTGGCAGAGAGAAGTCTGTTCTAGAGCAAAGTGTCCAAGCTCAGATAACAGAATGCGTGCCGCGGGATTGTTTCCAGTAAACAAGTTCAGATTTCAAGCTATGGTACTCAGGAAGAAACTTGCATACATCGTGTTACATTTCTTAGTGCACAATGACCCTTGGCCACTATAAAAACAACACTATACAGGATTTATTGTTTGGTACAGGACACCAGTACTCACCTCACCACTTTCTGTTTCTTTGACAAAGAATGCCTCTCCATTTTCACCCAGTTTCATGTGTAAACTGACCGGCTCCCCATTTATCTCAATGTCAACCTGAGGAGAAAGGGAACAGGGAATGCTGTCACTATAATAAAGACAATTTACAACAGTAAGCCATGTGCAACACAAAGCCAATGACAATGCTAATTTTATCTCATCTTCAAACAACTGCTGTTCCCTTAAGTCCTTATGTCCATGGCTTTGATATATTTCTTGATATGTGACACCAGACGTTCTGGACATTGGACAGGATTACCATGTCTTAAATGGATAGTTCACCCAAAAATTTAAATTCTCATGTCATTTACTCGCCCTTATATCTTCTGAACACAAATTAAGATATTTTTTATATTCTCTCAGTACTTTTGTCCATCCATTTAAAGTCCACACAACCAAAATTTGTAGACATTAAAAAGTGCAAATAAACATTGTAAAAGTAATCCATATGAATTAAACCGTTTAATTCAAGTCTTCTGAAGAGACTGGGTCACTTTATATGATGAATGGATTTAATTTAGGCTTATATTCACATATAAAAATGTATCACCACACATACATAAAGCCCATCAACTATGGTAAACAGAAGCTCAAACATGCTTGCTTGATGTGCAAGAACAAACCTCACTGGTTCTTGCAGAAGCAACAAATCTCACTGGGACAAACACGAGCAATAAAAACAATATTAAGACACAATTCCAAGACTTTTTAAAAGCACTTGGTGTTTGTTGGTTCTTTTTGGAGCTTTAAGTGCATAACAAAATAAAAAAAAATTTGACTGAAATATCCCTTTAACACACACAAAATGAATCAGAGAATTTGTAAGCTGCAAAAATATGAATATCTCGGCCACTGCCACCCTAAAGCATGTCTGCACTAGTACTTACCACTTTCTCCCGTGAACGCAGTACTCCCATCTTGCCAAAACGGACGTGAAAAGGCGAGCACTGCAGAGTGCCATCGGGCTGACGCACCACAATGACATCAATACAGCCGGAGAGGGTGGCAGGGTTCAGGCCTCTGTACAGCTCCTTCACCTGCACGAAAACCTGACCGGCCAGCTGACCCACGTAGTTCATGGTCTGACTCTGAAACAGAGAGATTTCAAGCTTTTAGAGAGAAACATACTGTAAGGTGACTAAAGTGGACACCATGCAAAGGGTATAACTGAAACCACTCAAATCAGCAACATCTTAAAATCTATTTATTTAAATTTGTTATTTATTTATAATCTATTAAAATGTATTTATTTATTTTGTTTGTTTCAGCTTGTGGTATGTTCTCTGTTACTCTTTTACATGTAACAAACAAGTACTTGATCCTTTTATCATTAACTCAAGCAATATACTGTATTTCTCTGTGCACTTCAGCATAAAAATTAATGGCTTTTTGTGTGAAAGTGCACAGTCAACTCTGTAAAGGCAACTGTTATGTTGATGAGCCATCTCTGTGTTAAGAGAGTATGATAACATATTCAACGTCTTCTACGATTGTGCAAATTTTTGCAGCTGCAGGGTTACTGGAAAAGAAAAAACCTGTAGAGCAAAAACTTGCTGTCTTGCTTAACTCAAGCCAAGATCTCTTTGGAAATTTAGGTTAAAGGTAAAATATCATTGAACCCCAACTAAAGACTGCAAGTGGTAGACACATGACATTGCTCAAAAAAGGATTACAAGTGGTGTTCCTTAAGAATTGCCAAGGGTTTAATAATGCCTAGTTCTGGCATGCTCTACCAACCCAGAAAACGACTGCCTCTCTCTAGATCACAACACATAATGTTTAAAGTAATTAGCTAACTGCAAGTTTCTGCAATAAAAAAAATAAAAACCTGTGTGCACTATTACAATATGCAATCAAGGGCTTATGTAGATCAGACAAGGCACAACAAGTTTCCACTGCATTAATGGGAAGATAAATCATTTTGTATGCAAGCTCTTCAGGGTTCTCACACTTATTGACCAATTATTTGTATGACTTGCTCATGACCTTTCATCATTACTGACAAAAGGATTTATTTAGAAATCATTTTCCACAGATATCTGGACGAATTTTCATTTGTGTATATCAGGTGCCAATTTTCTGAATTAAAGTTAAATATTTGAGGGAAATGCAAATCTAGAATGTATTTTCATTACAGACTTATCCAGGCCTGGAAGTCACACTTTTTAAAATTCCCTAATCTTTCTAGGCTTTCCTTGAATGTTGGAACTCTGGCTCTTAGAAAAACCTGACAATCGTATTAACCCAAATGATTTGCCCCCTAGATGTAACCCTGGGATTGTGCAAAAACCTTCAAGTAAGTCTTCATTGTTCATACACAACAAACTGATCATTTACATATACACAGACACCACAGTCACATGGGACTGACATAACACCGATGGTTCTGCTGTTAGATACTGGTGCCAATAATAGCACTAGCATCCAAATTTACAGTGTAGCATCTATAATGCCTAATTTAACACTAGAGCTATTGCATAATTGTCCATACCCACAAACACTGAAAGACTAATTTCAACAGATCAAAACATAATATCTACCCCTCTCTCTCTCTCTGTATGTATATATATATATATATATATTGCAATCACTAGTCATGAATAATAGAGAAATAACATGATAACATGCAGGTAATCAGTGTTGTACATACAAATGTTATATTTTTGTTGTTATCGAAGTTAAATAATTTAGAATGTGTATAATCGTCTTGGTAACTGCATGATTGCTATGGAAACTGAATGTCATGGATCTTTACAGTCAGATATCCAAAGAATGTAAACAATCATCTATTGTGCTATAAAAAGAGAAGCCCTTTCACTGTGTATATAAATATATTAACCCAAACAAATGGATGCATTTATTTTAGATGATGATTATAAACAGGATGGAAATGAGAAGCCAGGCAAGGATGGAATTCTCTGTAATACATACGTGGGATGCGGCAGACGCGTTAGGATGTGACAGCCATTCTGATGCACTTAGTGGATCTTCGTACGCTGCGGAATCCGGTTGATGTTCGCTGCTCTTTGCTCATGTATTTTGTCTCTGCCGTTTGACACACTGTTCTCTGACTGTCTGTGTTGGCGTTGTATTTAAAGCAGGGTGGAAACTGCTTTCAGTGAGTAGCTGTCCCTGCCTCTGCAACTGACATCACAGTTAACCCTTTGCGCCCATCTACACTGCTAAATACGCGACGCGACAAACAGCAATAAGCTTCCGTTTACAGTTAATGAAGCGGTCTTCCACCACTGTATCCAATAGTATGCGCGCGACGCGTCTTTCATATTTGTGGATGGAGTCATGACGTCGTCGTCACCCAGTGAACCAATCAAACGCTTTGTTTATGCGACGCAACGCGACTAGAACGCTCAAGCGTCAAAGGCAATATTTTGTCTATTTTCTGTCGTCCACTGTAATATGACAGCTCATTTTACATTTTAATTGTTTTCCTATTTTATATTTAATTATAATTGCATGCTGAATCTGCCATTACAGTGGTGAAGTAATGCTGACAATGCACTGCATTT
Source organism: Rutilus rutilus (assembly GCF_951802725.1). NCBI lineage: Eukaryota > Metazoa > Chordata > Actinopteri > Cypriniformes > Leuciscidae > Rutilus > Rutilus rutilus. The sequence continues at coordinate 23,880,164 of NC_140226.1, read as the reverse complement.
AATGCACGCGTTTAATGGATTTAACACGCACACAATTCTGCTCACGTGGCAGCAGCAGCTGAACTGGCAATCAAAAGTTTACAGTAGCGCTGTGTGTGTGTGTGTGTGTGTGTGTGTGTGTGTGTGTGTGTGTGTGTTGTCATCACAGAAAAAACGTGGATGGGTGAGTGGTAGTTTACTGATATGCTGTCAAAATAAAAGGTTATTAATTACAGGCATTTATGTCTCAAAGATGCATGCTGCATACCGGGTGTATACAGTAATCGCAGAAGGATTAAGAAAACTGCACTTTTTAGTCATTATGGTGATTTAATTTATATACATTTTTAAATAATAGCGTTGCCTAGCATAGGGATTTGATTTGAAAAGCACACCATGGTACAGCGAGTGTATTAGATGGTAATGATGTATCACTTTGACACTGAATGATTACCATAGGCTACCATTGTACTTACATTGCTTGATGGTACCCTAAGGTACTGCAAAGATTATAATGGCACTATATGGTAAATGTCTAAAACACCATGGTATTACCATGATACTTTATCTAAAACCATGGTAGTTTAAAATCTTTAGAACACTTTAGAATACTGTTATGAATGAATAACTACACAGCAACAAATGAGTATTGCATTATTAGCACTCTAGTAACGACTATTAACAAGATACTGATAAACAAATCAGCAAGTAATAATGCTAAGTCAAATGTGGTAGTTCACAAGTATGTGTCATTATTAGTGGGTTACCGTAATCTTCACTTTAGCATGAATTATACATTATGCATTATTGACATAGTAGTTCTTAGTAGTCCTCTGGGAGGCATGAAGAAAATAGTAGTTACTGATGATTAGCTAGTAGTGAACTACCTCATTCAACTGAGCGCTATTACTTACTAATTTGTTAATCAGAGGTCATTGTTAGTTAATAGTAGTTACTAGAATGTTAATAGTGCTGTGCTCATTTGTTCCTTTGTTATTCATTAATGACGGAACAGTATTCACTTTAGTAACGGAAAAGTGCAACACTTGCTCTACAAACTTGACTTTATTTCTTTAAAAACAGTGATGTTTCTGCCAACTTCAAAGCCTTTGTCAGACATCCAATGGTAAACCATGGTAGTACCAGACAGTGTATTATAGCTTTAGTATTGCAATGCATGCATAGACATGCATCTTTGATTATATTTACATTATGTCAAGAAATAATCTGGATGTTGCTTTAGATGCCATTTACACATGCCACTGAAAGCATACATTCTTCTTGACATAGTTATTGTAGTTTAGTGTTCTGTGGTAACCCTGGTGTCCTTTAAGAGGAAGTTCAGAGTGTTTGTTTGAGTGATGCAATGGATAATGTGTGTGCGTATTTAAGTTCACAAACAGCCACCTTTCTTTGAAAAGAGAGAGTAAAGAAGACGGTATGTGTCTGTGTGTGCAAGTTTCTGTGAAGCACTGTTTAGGCGAACAGGCTAAAAGAAGTTTGCCTAAAGAAAGGACTGCCCACCTCTCAGATTACACAGCATTCTCTCAGCACACTCTCTATTTCATCATGATTCGTTGATCTCTCCATTGGATAACCAGCACACTGAGTACATTCCAGAAACACTGGTGGGGTTTCCAAGAATAAGAGAATGTGATTTAGAGGGTCTGGGGTCTGAGTAGTCCAAGGAGACTTCTAATGCACTGTGTGATTATCGAGTGCAGAAAAATAGTACTAAAGGAAGTTGTTGACACGGCGGTCAAGATACTAATAAACACTGATATATTTATATGAAATATTTTATACTATATTTTGATTTGGTTTGCTGTATCTTGCCAGCCATACTGTAATAACACTTTGTCCATGAATAGATACAATATTCACTATATTTACAGTAGATGTAAATACTATCTTACTCTAAAACCTGTCCACATTATAGACCACTCTTTACATTTTGGTCTATAAGCTTAGCACGTGACTGACTGTATAAAAAAAAACTTTCCTAGAAAACTCATGAATGCGTTCACGTGGAGGAAGGAGGAGTCATCTGGGATGGGCCATCTCCACCAATCAGAGATGGGGCCTGTGACTCAAGGCATGTGGGGTCATGTGTTGAGTAAACTGCTGACCTTACTATTGTAAGAGTGAAGAGTGACACTAAGTGGGGCCTGTTTTTCTGCATTAATCTATTGTGTTTTTGACGTCCTGGGGCAGCACAGTATGTACCATACCATAGGCTGTAAAACAAGATCCTGCTCAGTTGAGGGATTGGGTTGTAAACAAGTGGAGGAAGTGTACACATTGTACTACATTGTGCTACAGATTGTTTGAATGTGCAAGTTCATAGGTCAAAAACACTGTTTAATAATAAGGAATTAGGACTGTCACCTGATTACAAATTTAATCAAATGAATTACATTTTATATTGATTAATTATTCAAATTAATTACATATATAATTTTTTTTTCTGAAAAAGGCCTCAAATTAAGTTGATTTAAAAGACTTCTAAATCAGCGAAGACAGTATGCAACTCTGCAGACTCTCAAAAACTCAAAAGAGCTAAATCAAACCTGAATTGCTCAGATATATTTTTATAATAAAAACATATATATATATTTTTTTTTTTTTGCATATGTTTTATTTAATAACATTAAATGAACTTCTAATTCAAAATTAGCACTAATTAAAACAAGACAACCTCAAATTTAATAAGTTCTTAACCTTTTTTACTCCAAGGCCCCACAATAATATCCAAAAGTCCCCTAGCCCTAGTTTTGTTTTCAAATCTTATTTTAATCTGTGGACACTCCTAGTTTCTGTAATAAAAATTTTAAAAAAGTAACTAAAACTAACATTTATGCTTGCAATTGAAATAATTTTGGAGTCTCAATGAGCTATATGTTCTTCAGAAATTCCTCCAATTTAAGGATAAGGATTTTAAAACATTTTTACTCACAATTTCTACCTGATAAAATATAGAGTTTGGCAGAACAACAAAAAAAAAAAAATATATATATATATATATTATAAAAATGGCCACTGCGTTTTAAGATTTCGTTAATTCCAGGACTACAAATCAGGCCAGTAGTTCCCAATTCCAGTCCTCGTGACCCACTGCTCTGCACATTTTGTAGGTCTCTCTTATCTGACACACTCAGTTCAGTTCATGGAGTCTCTCCTAATGAGCTGATGATCTGGTTCAGGTGTGTTAAATAAGGGAGACATACAAAATGTGCAGAGCAGTGGGTCACGAGGACTGGAATTGGGAACCACTGTGTTAGGCTATCTCATAGGTTTTCCTGGATATATGAGAATGTGGGAACCCTGATTCCTCATTAGGAAACAAACAGTTGTTGGGGTTGTTGGGGTTATTGGGGGGATGGAGATGGGGGTGAACCACTGGACTTTTTGGTCTAACAGGAACAAGTTGAAGTTGAAGGGAACATGAGTGGTGATATCGTGTCTCTCCTAAAACCCTCACACCACAAAATTGGAAACCAAAGAACAGGCTTGGCTGGACGTTCATGCTGATGTCTGTTTATAGTCAATCAAGCTAAAGACCTTGTTCTCAAAAAACAGCAAAACAGTTTCCCTCGCCTCAGCACAAGCAGGCTCTTGCTCTGCTGCAGTGGTATTGAGCTTTACATCAGTTATTTCAGTCTTGATGTAGCACTGGCCATATTTAACTTCAAATGCATGTCTTAAAAGGGGGTTGGATTACATGAATCATTATAAACCTGCATCTGTTGTTGCATCAACCTTGCATAATTGAGATTACTTCTGAATTCATTAATTTTTTTCAGAAAATGTAAAAATCTAGTTTGTATTTAATCACACTGCACTTCAGAGCAAACAGTAACAATTAAGGGCTCTTAAAATATGAATCATTTATGAATCATAACCATAATAACCACAGCAGTGAATATACAACAACGTATAGCTCCTGACCTTCACATACTCCTGCTGAAGTTGAACACTTATGACTTATCCAGATATTGCCTGACCTTTAATTCAACACCTGATGTTCCTTTTTTAATTAAAGATAACATTGTACAGACATCCTATTAACACACACTTTGAAGAATGACATCCCTCAAATGTTATGCAAACCTGGCCTGTCTATTTGGAAATGCCCGTGCAACCTGACACTATGACGCACTCAATGCTCTTTGGTTCTAGGCCACATAACAGACTTTAAGCAGACACACACACGGTATCCCTGTCGATGACCGTCCCCCATTCGTGCCAAACAGACATTTGATTCGCAAACGGCAAAAACTCCTCATATTTCGTAGACTAATTAATAAACATAATATAATAAATATTCAAATAATTTGTTCAATTCTAGTCCTACTCAAATATATGCATGTTATATGCACTTCTGTTGTAATGTGCTGATGATTCATTCTTAAAATGAGAACCTTTTTTGAAAATAAGAACAATCACTGTATCAGAATAATCATTCAGGCCACAATCAACAGAAAACTACTGAGAAGTAAACAATGAAGCTACACTAAAGAAAAGCTATTCAAAAAGCTACAGTTAAAGCTTTAAACACAATAAAGCAATTAAAGTTCATCTTTATAATAATATCAAAATCCAGACAGACATTTTTCAGTGTTTTAATCCATCAAACTGAATATTAAACTGACAAATCACTGTGTGTTACCCATGTCCAGCTCGTCTCATTTGGGATGAATATCTCATCGTAGTCTTCCACTTGATCCTCTGCTATCATGATTCCATTATCCACTCGCTTATTATGAAATAAGCCTTTATTACGAAGCTCAAACTAGTCTTTACGCAATGCTTGTGCTAACAACTGAGCAGAGAGCTATATACCGGGCTTGAAGGTGTTTTCGTATACTAATTTTACCAAGCGTGTTCTTGGAATGGTGTCCACAGGCGAAACTTGAGAGGTCTGGCATGAAGAGCCTCAAGCGGTCAGACCCTCCCTGAGAGAGGGGATATCACTACAGCTTTATCACAATTAGTATATACACACCTAGAAAGATGCACACATGATCTATAGACCAACCATGTACTGTACACGTGCACAACCAACTCAACAAACTGATGCTAATGAGAAAAGTTTTTCACTCTATATATCATGTCACTTCCACAATATATCAAATGTATTATTTTTGATAACAGTTTGTAGTGGACATGACATTTTAACACATTTTGCCAGTGTGTGCATAAACTCTTCACTCTTTTTTCCATTTTCCATCAATACGCCATTAGCAACAAGTGACCGTTTTTATAAGTGAGTCACTGAATCATTTATTAAACCAGTTAATTTGAAACACTGATTCATTCAAGAACTGAACTCACTACTGCTTCTTGTTGCTCTGAGACAGTTTGGAATTATTTTAATTGGTGGAGCAAACATAGACAAAATAAGTGGCAACTTATAGTTTATTGGAGTGTTGTAGAAAATCAATATCACACTCCTAAGCACGCTGTTGTTAATTCATATTGTGTGTTCATGCTGGTGCGATATTATTATTGTCTTCACTGACACTGTTGCCACCTTGGTAAACAAGTACACTAACATTTGAAGGAATAACAATTATTTATTGAGGACAAAATTGTTGGGTTGAGATGAAAATTAAACCACATCTGTGGGACAGTTGTAGTTTATGTAAAAGGTCAACTATTTTCATACAAAAAATTATTTTTATTTTTTTAAGATTTAAGTTTTCAGTATGGGAACAGTAATAATTAAAATAGTCTAAAAAGTCTAACAAAACATTCTAAAATCTATACACAAGAAGCATTTGAAAAGACAAAGATGATAATGTACGTTTTCAAGATAGTTTGTTTCACTGTTTTTCACTTTTAATGCACTTCTTATAAAAGTGCTTGTAATTGAATCTCTATAAGGTTGCAGTTTACCACAGCTGGATGAAAGAATTGCTGAAGTTAAATTAAATGAACTTACAATTAGGCTGCCACAACTGTGGGTCTGATTATAAAAACGTTATTTTTAAGTTGTACATGTTACAGTTCCAGGGACCCGCCTGATCATGTCACATGTCATTTCTGCGGTTGCTGTGACTCTCTGTGATACTGACCCCTACCCCACCAGACACGGTCAGAATGTACACTTGCAACACGAGTCACCGTTTCCACATGCTTCAAAGAAGAAGCTATAAATTCACACCAAATGACAGCGACTGATATGTCCTCTTAAAGTCAATTGTGTATCTAGAGATAGAGATTAAATTGTGTAACAGTTGTGTAATGATTGGAGATAAATGTGGTCAGCACACACACACACACACACACACACACACACACACAAGTTCATACAAACGTACACTGATCTGATTACAGGTACACAATGTTCAAATGTTAATTTAGGTTCAAACATTCCTGCAGAATTTGAGAACCTTTTTTTTTTTTTCAGTGAGTTCATATCCACAGAATACAATATAATTAATCTTTCTGATGACAAAGGAATATGTAAAGCCACATCCCATATACCTGAATACAAGTACTGATGGGTATTTCAATTAAGCTCAGATAAAAGGTTGAGTTACTCAGAAACCAGATTGGGTGTTTATGGGTGACATCAGTGTGGATTGGAATCTAATTTAAAGTATCATGCTTGAATTTAACTGCAGTTGTTGGTGGTCATAACCCCAGGATCCATATAAACATGATACACGCTGTGGTTGCTGTAAACATTTTGAGTGACACATTGATGTCTCTTGTTAACTGAATGATGAATGGTACATGTTGTTAACTGTTACATAACATTGAGAACATGCCTAGCAGGTAATTAATTCTTCCGTCCTGCCATACAGAGTATACCACTGAGCAGATGCGTTGTCATGGAAACTGAATTTATCAGAGTATTACTAATAAACTTTTCATAGAGGTCACTACAGTGGACAGCTATTCAAAAAAGCCATTTTCTTGTGTATGCATAGGTTTTGATTGCACAGTTGCACATCAACCACTAGGGGTGGAACGGTACACAGAAGTCACGGTTCGGTTCATACCTCGGTTCAGACATCATGGTTCGGTACGAGTTCGGTACAATGGACGGAAAAGCAAAACAAAAATGTAGAAGGCTTTTTTTATTTTTTTATTGTGCATGTCTCAGGCTTTACCACCAAAGGAAAATAAATGTCTTAAGCCTTGTATTTTTTGAATAAGTTTTATTAATAAAGTAAAGGCATAGAACCAGTTTATTTGTAGTGCATTGACAATAGTTTCATATAATTAGTTTATAAATTAAATTAATAAAAAGACAAAAAGACCTTGAGATATGTTTGGTAATTGTACCTAAATGAATTTACAATTAATTTGCTGTATTTCAGATCAATATATTTGTTTTTCTTAAAATTTTAATTAACACTAACTTTATTCTCATCTGAATTATAAATAATTTATTTCTGTATAAAATAATACTACCATTAAAAACACATTTGATTTACTTTTTTAATCAATGTAGAATGTGTAACTTTCAGAACGACAGACTATTTTTAAATGGGGTTGGATAAATATTTTTTGCTTTTAAACAGTGTGTGTGTGTGAGAGAGAGATATTTTGGTTGGGTGACAGTTGTAGGTTACAGTTTGACAAAAGCACAATGTTGTGTTTTATTGCGAGTGTACACAAATATAAGTAAACACTTTGCAGTTTGAATGATGTCCTGTATGAACAAAATGACGGAGTATGTTTTTATGTTTCCACAGTTGTTGTACTTGATCTGCAGTAACTTTTTTTGGTTGTAAATAAATGTATTAAATGTAAAAAGGAAATTTGCAGTTATGTCAAAAAGTAATCTGATTACTTAATGCATGTTACTTGTAATGTTACTTTACTCGTAACATCAAAAAAGTAATCTGATTATGCAATGTTTTACTTTTAATGTGTTACTGGACTCATAACATCAAAAACGTAATCTGATTATGTAATGCATGTTACTTGTAATGCATTGCTTTACTCTTTACATCAAAAATGTAATCTGATTACATAATGCACATACTAGCAATGCGTCACTACTCGTTACATCAAAAAGTAATCTGATTACGTAATGCATGTTACTTGTAATGTTACTTTACTTGTAACATCAAAAAAGTAATCTGATTACGTAATGCAGTTTACTTGTAATGTGTTACTTTACTCGTAAATGTGTAAAAAAAAAAAGTTCAGATCTTGTTTTTCTTGCCCCAAGAGCAATAAAAACACACAGAAAAATCTGTGATCTGATAAGATCTGATAAAATCAGATCTGAGGTTATCTTAATTCATGCATGAAAGGATTAATAAAATCAGTTTGTGGAGGCACGGACAACTGACATTTGTGACCTGCAGTGTCAATATTCCAAGCATATTTTGAAATGGCTTGGAATAACCAGTTTACTTACACAATGCAGAGACCACGAGGTTTAGTGCCCTCTGTCGGGCATATTCAATACACAAGAACCATGGCAGCTCAATATACAAACATTACCAAATTATTCTTTTTATTTTTAATAAAGAACACCTTAGATTTCTGAGCCAGTTAAACCATAACTTTCAGCTTTATAAAAAAATTAATGAGCTTTTTAGCATCTCTACCACAGCACACCTTTTAAACTTTTAAGATTGTTCTGCCCTCTACTGTTCATACAGTGGTATAGCGTATGAATGTGTGTCAGTATAGCAAAAGAATTTGGAACAGAAAAAACATGTTGAGCAGAGACAATAGAGATTTGAAATGTATGACACAAGTACTTTAATGACATTACGCCCTCATCCTCATTCATAACAGAACTGGCCTAACACAGCTACAAAAATACTCTTTTCTACAAAATACTTCAATCTGTTATTTTAACACTTCATAACTGCATTAAGCTGACGTTAAAAAGATCCGACTGATAGAAAAAAACAACAATTAAAACACCAAACAATAAAACATAGAAAGATAAAAAACACAGAAAGGTCACAGTAAATAAATACATTTTAAACAATGATAAAGATGTAAAAGAAGATGTAAAAAACAGCGACACCATGATACTCTTTGAAGTTCCTTCCATATGCAATGTAAAATAATCTTTTACTGTATGATCTTAAAAGGAGAATAAACACCAACAGCAAGCAAGCAGGACATTTACAGCACATCCAGTGCATTATATACAGAGCTAATATTATATACATACAAGACAGTTGATAAGACCAAAGTGATTAAGTCTTCGGGCTTTGAGAGTCATATGTGTTTTCCTGTGAGGAAAAAGAGAGGCTGGTCCTCTTTGGCATTGGCAGTCTGAAACTCATCGCTGAGACGAAACCGCCATTCGTCCTCCAGTTCCAGCCGAACTACAGTCTGACGTAGAGAGCTCCGGTTAGGACAGATCACACACAGGGTCGCCCCTGAAACAGAAAAGAGAACATGCTTATTAAACAGAAAATCACTTGTCAGTGTTTTCTTTTGTGCTAAATAGACAGACAAATAGATACATCTATTATCTTTACCTTTCAGGAACTGGAACTTTTTGAGGAATCCAGGAGACACAAAGGAATCACAGAAGTATAAGAGGAGGCCACTGAAGAGCAGTCCAGTAGTGCTGAAGTTAATGGAGTGAGGTCTGGAGCTGACAAAGCAAACGGTCACCTGGGAACGGACACAAATAAACCACCAAAAGGTCTATTTAGAATCATGTGGAAGTGTGGAGAATAGGTCACACAGTAGCGATACAACAGCCACACCATGATACTCTTTGAAGTTCCTTCAAGTACCATGGTTGGTGTTACCATCTGGCACAACCAGTCTAGGGCTTCAAAAAAAAAAAATCTAATTGCATTTTTTTTCTGATATAAATTGCAATTGTAATAATAATAATAAACTATCAAGTGGGCTGTGCTTAATTGTAGGGCTAATAATAATAACAATAATAATAATTTATTATTATTACTAAATGAAAATATAAAAAAAATTAAGAAATATTACTATTTTATATATATTGTAATTGTATATATTTATCAAATTAAAGGTGCTATAAGCGATCTTGGTTGGCGTAACCTCTTGTTGATGTTTGAATTATTATCAAACAAAACGGAGGCTAGCTAGACCCTCCCTCCTCCTCATCCACGCACTAACCCCCGAACCCCACCCCCACATCATTCTTGTTGGTTATTGGCTGGAACAGTGTGTTATGTTTCGTGGTGCGGGTCGCTCTGTTTGTTGCTCAGTTTGTGGAGCCTGGGCTGTCTGCAGAGACCGTGTTTTTTTACAGTGTGTTCAGGGGACAGGCTGCTAGCGGCTAGTGAGGAGATGTTTGCGGTATGTGAAAAAAAATGTTTTGGCCTAAAAAACGCGTGAGATCGCTTATAGCACCTTTAAGAAAAAATAATAATATAACATTTGAGAAAAAAATATTTTAGAAAGAAATTATATACATTCATTTTAAAATACAAAAAAAGTTTTCATTTATTAATTTTCAAACGTTAAACCACCATTTTATTTTGCCGGAAAATCTCAGAGAGCTCTTTTGTTGCAACAGCAGGTTTATAAGTGCTTCTCATTACAAATTTAGGGAAGATGGTTGCCATTTCGTGAGTTACTGTGAACTGAGCCGCTCCAAGACAATGAAAACACTGGATCATTAAAGGGTTACTTCAGGATTTAGCATTAAGCTTTGTATTAGTAGAAAACCTGTAGTATTTTCGAATTACCATGCTTTTCCACCTTCATATCCCCCTGAGACAAGAGATTTATGTATTTTTTGTCTGGAAAAAATCCTCCGATGACGCAAAAATCGTCATTTTGCGTCATCGGAGGATTTTCTGGCCAGAGGCTAAAGACTACAGCCAGTAGATGGCGTTGTTCCGCATGTTTTCAGCCCGCCCATAGAGGGTGGGATCTCACTCACAGAATGTACACACAGTCAGCCGTCTTTCTTTGGAAGCTAAGCTAGCAGGCTCTTGTTCTGTGGAGAAAGCTGAATAGTAGGAGAAAGCTGAGTAAGTAACCATCCTCCTTTTCCCAGACTTGTCCGGCGGGCGAGATCGTTCAAAAAGTACGGGATTCAGCTTTTGCTTTCTGCGGTCGCTATTCCTTGTTTACATGCACACCTTTTGTTTCAATCTAACTGAATTCATTCCGATTGGTGAATTTGAATGTAGTGTTTACATGAACGCTAAACAAGTGATCGTTTGATGTGCGTTTTACCATTGCTAAGAAAAATTCCCGCTCCTCCGTGAGAGATGGGAGACCCGGCGCGTCTCAGTAATCACGCCACCGGCCTCGCGCCATTCTCCCGCGGCCGTCAGCCTCGTCCTGCTCGCCACAGTAAACATGATGAATGGCGACTGTAGAACGCAAAAGCCGAATCCCGGACATTTTGGGCTATCTCTAAATCCCTCGCAAACTCATCACGTAGGCTAGCTTTGTTGTTTTCAACAACTGCGCACTCTTACCGGTAGGCGTGGCCTCCTAAGGCAGCGAAGCAAGTGCATTCTGGGAGTTGTTGTCTTTCATCCACATAAGCCAAAAATACATTTTCTGGCTTTTCTCAGTCTAGAAAGCTCCAAATTAAAAAATTTCTTCACATTACTTCTACTTAAATGACCTATTTTAAATACACATTCATCTTCCCAGAGGTGAAGTATTTTAACAAAGTGCCTCAATCTGAAACACGCAGTGCATATATTTATTTAAAAGGGGTCATGACATGGATTTTTTATTTTAATATGTTCCTTGAGGTTCACTTATAATGTTAATGAAGTTTTCATTAACAGGCAAAGCATTATGAAATCATTTACTTACTGTACGGTTTGCGATGCAGCTGCAGTCAGATCCAATACAGTTGGCTGCTTCATCTTTCAACAAAAGTTTGTGTCTGTGCATCGTTTACAAAACAAAATGCTCCGAACAAACATATAATCCTCCGACACAATCCGGGACGCCATTAAAATAAACCATCCATTTATTTCCCGACACTGGGATCCTTCTGAAGTCTGTACAGAGACACAAACGAGCTGTTTAAACTGGATGCGTCTTTAACTCTTCTAATTGTCCTGTTGTCGACAGACTCAAGTCCTTGGAGTATGTCAGAAACTGAACGCGCATCTGTTTACTGTATCCAGTGTAGACAGCGTCAGTGATTTTAATGGGTTCTATTTGCTTTTGACGCGACGGTCACATCCAGTGTAGGCAAATGTCAGCTGTTAAGCGACTGAATGCCAGTGGGCGGAGCCTATGGTGCGATGATGTATAATTATTCGTCAATATCTTGCTCTGGAGGCAGTCATATGCAAAAGTATGTAGATGCAGCAATATCAAAACGAGACGTTTTTGGAGCTTGATTAAATAAATGCTTTGTTTATAATGAGGACGTTTTAAGCTATGAAACTTGCAGGATGGTTAAATGGTAAAAAGACCTCTTTATTTGTCAAAAGATCAAGGCAAATTTGATTTCTCATGTCATGACCGCTTAAAATTGTATGGTTTTATTCCAATGAATTATGCAGCCCTACATCAGTCTACTATGGATTTTTTTAAAAAAATTGTAAAGGTACAGGTATTAGTAGGTACCTCTGGGCCGAGGTTCAGGTAGCAGTCGACAGAGAGGACTGGGTGGCTGTAGTTTTGGGCACTGAGGGGGAAGAGGCGATGGCTGGTGTGCTGGAGGTATTTCTCCAGCAGTAGCTGAGCTGGAGTGGCCAGGAACAGGTGCTTGCTGTCTGGAGCACAGATGTACTGAGATGGCTGGATTGTGGTGGGGACATCTGTCATCTGTGGAGAATTCAGAAGAACACTGAGTTGCATGAAATGTTTTTGTCATATATATTATACAGTAAAATGGTTTTGGACGCTGGCTAGAAAACTACCTTAGTTTTGATGATGAAGGTACCGTATCCACCAATGGCGATCTGCTTCTTCATCACACTGAAGTTGTTGAATCTGCAGATGAGGAGTCCTGCACTGTGGGCACGCAGGTTGAAGTCCACATCATCACATGTGAAACTATTGAGGAGAGAATGAGGGGAAGATGTGAATATTTGGTAAAAAATGAAGGAAAAAACAACCAAATTAGTTGGACATTCTCAGAACTCACCGGTTCTGGTTGTACTGCACATTCTGTGTGAGGTCCACATTAAGTAGCAGAAAGTCGTGTAGGTGTCCACACGAGAAGGGCTCTTTGTGCTGCCCGGCCCCACCTCCACGACTGGACCACTTCCTCATCCCGCATAAGCCATATTGAGTAATATCTGGAGAAGACTCCATGTGCTGAAGAACCTGCTTCAAGGAAACATTTCTTTCTGTCCCTGTGGTACCGCTGAAAAACATACAAACACACTACTTCAGACAAAATAGGGATGAATCCAATATTAAAATTCTGTTCCCATACTTTCTGACCCATTCATTTCCATCGGTCTTTTTTGATGACAGGATACATTTATTTAACTATTTTTTCTTTTAAACGTAGTTAATTTTTTTGTTTTTATTAATATTAAGAATAATAATAATAGAGATTATTCTCCTAAAAAGTCATTTGGAACAACTAAAAATAACTAGATTACTAAAAACACAATTTCAAAAAGACAAAAAAAGATATATATATATATTTAATAAAAATAATATAAAATACTGTGCTGATAAAGTGTAATTTCTAGCTAAAAACTACATATAAAAACAATAAATAATATATGTAAGATTAATAAAGTGTAAATTAAAACAAAATTAAGCACCTTTTTGGATCAACATCGACACTGTTCCACATGACACAGGAATCATCTGCGAGGATGATGAAGGGCCAGACGTCTGGTGGCCGATTACCATGCTCCACTCTCCGGCTCCGCTCTAACTCCAGGTTATGATGGGAAAGCTCTTTAATTAGAAAATGAGCTGCTCCTGAGGATGTGGGAGAGAAGGCAACTTTATTAAAAACTCACTGACATCAACAGATCAATTACACAGGATGATAATCTACTGGTGGTTACCAATTCCAGCTCCATTAAAGACAGTGGGCAGGACAAGCATTATATGGTTGGGCCAGTATTTCTTGTAGACGGCCATCTCGTACTCTTTAATCACTAGAATGTGCAGGTGGGCGGCTCCTTCCATGGCATGATACAGATTAAACAGGCCGTGCTCATGGCGACCGGTGGTGGGTGTAAAAATTGGACTTTTGATAGCATCGGGATTCTGCAAACATCAAATCTAGCTTTAATTGTTGTTCTTTTAATTACTCAATTACATAGTCTGGAACTAGTCAAGCTTAGTTAACTAAAACCTTTTAGAGGACATTTACTAGTTTGTATAACAAAACTATGGAGTGAAAATGTCATTTTCATCATGCACTCATGGCAAAATTGGCCTCTACTAGTTGACTACTAGTCCGTACCCAATCAGAAGTAAGGGGCAGTCTCATGCTCTCCAACTGGCCTCCTGACTGGTTGAAAGCGAAGTGATGCTCTTTGGATTTGGGAATGATGAAGTAGAGCTGGATTTCATTTCCCAGCAGAAGATGAGAAAAGGTAAAGGCATGCAGGGTGGACTCGTACAGCTACAAACAGAAAATCAACGTCCCAAAATATAGTCAGACCAAAATGCACACATTATAATACAGATTATACAGTAAGGGATAATGTAAAGTCAGCCAGTCCTTATTACCAAAATTAACCCTGACAGAATGATCACAATCTCAATGCTTCCATTGACGAATCAAAATCAAGTATTCGAGAGAGCTGTGTAAAAAAGTGTATAGGACTCACCTGATACTGTGGATTGAAACCCATATACTGGTGACACTGCTCACAATGATGGTACGTGTTGTATGCTGCGTATTTAGAGAGTTTTATCCTTGCCGTTCGCCTGCGTAGATACACGTCTTCCTGCCTCCTGGAGTGTCCATCTAAAGCAGTAAAGACAAAACAAACCATTTTAATAATACTAACCTACTTAAATGTCAGAATTACTACAGCAGGGCTCAACTAAACCATATATGATTGTCTTGATGGTCTCACCCTCTGAATTCAGAGTGAAGTCTGGTGAGTAGACAGTGCTAATGTCCTCATATTTAGGGTCATGGATGGTGTAATCAAAGGGCATCCCTCTCACAGTGTCTGTGTTGGGCCACAACGCAACGGGCTGATGATAACGCATTAAATCAGTCTCGCACTCTGGAGAAAAAAATATTCATTATTTCACTGATACCTATAGGACACCAAGAGAGATCAAAGACTTCAGTGCTTAAGGATTTGAATAAAAGGAATTCAGTGAATTCAGTTCACAAATTTATAAAAATATTTTACAATACCGGAACCGAATTAAGGTTTATTAATGGTTCGAAACACAGTATGAAACATACAGCGCGACCAGTGTGGTCTGATTCTTGAATGAATTACTCTTTATGAGTCATTTCTTTTTAGTAATTTAAAAACATATACAGGAGCATGACCAGAGTAGTCTGATTTACGAATGAATGATTCTTAGGAGTCTGTTCTTCTCAATGAATCAAGAACCAACAGCAGTTTCCTGAACTCTTATGAGCCAATTCTTTCAGTGAATCAAACTCCTGATTGGAGATTACTTTTTATTTCCATCCCTAATACTTACTGCAGTTGATGTCCTCCTCATCGTAGATGTCCACCTCCATCAGTCTGATCAGCATACGAGAGAGAATACCCAGGAACTGCAGATATGCCCCAGTCTTCCCCACCTGAACATGCACAACAATAGCCATTTTATCCCAGCAGTCTTATACTGACACTGTCACCCAGTGTTCCAGACCCTCATTTACCTGTGGTGGCCCACTTAGAAGCAGCTTTCGTGGGTGGAAGTTATCAGTGCGTCCTTCAGCTCGGTTACTGCTGTCCATGTGGTAGGGTTTAGGGACCGTCCACTGGCGATAATACAGCGACTGTTCGGTGCAGGTCATCATTTTACTGAGGAGGGGTCTAAAGGAGCTGGCCCACTCTACCGAAGAGTGAGGGAGGAAGGAAGTGGACTTGGGCAGGCCACTGGAATCCACAGTGGAGATGAGGTCGTAGACAGCCTTAGGGAGCAGAACTACAGGCGGGCGGCTGAGATTGCACGCCCAGGAGCAGTTCTGCCGTAGAGGAGAGCCCCGCGAGGACGAAGAGCCGGACGAGGTGGATTTGGATTGCCGCCTCTGGTTGGGCTGCTTTTCTGGATCCAAAGGAGTCCAGTCAGACTTTGGGTGTTGGGAGCCAGCTGGGGAGGCCTGGTTACCCAGTCTAGGGAGATCGTTGTTTACTATAGACCACCAGAGAGAGGTAAGGTCAGTGTGAGAGAATCCCTCAAAATACATGCTGCAAGTAAAAACCTTTGAATTCAGCAGTTTTGGGAACCATTCTCAAAGCAAAACCACAGATCACTGTCCAAAGTCCTAAATCAGACACATTTCCCATGCTTTATTAGTATAAAAGTGACGTTAGGCATTCCTCTCGGGATATCAGTTTATTTGA
The DNA here is from genome assembly GCF_951802725.1 of Rutilus rutilus. Classification (NCBI taxonomy): domain Eukaryota; kingdom Metazoa; phylum Chordata; class Actinopteri; order Cypriniformes; family Leuciscidae; genus Rutilus; species Rutilus rutilus. The sequence goes on along the minus strand of NC_140226.1, from coordinate 23,863,755 downwards.
TCAGTTTATCAGTAAACAATGTATCGTTTTTTACAGGATGTTTTTGGAGTTAAGTAAAATTGAAGGAGAGATGCAGTAACTTACAAACAACTGCTAAGAAATTTACAAGCACTTTTGTTAGATTTTAACTAACAACCCAAAGTGTTACTTTTGCCGACAAATAAACAGGGATATCTGGGTGCAGGTAACATGGAGAAAGTACACATTGTTTATTTGCATACACTACCGACATTGTAACAATCAAAATCTGGTTAAAAAGTTATCCTTTGATTTTAATCTTAAATACATTTTAGATAAATACAGATCACATGTTTTGAATTTTTTGTAATGTCCCCGAAGAAAGAAACAGTTCTACCTGTGTGGACATGCAGTCATTGAGGTGGTTAATCTCCATTTCCTCTTACATGATGAGACTTACAATGAGGAGATGCTGGAGTCTTGGAAGAGAATCCTCTTCCTCCTAAAAGCTGTGCTGAAGACCGTGTTAAAACACAGACGGCATGAGGCTGAGCTGTCTAACAGCTTAATATTCTTTTTCTCTGACTAAATGAATGTTTGGGGTAGTTGTGGTGTGCCTGCCCTTGACCATGAAAATGTCCTTTTAATTTAGTGTATAAATTGTGCACGTACTCATAACGAAATGGTTTATGTTCAGTTTAGTATAAACTTCCATGTTTTCTGGCTTTGCAATACTGACCATCCACCACAACTTCTTCCTCCTCATTGTCAGTGCTGCTGAGTTTTTCAGGGTCACTCTCAGAAAGGTCGCTGGGTGCGTGGGGCCCATGCTGGGCGTTTTGTTTTGTCTTCAGTAGGTACGCAGCCAATCCCAGCTCCTGCTCTAGAGTGGTGCGCTGCAGAGACCAGAGGCTGATAACACGCAGGTCACAGTACTTCAGAGATCTGGGGACAAAGGAACAACATGGGTGAGAGGTAAGTACAAACCATGCAAGTAAAGCTATTGTTTTAAGAACTATTCATTTCCTAAAACTCTAAATGATCCACTGAAAAAAAATCAACAACCTCAAAACAATTAAATTCTCTCAAATTTGGCTCTCAAATCTAATCACTTAAACTTACAAGCAAGTTTTACTCTACATAAGCTCTACATTATAGCAATATTTAGCTGAAAAAAACCCACAATATAATATATATTATTAATTTTGTTATTATAATATAACAATAATATAATAATATATTGTAATATAATATTATATAGAAATTTCAATGAATTTAAAATTGTCTGCCTTGCATGGAGATGTGCATAGGTTAAAAGTGATATTAAAATTCGGGCTAAAAGCCCTGTAACTCTGCCTGACATTATGAATATAATAAAACTCCAAATAGCCTGTGCTAGAAAAATAAATATATCAAATTGGGACAACACAACAATGAATGTATCGAAACGATTTTGAAAGTGGCCTCAAATTGCCACAGGTAATTATTTTTCTGAGGTCATGCTGACCTCTGTACACATTCACTAAACCTTTATGTGGGCAGACAAAATAGATTAGAAAGCTTTAAAAGGCCCATTTCATGATTCATTGAACAACTACTCCTAAAGGATGGTAGTTTTTGTTATATGAAATACAATAACATATTTAACAGCTGGATACATGCCTGTAATTTCTAGAATGTTACACAAAATTAAAATAAGCAAGTTAATATGAGTGTTTTACCTGGGTAAAGACTCTCCAAGTGGATCCATGCCGGTTAAGATGAGGATACAGGGTAAAGCCTCCAGCTCTAGATATGTCCGAGGAGCCCAGTCTGGGTCTAAGATCTTCAGCCATACCTAGAGACATTTAAAGAACAAAAGGATCCATGATTTAGGGATATCAGTACAAATACACCAGGAATAAATGACACAATATTTTATTTCTATATAAAAAAAAAAACAAAGATTAAAAAGTAAATACCCTCAGTTGGTCCAGGAAGTGATTTCCTACAGTGAGAGCAGAGCATGGATCCCCTAGGATGATCTCAAACTGCTTGTGGAGGCCGAGTCTGTTGCGGACATGGCACAGGCGCTGGTGAGCGAAGGCAGCGAGAGCTGGCGAGGGGATCCGCAAGAGCAGCATGTGACCGTGATGGCTGGGACACCGCTGGGATGTGTTGAGAAGGCACTGTACCATCTCCAGAGTCTCCACTGAGATGTGCTTCTGCAAAGCCTGTAAAGCCTGGCCGCCCGCTGTTGCCATCAGGGCCAGAGAGTAATGCTGGATCAGCACATGGGTGCGAATCACTGCACTGTGTAGTTTTGGGAACCTGAGGAGAAGTAAGGAGAGGAGTTCATACAAAACATCTTACATGGTGAAAGTGGAGGCAAGTTTGGGGTCGTTAAAGGGACACTTCACCCATTTGCATTAAGCTTTGCATTGTTAGAAACCCAGTCATACTATTGAACTGTTGTGCAACACTCTCTCATTTTCCCCTGAGACGGGAGAAATCCGTTATTTACCTCTTACACTTCCTCCTACAATGACGCAAACATCGTCATTTTGCGTCATTGTAGGAGGAAGTGTAAGAGGGGGGGATTTCTGTTGAGACTACAAGCACTCGTTCCTCATCTTTCCCAGGGGGCGGGACCCGCTCACGCTACAGACCTATTACAGATCAGTGGGTGGGACTTTACTCTCTGAAACTGAAAGCAATATCCTCCATCTTGTTTGAAGCTAAGCTAACAGGCGCTGTGGAGACAGATGTAAAGTTATGACAATAGCGGAGGAGAGTACTCAATATGATATAGACTAGAGGAAGAGGATTTCGGAAGTCTGATGCTTGAATCAGGTGTTTGTGGCTACCTTTACAAGCCGCATTATAGCGAAGAGCCGCCGAGGCAGAAGACCTGCCTGCCGCGGACGAGGAGCCCGGACTGGCTTGAGTTAGGGCGGACTGGTGGCGCCGGTGATCTCACTATGCAACTACGAACCGCTACGAACACAGAGATAGAGTCCGTCTGTGGCAAAGATTTTCAACGATGACAATTTCTCCTGGACGAAATCTCTGAATCAGACGAGGACACGGACGTTTGTGTTGTGAACTATCCTAGTTTCGCACCGCATGTTCTGACTGAACATCCAGGTACCATGCAATAATTCACCTTTTCGAAAGAAATACAAACGAGGAGTAATGCACTAATGAGTTCGCCAACTAACTAGACATTTTGTGTGAATGTGAAATGAATTTCAAGCTCTGGTGGTAGCTAGACTTGTAGACGGAAGAGTGATTTCTCTTATAGGCAGATATGCGCTTTCTGGATTAGTGGGAGTGGCTTGCGGAGCTGTGCAATGTGGTGCATTGTGGGAGTTGTTGTCTTTCATACAAATGTGTCCTGAAGTTATTTTTTGTCTTTTCTCGGTCACAAAGGCACCAAATTCAAAATTTCTTTTACATTTCGACTACATATATGACCCACTTTAAATAAAAAACAATGTTCAAATGGGTGAAATGCCCCTTTAAGTTTTAGAAATCTCTTATGATGTATATTTTTAGTTGATCAAAAATACAGTAAAAACTGTAATTTTGTAAAATATATTATTACAATTTTGGCAAATTTTCAGCAGCAATTACTCCGGTCTTCAGTGTCACATGATCCTTCAGAAATCATTCTAAAATGCTGATTTGGTACCCTGGAAATCCAGAGTTCTCGCGAGAGCACAATTTGAATTTGCTCAGCGAGTTACTCTGGCACTGAGTAATGATGCTCAACTATGCCCTTGTAGCCGAGCTGCACCAATCACATCGATGTATCTGATATAGGCGGGCCAAAGGCAAGCTAAACAGATGAAGACAGCGCAATCGCGACAGTGATTGGTCGTAGTGTTATCCAATTGCGTGCAGTGAGATTTTCAAATGCATGCTTGGTGCCGCCCCTCGAGTTGGGCGATTTTCATTACTCGATGCCAGACCCTTAATCTCTCAGATTTGGGTCTGGATTTCCAGGCTACTGATTTGGTGCTTAAGAAACATTTTTTATGTTTAAAACAGTTGTGCTGCTTAATATTTTTAAGAGAACCATGATACAATTTACCTCAAGATTTTTTGTTGAATTGCAAGTTCAAATATAAAGTTGAAATATAAATCTTTCGTAACATTATAAATGTTATTTTAATGTCAATTTTGATCAATTGAATGCGTCCTTGCTGAATAAAAGTATTAATTTAAATTAGGGGTGCACCGAAATTTCGGCCGCCGAAAATTTTCGGCCGAAATGGCATTATCGGTTTCGGGCCGAAATAAAAAAAAAACAGCCGAAACCGTTTAACCGAAAATTAATGTCATCCGTGCGCAAGCGCTTAGGTTTCACTCACGGTCGAGCTGTTATCACGCGTCTGCCTATCAAAGATTAAGCGTGTCAAAGGGCTGTCACTTATTGCACAATCGATCGGACCAACCAACACAAGTTTTGAAAATGAAAATAGGGAATCGATTTTAACGGCCTTCTCTCGGAGCGCGTCCAGCTCGTCACTACAGTATACGCTCGCAGCGAACGCGCGTCACACAGCAACTGCAGGTTCAGACACACACACACACACACACACACACACACACACACACACACACACACACACACACACACACACACACACACACACACACACACACACACACACACACACACACACACACACACACACACACACACACACACACACACACACACACACAGCCTATTTCTGCATAATATAGTGCATAATATGTAGCCTTCAGTAATGCTTTTCATTGATGTTATGGCAGTCCACATTGCTGACTTGTGCGCCCTCTTTACGGTCGTCCTAATGCCTGTTTAGTTGTCCGTGGATTTGCCTATATTTGGCGTTGAAAACGGATCAACGCCAAATATACTGTAGGCAATTTACTAACGATTCAATGAACACTTAGCCTATGTCTCAAAAATGTATGTCTCAGGATTTATTTTTCACAAAAGTGACAGCCCTATACGAGAGGACACCAAAGTTGCAATATGTAACATTTGATCTGCAAAAATCTCCAAAATTGTGGATTTTTTTTGCACAACTTTTAAAAAACTATTTTATTTGATGGAACATAAAACTTGAAGAATAATATTATTTGGTATTATTATTTATATTTATTGTTAAAAATATTTTATGTTTTGTTATGTAACTGTTAATAAAATTTGATTATTATATTGTGATTTTTCATTTCAGATCCATTAAATTCAAGCAGTATTCGTTTTTAAAAGAAGCCATTTTCGGCTTCAGTTTCGGTTTTCGGCCAAGAGCATCCTAAATTTTCGGTTTCGGCCCAGAATTTTCATTTCGGTGCATCACTAATTTAAATCTTACTGACCATATATTTTTGAACCATAGCGTATATGCACCGAAGTATATGAACTATTCATTAATTAATAGCTGTAATGTTAAAAGTAACACTGAAAACAAACCTGTCCTCCAGAGCAGCAGCCATGCTCTCAAACGAACTGTCATATCGTAGAAGAGGAAGGCCACTCCCAGAGCGGGTCGTCTCCAGCAGCTCAGATACGCCAAAGTACTTCGTCTTCTCGTGATAAAGATCCACATCCTAAGTGAGAAAAACAGGGAGACAAAATCAAAAAGAGAACATCTAAGAGCGATTCCAGGAGCTTAACTTACTGGTTTAAATAGATAGAATGTGGTGTTCTTACTTTATTGAATCCAGAGGGCCAGTGGATCTCATTGTAAGGACTGATGCGTGTGTACTGAGTCTGCAAGGTGAAGGGGAATGAAGTCACATGGAGCGTCAGGATGTTGGGAGCATCTCGAATCTGCCTGCAGTTCAACAGACCATCCACTAGTCCTAAGCTGGAGTCTCCTCCACTGCATTGCCCACTGTCATAAGAATAAAGATACAGAGACTGTTCCACCAACAGCCAAGCAAAGAGGATACTAAGGTTCAAGGAGAATCATGCGAGGTCTTATACCTGATGTCCCAGTGCGCATGATCATGCACCAGTATGAAGAGCGTGTAGGGGTTCATCTTGGATTTCTGAATGAGGCTGTTGATCTTTCCTACTGCACTCTGGTTCAGCTTTACCACATACTGCTCCGCTTCCTTCAGTGAGAAGCAGTCTTGGTTCAGCCCTAACTCCCGTAACACCCCTGGAAATACAACAGCAGGAAGTGAGATCTATCTGCAATATTAATATAATACCTCTATGGGATTTATCCAAGTCTGTGACAAAAATTGCCTATTTAAAAAAGGAAAAGACCTTTAACTTCCTGTTTTAAAAGGGAAATATGTCAAACCGAGAAATAAAATTGCTCTGTATCTGTGATACAGAAAAAAAGAACAATAAGAAAAATACGTTTTTTCCAAGTGTGCTATTTGTACACTTCTTTTAAACAAAAAATAATAGAGTATACTTTTAATTTACATGGTATGTACTCATAATCAGAGATATACTTAAAATTATACTTAAGTACACTTGGCTTATACTGGCAAGTATTCATAAAAGTATATTTAGCCTAAAACATTTTTTTGGTACTTTTACTCAAAATACTTGTAAGTATGTTAACTTCACTTACAGAACTTGCAGTATAAATACTATTAAACTAGTAGTTTACTGTAAAGTACACTTAAAAGTGTACTTTCATAAATTAAAAAGTGGACTAGAAGTTTATAACTAGTAAACTAAGAGTAACCGTATGTAAAACTTAGATATAAATTGTGTACTCAAAGGTTACTACTGTTACACTTAAAAGTATACTTTTATAAACTGAAATAGTACACTTGTAAGTAAACTATTAGTACACTGATTTAGTTTACTTAACACAAAGTGTCACTGAAAATAATACTTAAGTTTACTTGATAAAATGACATTTTTGTAAGGGTGCAGTAGAGAGTCATGGATAATGAGTGGCGGTACTCTACCTGAGTTCCACAGGTGAAGGACGACTTGATGAAAGGTGACCTCAGAGGGCGGAACGCAGATTAAGAACTCAACCTTGTCGAAGGAACCGAGGTCCAGGTTCTGTGTGCTGGAATCAGCGATGGCACAAACGTGCGAGAGCAGCTTCCGTGCCACAGCAAGCTGAACGGGCCGTATCTCGTGCCACTCTACGGAGAATTCTATCGAAAATTCCGACTGAAGTGTTAACACACCTAACGCTGAAGGTGAAAGAAATTTATTGCAATAAATGTATACTTGAATACTTTAAAGTCAGTCTCACCGGCACACTTGGGTTTAGGACTGTCTCCTGATGGTTCTATACCAGAATACTGGGAGGTGTTCTCAGGACTGGCTTTCTCCAGCAAAGCCTCCACATCTCCATCTGATAAGTAGTAAAGAGGTGCATTAAACACTGAATGAGGAAACTGCAGAGGTGAGAACCGTGTATCAAACCAGAGGTCTTACCTGGACCCAAAGAACTGAAATAGGACCCCAGCTCTGCTGCCATCCCAGAAGACAGTTCATGGACGATCTCTCTCACACAATCACTGGGAGAGAGAAGACTCTCAGCTAGAGCACGAGTCTGATGCTTCCCTGTGTGAAAACATAGATATTATAAAATTATAATCCACTTTCAATTCATTTTCATTTTACATTCTACATGCTCATCACATATGGTTATTAAAATTCTGACTGACACAGCTAAAAAAAAAAAAAGATAAACCATAATTCTAGACTATTTGTTAGCAGTAATATATAAAAATTAAATCAGTTGTTTTAAATGCTATACGTGAGTTTAGGCATCAAAACATTAAAATATAAAGTGTGAAAAAAAAAACATTTTTAATTGTGCAGTTTTTTTTTAGCAGTGATAAAGTTAAATACACTTTAGATATTAAATGTTTAATGTGATAATGTTTAGCTTACTGCTTTGTTACGCTTTCTAAAAAAATCTTGAGATTAATCACAATTATTTTATTACATTGATAGCTGTAGTTTTTAACTATAAGCCGTTGTTATTTTAGCATTATTTATATATAGTATTTATTTAAATTGGCTAAAGATTTAACGGTGTTATTAAATTATTTTTGTTTTTTAAAAAGTAACTTGAAGTACGCGTTAAATTATAGCAAAGGTAATCTAAATGTAAAAACAGAGGAAATAAACATGCACAAATAAATATCCAATACCAATACAGATAAAAATGTCTAATGGTTGATATGGTACTGATATATTTCTAGTGATATTGTTAAAGAAAATCTAGCATTATTATTTGGATATCTGTAATCTACATACCTGTCACCACCACACATGACTCTATTTCCTGGCTCCTGTTCATGCAGATGATCACCACATAATTGGTGTGGCTCAATCTGCCATCCACCAGTCTGTGAAAGGTGTCCTCCAGCGCCTCGGCCAGAGAGGGCGCTGTGTCCAGCACCAGAACTCCTTCCCCGCATGAGCTGGTGGCCAGTTTGGCCAGCCAGGGGAGCTGAGAGGGAGTGAGGGGCTGTGCGAGGCAGGGAAGAGGAGGTGGAAACTGTGCATGTGTCTGCTGATACTGCCGGATCTCCGTCAGGTGTGACTCGCGCCAGGAACGCATGAAGATCTGCTCCAAGTCTTCCATCAGAGGAGCCTGGTCAGGTGCTGTTGTAACATGATAGACAGATACAGAAAAGGGTTCTCTTCAGCTTTATACATCTAACATTACGGCTTTCGTGCTTTTTCTTAAACAGTACAAACTTATCTTTATACATACATATATTTTAGGAAGGGACTCATATTGGGGGGTTCCTGGAATCAAAGTTGACTATTGTACATAAACAGACTGTGTGGAATGTGCATGTATACATGCGCACTGAAATACTGTTGTTCTCACCAAGCTGCACTAGATAGTAGACAGTCAGCAGGATCAGCATCTCAGTGGAGATGGGCTGAATGGGAGCAGTGCCGTACTGCTCGTAGACGCGTGGGAGGTTTTGGGAACTGCGATAGCATTTCTGCAGCAGGCCACTCACAAGCACGTCCCCGAGGTTCCCACACAAATGTGGCAGTGTCCCGTGCCCTACAGACAAAAGCACAAACAAGGTGTAACTGAACAGCTGGCCCAAGATAAAGTGGTGGGAACCGCTATCGGACACTGCTCACATCACACGGTAGACAAAACAGGCACAAACCACCGAAAACATTATTTTTGTTTCTTCTGCAAGTATATAAACATTCCCAATATTTTTTATATTGGAAATATGTCATTTTTTTATTTTGTAATGTCATTTTATAAATATTAGTAACAGAAACGGCTGTTATTACAAATAGGGTCAGAAAAAAAAGAAAAAAAAATTGTAGAACAAAGAACAAAAACATTTAGAAATCTTACCTTTAAAAATGACAGGCCGTAGTCCACAAGTCTGGAGTAGGTGATCAGGCACTGTGACAGACTCCCCTGGGCCAAGGGGCAGAGAGGACCCCATAGATAAACACCCAGATGCCCCGCTGTCAGCTGAAGACAAACACATCCACACTTGATGTAGTTTATAGATGTAATAGTGTATCAACACTCACTTGACTTGCAAAAAAGTCTTTCGTCCTCTGTCAACTTGCAGATCACATTTTTGTGATATAAAAGACATGAGTGTGGTCACACCGTGAAAGGTATTGCAAATATGAAGAGCTCAGTCTCCACTGGGCTAGAGTAAAATAACACGGTTACGAGGTGTGTGAAATTCAAACTAATTTATTAACTCCTGAAAAAAACAGAAAAAAATCGGCACACCAAGGCTCCAAAAAATAATAATAGTGTAATCACACTCAGTAACTAGTTTTTATTATTATTTCCTTTGTCGAGCACCCAATTTGAGCATTGTTTTTGCCAGTGATGTACGTGCTTTGGTCCTGTTTTTTGTTAAGTAACCCCTGACCAATCGGCATTAACAGTTATCAAAATAAAGCCTAAAGTCTAAAAAGAATAAAGACTAAAGTCTAAAAAATCTATTCAATAGTACCTGATATATATATATATATATAGAATACTGCTTTGAAAAAAGTTTTTACTCCTACTGCTCTCCTAAGAAAATCAGTTGAAGATTTATAAAGCCTATATTAGCTATAATTAAAAAGCCCTATCTGCTGCAGTCAGATCACATCTTATTTTGGGCACAATTATTATTATTTTTTCTCTAGCCTTAAAACGCCTAGCCATAAGGCCTACTAATGCTTTATAATATTACATATTATTTATTTTATTTCCATATCAGAGTAAATGGCTAATTTCATAGCAAACAATAGGCTTCTTACACAATTACAAGAAAAAACAACTATATTAGATCTTTCAACTTGGTATTTCTTAATTTAAAAATTTTCCCTGGTGAATAATATGTTGCAAATGTAGAAGCAGAAATATTGTGTCTGAATGAAACCCAAATACTACTGCCCACTGATCTTTTAATGATCTTACAGGGCACTATATATATATATATATATTGTTATATATAAGTATATATAAATATTCATCCCCCACACCCACCATGACTCTGGGCTAAGCTGTCAAAATGGTTCAAAGGCTTTAAAAACAAATTCTATTCTGAAAAAATTCCTATGCAACTAATGTGTTTTTTGTATACTCTTTGTAATCTTATTTCTTTTAATGTTTGTACCCCTGGCAAACAGTTTTGTTCTGTACATTTTTGTTAATAAAATTCATAAAAATAAAAAAAGCTGTCAAAATGGCTGAGCTAAGCTGTCCCAAAATCCTATATATGCACTCTTTTTCAGAAAGACAGATTTGTTCACAACACAAGAAGCAGTAAATGAGGGCAGTGAATTCTATGTCAGTAGAGATATAAGTGTGTCTACCTGATTTGGTGCCATTAGTCGTGGTGTTGGGAGCAAGTCTGGGGGTGACTTCTGTAGGAACAGAGGATTCTGGGGACCATCCCTTGTGTCTCTTCTTGGGAGGCCCAGAATTTACCATGGAGCCTTAAAAAGCAGCACAACTGGTCAGTGGTCAATATGACTAACAAAAAAGCCTGTCTGTCTGTATCTATCTATCTATCTATCATCACCGCTGTATGTTTTAATATCAAGGCTATTAAAACCTTTTTTAAACTTTCAGACAAGTATTTGCCAAGCTTACATCAAAGTTTACCTTGACAAACTTTCCTTTTTTCTTGTTATTCTAAAAGCAATGGAATGTAAATTCGCTTTAAAAGTGGGTTTTGGTGTCATAGGAAGTGACTATTATGTTACACATTAACCAGACTGTAAACAAGAGCGGATATGCAAAGAGAAACAGAAAAAAAGGGTAGATGTGTTAAATCCTAATGAAAACCAAAGCATCAGGAAGGAAGTCTCACATTTTACAATGCAGACAGAGAGCAGGAGAGAGCAGGGAAGAGACTTTACAGCACCACTTTATGGAGGTGATAGTCAGAGAGTGCTGGAAGAAAAGAGAGGGATCTTTTACAGCCCCAAATGCTGAATAATGACAGACACCAACAACAAAAGAGGAGGAGGAAAAGGTCTAGACAATACAGCTGCCTCTTTTTAAAGCATTTAAACATTTCAAAAGGGGGGCTTTCTTTCATTAGAGGTGTGAAGTCTAAAGAGAGGATTCGTTTAGGGACCGCCCCTGTAAAATTGAGGTTTCCTTTTTCTCTGATCCAAGCTTGAAATATAAACACTGAGTGATTAGTGACTCCTGGATAGTGACGGCAGGATTACCTATTACTGTGGGCCTTCCAGGGCCGCTGGCCACTATTCCAGGCTGTGGCGGTCCAGGAATATGACTGCCGTTGCTTATGGGAGGGGAGCCCTCAGATATATGGAGATGAGTGTTTAGATCTGTGTGATGGGGACAGGGTAAAATATATCAGTTTAAAGATAAAAGAGATTCTATTTTTGAAAAAAGTAAATATATTCATTGGAGATTATGAATCTAGCAATGAGACAGCGACAGGTCAATAATGTCTATACCTACTCCTGCAATATTTCATCCTTCTGTGCAATAAAATTGCTCAAATTTGCTATAATATTAATTTTAGAATAAAGGAAAAAGCAAAACACGCAAAAAGAACTATAAAAGGGAATGGAAATGGCAAATGAGCTAATAAGTGGTCCTCTGCAGCCATCTACTGGTTATAATGGTAATTACATGTCATTTTCACGTGTGTTTGTTTCCACCAGTTTTCCACTTAAGCATGTCACATTTTCCATGTTATCTCCATGAATGAAAATGATAAATGTAGATCTTCTTTAAAGTTAATTTTACTGCACAAATGTAGAGTTAAAAATTAATAGAGTCTAAAACAATACATGCATTGAAAAATATATTGATATTCTTAATGAATACTAGCTGGTTATTTAAAATGATCAGAATTTAATTAAATATTCAGGGATTGACTTGATAGGCAGTGTAGAATTGTTCATGCCTACCCTAATATACAAACTATATATATATATATATATATATATACACACACAGTACTGTGCAAAAGTCTTAGGCATGTTAATATCCCCCACCCCCCGTCCCCCCCCAAAAAAGGTTTTAAGTCAGTTATTTCTATCTTTTGCTGTAGTGTGTCAGTAGGAAATATCAGTTTACATTTCCAAACATTCTTTTTGCCATTAATTGTAATAATCCAGTGAGATTTGTGTATGCACAAGGAGTCTGACAACAGCTGGTATGATCTGATCTCACCATCATCGAGTCCGTCTGTGATTACATGAAGAAACAGAAAAAACGGAGACAGACTAAATCCAGAAGAACTACGGGAACATCTCCAAGATGCTTGAAGAAACCTTCCTGCAAAGCTACCTGAAAAACTATGCGCAAGTGTACCTGGACATTATTAACATGCCTAAGACTTTTGCACAGTACTGTGTATATATATATTTTTTTTTATCATACCATCATTGGGGGCTGAACCCCCCTAATTTGAAATCCTAGAATCGCCCCTGCGTCTATGCAAACTTGTTCTATCTGAACACCCTGTGTTTCCTACCTGTGTGGTTAATTGTGTTCAAGGCTGTGTGTGCTGAATTGGGAAGCAGGTCAGAGGGTCCATGTCCTGATTGTTCCTCTGGTCCAGCAGCTACATTACCGACTGCATGTCTCATTCGGCTGTCTGCACATAACATGAGAAAAACATTTTTTTCTAAGAAAACCCTAGAAACCACATGCAACTTTTGTGCCACTCACATTTTGTTTAGAAAATGTAAACATATAGTTTGCTATAACATTCCATTTATTATAAGCGTGTGTTGCAGTTATGTCATCCGCCACTTTAAAAGCTTTTTAAAGTGGGATGAATTCTGATTTGCTGCCATTGGCTTTTTTTGTTCATTTGGAAAATTCCAATGACTTTGTTCCTCTGTGTAGCTGTGGTGTGGACTTTCCACTGATCTATATAGAATGACATTATAAATATATATTATATATATTATGTCATGATATAGATCAGTGGGACTTATTATATATTTATATTAGTCCCACGGGACTTACCGGGACTTACCTATTTTCATAGAATTAGAATATAGCTATAGTTATCGTTATAGTTATTGTCCTGTGTGTGACCAGGCCATTACACTCATTTAGGCATTCTTTAAAAAAATAAATCTCTGAATATGCGCATACACTGCCAAAGCTCTTTGGCCCAATGTTGACGTGTCACCATGGTAGCAGTGAGCTCAACTAGAAATGCTGGCCATCTGGACTGTCAGACTGAGAAGGCAAGCACTGGTGAATGGGTCAGGGTGACCCAGGATGCTGAACAGGGTCAAGTTAACCCTCCTGCAAATCACTGGTTGTCAATAATTCATGCTGATGCTAAACGCTGCTAAAATAAGATGCCATTCAACATGATTACCATAAAGTGTAGAATGATACCTTCATCGTCTAATCATTTTGGTTCAATCTTACCTATTCTTTTCCAGCAGATTGGTGGTCCCTTGACCAGAATTCCCTGTGCATTTCTGAGCAGGTGGTACTTTAAGTGCTTCTGCTTCTTAGGCTGCGTGGTGAGCTTCAGGTTGATGTGGTTGGCAAACTCAGTGAAGTAGCGGAAGCCCTTTTCTCCACAGCCCATGCAGTTCCCTGAGAAACCTATAACAGACAAGACATCTGGTGAATATCTGCTTTTTTGTGGCTGTCTTCGAGTGCACAGATGCGGTCTATATTCCTTGAGGACCAAAATCAGTTCTCTAAAATAGAGACATAGTATAGACAGTACCCAGCTGAGTGCCCAGTTTCCATAGCCACAAACCATCACTGGGGGCGAGGGTGCTGAGCTAAGTTGAGTGCCATGGAAAACCAAATTAAAGACCTAAAAAGGTCTCTATGTCAAATGAAAATGTGGTTCCGCCGACTACTAGGTTAGTCAGTAGGGTGGTCCTTATTTTTAAAGTCTCCAATTGTCATGCTCTTAACCCTTCAAATTGTTCCTTTATATAAGAAAATACAGCATACCAATTTGTATGGCAGTAACATAATTACTGGTAGCTCAATAGCTTTAAACTTTCTGAGATTTTGATAATTTTTGTAAAAACAGATCATTTGAATTGGTATTGTACCTGGCTAGTAAAATTCCAAAAAAATCTACATAAAAGCATCTAATGCACCATATATTCCTAAATATGTATTTTAGATACATATCTCAGTTTACTGATTGTAGAAACTAAATCCAAATTAATCCATCCATGACCCGTTTTAGCAGATTTACCTTTCCTGGTGGAATCAATACATATTTCTATTGATGATCACCTTGGTTATTGTTTGGGTTTAGAGCACATTTTATGGTTAAAAAAATTACATTACGTTCCTTGAAATTGACCCGGAACTTTGGCCGAATCAAGCAGATTATCAGGAGGCACAGGCAACCATACATGCAATGAAAGTAGTCGAGAGAGGAGTGGCTCTGATTCAAGAATACAATGGCTATCTCACACACTCTGAAGAACAATTGCAGTTTCACCTTCATGTGGTGGAAGATCACCGACGGATCTATCCAGACTGCAAAAAGTGGCAACACTGGCTGCTGAGCATCAGAAATGAGGGATTGTTGAAAACTTTGTGCTTTTTTGAGATTGTTGTCATTGTCATGTCAGTGTTGCTCTGATTTCAATAAAATGTAGTTCATTTGCAGCAACTTTTAATATTACTTGCATATCACAATAACGCCGCACAGCTTAACATAGGCAATCTTCCACAAGATTGAGCTACCTCTAAATATCTTTTTTTTGTCAACATTTTTGCATATTTCTAATTTTGAAGTTAAAAGGAACAGTTTAAGAGGTTAAGACACTAACATTTTGCAAAAAAAAAAATATTTGACTTGATAAGGACCACCCTATTAGTCAGGGCTTTCCAATGCAGGGTATTCAGATTCTGGTTCATCAGGTTCAGTGTGTCTTACCTAAAAGTGCATTACGTCCACATTCATCAGGGAGAAAGCGCAGGTCCACCGCACACACCAGAATGTGATCAGGCACACTTGGTGATTTCGCGCCGACGAGCAGAAATCCAGGAGGGACTTCCAAAGACTCAGTGGCCATGGATGACAGCCGAAGGTCTTTGCCCGCCTGACAGAACCCTGAAATGCAGAAGTCTGGTCACCATTGTATCAGGACACAGTGACTCTATGAATGTGCGGAATCACTAGTCTGAATGGCTATAAATGTACTGACTTAAATAGTCACTAAAGATCTGCTCTGTTACACATGACCTATATGATCTAACCATCTGTAGTACAGGATCCCTCCGGTGGAGGCTTCATCTGAAATGGGATTGGAGGGCTGTTTGAATCTGAGCCATCCTCTTCCTCATCTTCCTCATCTATTCGACCTGTTGGGAAAAATATATCTTTTTTAGATACAATAAAATAACCAACTAACTAACTGATATTAAATAAACATGGGTTAAAATAAACATGGAAGAGCTTTTATCACTTGATGCTTTATCACCGCATGTCTATTTAGGAGAAGTATAAGACACTCAAAACATCAAAGAGATGCATTCTAAAGAGTGTGATACCACAGAAGACTGAGTAAATGCTCACCTTCATGAGAAGAAGGCCTTTGCTCTGCCTCCAGGTACAGCTGAGAGAACACAGGTCTGGGCACCACTGTGTTGGAGCGCAGTGACGCCTCTATGGAGTTGTGAAGCACTTCCTCAAACCGTGTGCTCTGAAGGTGTCCTGTATACGAATTCCCCATGACCTTTAATAGAATGGAGAGAATCTGTTATACAAAAATTTAAATGGCTTCTTCAGAAAAATTACAAACAAAAAATGTATGCCATCATTTTCTATAAAAGTGTTAATAAAGTTTATAGTCGTCATAGTGACATAATTGCAGTAAAATGCATTCCTTGATTTAAAAAAGTAAATAAATAAATAAATAAATTATATATAAGGAAAATCAGAAGAAAAAAAACATTCATTTTTAAATTTGTATGAATGTTTTTCTTCTGATTTTTTTTCTGGAATTTATTATAAAAAGGAAAATAATCCCTGTATTGTACTATACTCAGTAAAACAACACACCTGCAAATAACAAAACTACAGTTTAATTTGAGAACTCTGCAAGAAAGCAAACAACTGTAACACAGAGGTTATTTGAGGTTACATGTGATTTTAACTGCACACAAACTCATTTTAGCTGATTTAATGTCAGTGACTCATCAGGCAATCAGCCTCTCTCCGTGATCAGGAAATATGATTAGCACAGAACAAGACTGAGCTCAAATCATTTACAACAGGCTGTGAAGAGAGCCCGTTTCCCCATGGATTTTTGTAGGGTGTCCAATTTGCAACCTCATAAAGTCACCATGAGCCAATGTCAGGGTGTCCTGACCCAGACTGACAGAGAGAGTGAATGAGAGAGAGAGAGAGAGAGAGAGAGGGAGATTGATCTACCTCTAACAGTAAACACAAAGTTGGAAACTGTGAAAGGCTGCGCTCACAGGATGAATAATGTATTTTTATAGATTTACTCTTTTTATTAGAACATTGAGTGAAGAACAGACTGAAAGTTACGGAAAGTCTTGGCATATGCCCTAGCTTTTGTTTAACACTGACAAATTGTTATTTTCAGTCAGATCTTTTTGATGAATTAAGTTCACAAAACTGGTTTGAAAGACTAGTTCACAAATCAGACAGATCTGGGCTGTATTTCAAAAGCCTAAGTGGATTATATAGACAATTGGTGCCAATGATTTCTACAATCTATTTAAGGTGTGGTAACATTAGTGAAATTTTGGCCAGTGTCCACTGTCAATAGTGTAGCGACGCATGAAGAATCACTCACAAAGTAGTCACTTTCAAACCAAGCAGTTTTCTGTTTGTTCACCAACTTAAACACAAGTGAAACCTGCGTGGGGAACGTTTTAGCCCTCACGTGAAACTCAGATTGTGTTGATTTCTTATTGAAATGACTGCAATTTCGTCCACGAAATTTCACAGAGCAGTGGTAAATGTGACCACACCACACATTATCAGACTGACAATGATTTTGGGAAACGCGGCCCTGGTTCGCACGTTCAACTCACTCACTTGAATCAGTCACAATAGTTAACAGCTCACTGGAAGAGATTATCAGTAAGTAATGACTTAAATTTCAGTCTGTTAAACACACAATGTTATTGTATGATTTCAAAAGACATTTAGACTATTAGTCGTATGGACCACTTTTTATTGTGTTTGAAACCTTTTTTGAAACTTGGAAGCGTCAGTCCTGATTCATTGCAATTACATGGAAAAGGATGACCAGAAATGTCTTCAAAATATCAGTTTTTGTATTCTTATGGGCTTGGAAGATGAGTAAATGAAGACTTTTTGATATTTTATAGAACTATTCCTTTTACATCTGCTTTTATTTATATGTAGGTATAGGACACCAACAAATTTATTTTGCCCAACCATGTGAAATGGCAACACAAGCCACTAATTAAAAAAGCTCTGGGGTAGAAAAAAAGCCCCTTCGACATAATCCCCTCGCCTTTAAATGCTCTCTGCCATATGTTCCTAGACTCAGCACACATCCCACACACTGGGAATTCACAACACAGTAACACCCTAAAACAATGAAGAAGACCAGACACGTCATATAAACATCAACCAGTACCACCATAAAACTTTTATATAAGCAGAAAGTGAAATTAACATGCTCCCATAATGTTGCTAGCCAGAATCTTTCGTGTCACATGGCAAAAACTTTGTGGACTTTTTCTTTCTTTCTTTTTTAGCTAGTTAGGAGCTGTGCTATTGCCCCTCAACAACATATTAGCATTTGTTCTGAGGGGGAGAAATGGCAGTTAAATAAACAAATGCTAACGCAGACAGGCTCTGCAGATAGTCGAGGAGATAAAAGAGCAAGACGTGATAGCAGCGAGAACGTTCAACAGCCCCATCCTCCCGGACAGAGCTTCCTTACAGGGAGGTGACGAGGTCTTTCATCTTTCCCGGACTCCCCCCCCTCCCATCACCCAACTATTGTGTCTCTGTTTATGGCCTTCTCTCTTACAGACAATCCTCTCTCTCAGCCTGTCTGTCTTACCTACACGTCTTTCTGACACTCTTTACACAGCACTTCAAGTGCTGAAGAATTAGCTAGAAAATATCACAGCTGAGGCACATTTGTCCTCTCAATTTTATATTAAAACTGATTCACACTGGCCCAACAAACACCATCAGGTTTAACACACAGAGTCGCCGACCCAAGAAAACCAACCATTGGACATCAATATATATATACTTCCGTGTGTATACAAGTGACGTTAAAAGTAACTGATCAAAAGTAACAGTAAAGACATTTATAACGTTACAAAACATATATAATGCAAATAAATGCTGTTCTTTTGCACATCCTGTTTATCAAAGAATCCTGAAAACACAATCACATTTTTCACAAAAATGTTAAGCAGTATTTAACACTGATAAGAAGAAATGTTTAAAATCAGCATTAGAATGATTTCTAAAGGATCATGTGACACTGAAGACTGGAGCAATGGCTGCTAAAAAATCAGCTTTGCTATCACAGAAATAATTTAAATGACTAAAATGTTAATTTTTAAATATATTAAAATAGTAAATGGTTATTTTAAATTGTAATGCTGCCTTGTTGAGCATAAGAGACTTCTTTCAAAAACATTTAAAACAAAAATCTCACTGACCCTAAACTTTTGAATGCTATAGTGTACAGTTTTTCCATTAGGGGTTATTTTAGAACTTCAGCCTAACATTTCACTTTTCAAACAGCTACAAATTCTAATTATTCCAATTTAGAAAAACTAAATTGAAAATTGCAGTTCAGGTGAGGAGATACACATAGTTCTTACAAAGGCACACGTATCCCTAAAAATTGGCATCTGAAGAGCTGAAACAGAAAGAAAGTGCTACTTTCACTACTTATTTCTTCTCTAAAGAGGATGGAAGAAGGGGTTGGATGGCTTTTAAGACTTTAGCCTTGGGAGTTGTATGTGTAAGTGGGGGCAGGGGTCATTCCCTGCTTCTCACATACAATGAAACCGAGCAGACGACTAGTAGAAGAGTCCGAAACAGAGAGAGGAAACTCATTGAACGTTATTATTGATCAGGGAGTGGGTGACACAGCAGGTTTCTGCTTCGCCTCTGCCCACTGTCTCACTCTACCAGCACACACACACACAAACTCCTGCGTAAAGCTTGCCGCATAGCAACAGGTCAAAGGTCAGGGCTGGCAAACAATGTTTGGCCAGTGCTTTGATGTGCTCAGGCATGGTCCAGCCAGAGGCTCAATGGACACAAAGAGGCTGAGAAGGGCAGTCAGATAGCACCGCTTCATTCTTCTCATCACCTTTAGCCTTTGACCCCTGGACCCCTGCGAGAGATCACATTTCAAGGATGGCCAGTTGCATTCAGACAGGTCTTTTTGTCCAGTCTGAAGGCGTTTTGGGATACTGCGGGAATAATTTGTTCATTTTCATCAGAAAGAAGCATATATTACTGGATTAAAATGAAGATATCTTGTTAGTATCAAAGCATGATGCTTATTATCATATAGTGATGGACTGAGTGTCACATTCACAGGATCTGTATACCCGTCCTAAATAAGTATCATTACACTTCCACCAATGGCATCGGTCCTACTAACTAAACACAGTCTGCTGTGATACGTGCAGAAAATACCCTTCTGGCCGTGAACATTGCTTAACACAGTCCAAACACCAGCTGTTCCCACCAAAAATAAGCTGTCCTTTCCAATAACTGTCTTAATAACAGATATATGTCATCTTTTGACAGCTGAAGTAAGTGGTCAGTCCTGAGTTTCAAGATATCCTTTGTTCAAATCACCCGAGGCTCTTGTTACCAATTTCTATAGTTACAACTTCAGTCTGACAGAAAGTTTGCACTTTTGCAGGCTGAAAAGGCTTTTGTTTTCTTGTGACAGAGCTTGTGAGGAAGAAAGGCTGTCTCCGTCCAAAGGGCTGAGTTAGTTTTCCTCCCAGTGGTTGTGGAGTGGCTTTTGCAACACACTCTCATGGCAATTTGTAACTATTTTTACGCTTTGGCGAAATGGTGGCTAATTCGTATGAATTTGTGCAATCTAATTTGTCTGGTTTCGTACGATCTGCTAATGCACCACAGACGGTTAGGTTTTAGGGTGGGGTTAGAGGTGGACCTTTATGCTTACTTTAAAAAAAAAATCATTAAAATCATACAAATCCCATTGCACAAATGTATACAGAATCACCACCTCATGAGATCGGCTGGCTTTTGTGTAAAACTAAAAATAGGATCAACATCATACTGAAACAATCTCCCAATCAAGTATAAGAAAGCTTCATATATCAGAATTATCAGTGAAAATAATAATGAAAATATACATAAATGAAACAATGAATAATTCAATGAAGCAAAACTCCTAAGACAGGCTATCTAATGTAGACATGCTACATCTACTCAAATCAATCAGGGAAAATGGCCATACGACTACATTATTATTAAAAGATCAGTCAAATTCAATATGTCAGCTTGATCAGACACAACTGAGGAAGTGACAAATGACATATTAATTCTTCCTAATGCAAGCACACTTGTTTTGCATCCTCAGCTCTCAAACCTTACTGCAAGCGTGGATTTTCCTTCATAAATATTGTTTTTTTGCCACTCTGATATTAGTACGAGTGAATTTATTTGCAAATGCATCCACAAAACATAAGGGAAAATGCATTGTAGCGCTGTAAAAAATTGTTCTAGTGTCAAAATTTTGTATAAAAATATTTATCTGTTGAATATTGTATTGTGAAGCAAATGGTGGTGCTTTTACAGCCATATTGTTTTTTTAGGAAACTCCCTGGCTGCATTCGAAATAGCACACTTCCCTACTATGTAGTAGGCGAAAAGCAGTTTGTAACAAAAGACGCATGTTCGAATTCACAGTACTCATTAAAGAGTAGGTAAAAAGTGCCCGGATGACTTACTTCTACCGGCGAGATTCTGATTGTGTGCATACATGGACACTTTATTTTATCCCATGAGGCCACGGGAGAGGATTTATGAATGGCAGTGAAGCGACGTAACTGACGCTGGTAGGTCACATGATAATGACAACATGGCGAATGTAGTACGCCCAGATACATCATACATCCATACTATATAGAATGTACTTTTTTAGGGATTGTGTAGTTACTCATTGAAAAAAAAATACCTACTCGTATGCGATTTCGGACGCAGCCACTGTGAAAGCAAGAGGCAACGTCCTTGAGTGAAAAGAAGAGATAAACTGTCTGTTTGTGTTGTCTACATGGGAAATGGAGGGAAATCCAGTAAATCAGAGTATACATTTAAACATTCTACTCTTTCACAATATATGAATAGTATGCTCTGTTCATAAGATAAGGATAGCAATAAATTCCTGATTCTTTCAGAGGTTATTTGTAATTTTATTAGACACTGTTTAGAGTTAAATAATGCAAAAACAATGTTTAATGTAAAATAATCATTACAAAGTTCCACATGAGTTAGAACGAGTCCTGCAGTCAGAAATCAAATCAATAACATGATGTTCAGTGTGACACTCTACAGTCTACAGGGATTTAAACTTCTGTGCAACAGGTTAGTTAGCACTGTCAACATGTCCTGACATTTAATACAATCTACTGCAAATCAATGACAATATTTTGCCATTAACTCTTTAAAACATTCGTGTTGATTATTAGGCCTAATTACATTACAGATGGTCAAATAATAGTAACAGTGTGTTTTATCTTTGCATTTCATAATTAATCAATGAGAATTATACTAATTTATTTTAAATAAATATGTTGACTTTAAATTATTTCATTTATCGATCAAAAAGTTATAAGTAATATTAGTTGTAAGTTAAAAGATTATAACAAAAAGTACTTTTAGTCAAAAGTCTTTGTAGTCTTTATAAAAAATATAAAGTCTTACTATGACATGATTTTCATTAGAAATGTGATGGGAGCAGAGTATGGATGGCAACAACAGCATTCTTTCCTATATTTACTATAGATCAGGTAATGCAATAAGCGCAACACACTAAAAGCAAACACAAACTTACCGTTAATTGACTGGGAAAGCACTCAGATATTCCAGGGGAAATTGAATGGGATCGGACTGTTCATGTACATATCTCCGAGATGCGCGATTCATCCGCCTCCGCTGAACACGAGCGGTCGGGTCGGGTCAGCCCTGCTGTGAAAATGCCCCTGGCCGGTGGCCGCATGTGATGATTTTTTTTTTTTTTTTTAGCGAACAGGACACCCCTCCCTCCTTGTGTGATGGTATCGTCCCTCCATCGTCTTCTGAGATGATATCGCCCCCTTCATTCCCTGTAGAAATGGTATCACCCAACTTCACCGCTTGAGCGGGATTTTGGGAAAGGCATAAGAAACTGTCAAGTGTAATTTAAACGCCAGGTAAGTTGCTGCTTTTTATCATATAAGTAAAAAAAAAAAGTGCAGTTCACAAATGCGTTGTCTCAATGTGGTTACTGTGGTAAAACCATATGTAAATTTCCTAAGGGCTGGTGAGGACTAAGTAAATCCAAAATCAATGACAATCAAACTGTTGTGCAGTGCTTTTTGGCGTTTTCCCCCCGTTTTTTTTTTTTTTTTTACCTATATAGTTAGTGGACCCAGAGTTTTACACAAACTATAAACGGACCAAGTGCATGAATATGTATTAATCCATCAAGAAGATTAATGTGACAATGAATTTTATACAACATGCACGTATACAAACATAAGTGTTTCTATCCATCCATCAACTCTTTACTGCCATCTGCTGGACAAATGGAGTTACAACACCAATTGTGTTTAAGAGGAACTTTTGTCCTTTCCTTTCCTTGTCTAACTATCTTCCCAGTTTAAACATGGGTCCAATTGTATAACCCAGAATGTAGTATTACCACTTTACTGTACATGTATTAATCATTATATTGCTGGTTTAAGTTTTCTTGTGGCGTTATCACATCCAATCAATATGATCACATCTGAAATACACCTCAGCATGTGAAACGACAAAAACGCTATAAGAAATTAACTGTACTAAAATGTTATTTTAAATGCATTGCTGTTTAGATGATTTGATTCTGACCTATTAAGCAGGAAGTTCCCGTGTGGCACATCACATCCCTGTGGATCTACTGAGTTTCATGCATCCTCGTGGGCTGCATTTCTTCCGTAAACTTTGACATTTGAAACATACAAACCTAGGCCCTAAACAATGTGTTGTTTTTGAAATCTCTGAAGAGCTGATCTGACTTAACCATTCACAGAATATGGAGACCTGTATGAAGTTAATGACTTCTCTCATACGTTCCCTCTTTTCCACTCGTCCGGTGACAGAATTATTAAATTGACATGAGCATATCACATAACTGTCACCCATCATGTGCCGCCTCCACCAAATGTTCATTTCTCATTTTTTTCCCCACA
The DNA here is from genome assembly GCF_951802725.1 of Rutilus rutilus. Classification (NCBI taxonomy): domain Eukaryota; kingdom Metazoa; phylum Chordata; class Actinopteri; order Cypriniformes; family Leuciscidae; genus Rutilus; species Rutilus rutilus. Next base: position 23,839,930 of record NC_140226.1, on the reverse strand, counting down.
AGTCCCGGTCTTCGGCAATCTGTCATCCTGACGGCTTCTTATTCCCCCACTAAGTGCCCACAGGCGAATGTGACGCTCATTGGTGACAAGAGCATTTTAGGTTGTCATGCACTAATGCAGAAGTTCCCGGGGACCCAACCGGTGTATTCATCTTCATCTGCTTGACTTTGCTCTTTCCGCTGTTGTCATAGCTTTGGGAAATTAATAAAGATAGCCCCTTCCTCTCTGTGAAGAGCACTGTCAACAATTTACCCAAATGCACCTCATTAGCTGGTCACTCTGCCACTCAACTGCAGATTTAGGCTTTTAATCCGGGTGAGTTATTGTTACTTTGTCATTAACAGGCACCGGAACCTGATGAGAAAACAAGAGCTGGAGCCTGGCCAAAAAAGGAAAGCTTGCTGGTGATTCATTTGACCAGACCACACCAGGTTCCCCCACTCCAATGGGAGATAATAAGGCCATTTATATGGGTGTCAGTGGACAGGAAGCACGACCATATCTGGACTCTGAAGGGCAGACAATCAAGTCTTCTGAAGGAAATGTTGGAAGGTGAAAGCTAATTTAAAAAAAAACAAAAAAAACTTTATGTTCTGCATATGTCCTTTCCATCTAAACTGATTATATCTCTTATCCTTAGCAGTAGGGCTGGGTATTGTCACAAATTTCACAATTCGATTTCGATTCACAAGCTTGCAATTCGATTCGATTTCGATTCCGATTCGATTAGATTCAATATTGATTATTTTGGACATCAGGCAAATTTTCTCAAGGAAAACAAATCTCTTAACTAATGCTTAACTATAGGAGTCAGCTATAGCCTACTAGGCTTCATTAGCCTACTATAATATTGAAGGTAAAAATTAACTGATTTGTATACAAACACTTGAATTACTTTTATTTATTTTTATGATAATAAAGTTATATGAAATATAAAACATTTAAATGGTGGCTTTCATAAAAACCTGCCATATTTATTCAAACATGCATTAAAAATTGAAGAACATTACAAATTATAATGAATATGTAACATGGTGCATATATTTAGCATTAGAGTTAATTTTTCTAGCTGACTAACGAGTTTATGGTCACTGGATATGGTTTTTCTGAGGTAAATGTGACGTTACATGACATTGTTTACAAGCTGATTTACTGACGTCTTTCCACGGTTGAAACACTGAGCGATTCCATGTCACATGATACGGATTTCGATTAGTTGTACTCTACCTTTTAACATACTTGCAGATGCACATTCATGTTTATTTCGCGCGGTAACTGGTATTATTAAGAAGATCATGTGCGCTCCGCACTGCTTCTCTTGAGCTGCGCCAGAGCGATCTCACGCCACAGCGCCAAAACGGTATTTATGTTTTTGAATTTCGTAAAATGGACGTAATTTTAAATCTGAGACTAAATCTTTTGAGACAATGTTACATTTATTCATCAACTGCAAACAGGATGACTAATCGATTCTTGGGATTTAAGAATCGATATCGGTTCGTAAAAATGAGAATCGATTAAAATCGAGAAATCAATATTTTTTTACCCAGCCCTACTTAGCAGTGGCTTGAGCAGTTGGATAACCATATTCATCCACTGAGCCGAAGCACAGCCAAAACAATGTTCTTCCACAAAATGCATGGTTTTGTTTTTTTTAACCACTAGAGGGCCAAAAGATATAGTGTACCTAAAGTTTACAGCATTTATTCAAATGAATAAAAAGTTACATATATTTAACTTGAAATGTTAAGAAATGTATTTATGTAAAATGAACATTAACTGAGATTAATAAAAGCTAGTTATCACAAAGTAATGCTTTAATGAAACCTCTATATTAGAGAAGGATCGTCTATTCCTTATGTATAAACCATGCAGACTTTTATAGTATAATAGTAATTATAGTTTATAATTCTGTACGGTGGGATGCTATCCCTTTAAATGTCTGCCGATGGGACAGGTATTTCTAATTTACACACAGTGATTACCAAAGTCATTTTAATGAATATCATTGCGATTTTGCAAGCTGTAAAGCATATCATTACCATTGGGCTTTTACACACTAGCCTAACTAGGGATGCGTTCAGCAAAGCCATAACAAAGTCATTAAATCCATTTAAAAAGAGCCTTATTTGAGAAGCAATAAAACTTTAAATTATTTTATTACCAAAAGAGTATTTAACAAGTAGCTGATTAAATGCCAAAGGCAGGTTATCTAAGTTTAACCTTCAGAAGAGAAAATGATCAGAGTCTGCCCCTGGCATTGTTGGATAGAAATATCATCCCCCATTATCCCTCCACACCTGAAGTTGCAAATGGCCTTTTGTGGAAAATTATGTGATTCAATTAATGACCATCTTTACGTGAGAGGGGGATAGTATGGAGGGAGAGGGGCTGGAGCTGAGTGTCCTGACTCAGAGTACTAGCAGTAGCATCTGTAAGATGGATTGCATTTGTATAATATAAGAATATATGATGATGACCTCATATGGCTGCACTTATGTGTCATCAAGTGGCTCACAGAACTCATTTACAAGATAAAACATCATTTATAAACGATGATGACAAATAATAATTAAACATCAGTAAAATTAGGGCAATACTATAAAATATTGTATATACATCGTTGTTTTTTTTACCCATAATTCCACCTGTTTTTGAGTATATGCATGATAGATACAAAAATATTCTATAACCATGTTACTCATAATGCCCCTCACGGTTAATTAAAAAGTGTCCTGCACTTATTTGCATACAAAATACATTTAAACCATGAAAAATGGAAAATAAATACACAATCATCTATGAAATATTGCTCATACCTTGCTGACCGTTCATAATTATTCTTTTAATTATCTGACATATAATTTGAGTGCTGTGGCTTCTCGGGGTTGCGGGTATTAGGCTGTAAATATTAACGGACGGCGGCAATTCACTCACAAGAGGGTTGCAAAAGTAATGAACAATGTGACAGCTGAGTCTTAATTAAGCAGGAAACACCTAGACCGGATCAGGTCTGGACCACCAGAGAGAGACAGTTCAATAACACTGTCTAATCATGAACTTACCAATTTGTACTTGCTCATCCATTTATTTAAAATATGGTCATTCATTTAAATCAATAACATAAAAAAAATCACAAATGAGCAAATGTATTTTACCAAACCTAGTGATTTGGTACATTGTGATTATAAATGATGTATTTTCACGACTTTAAAAGCAACACAATAAATCTGTGCACATTTAAAATGTTCCTGCAAGGTGTTAATTGTTCTATATATAGATGGAATCTTATTGTATACGCTACATATATGCTGAAGTTGCATGTCTATCCATCTATCTGTATGTTTATCTCTCTATCTGTCTGTCTGTCCTTCTGTCTGTCTGTCTGTAAAGCTGTGTGTGTGTGTGTGTGTCAGGTGCACTCTCAGTGGCTTCTGTGAGGCCATGGGTGGATGATGAAGTATCAAATGTTAGCTGGCCTCTGTGATGAAAGTCTGAAGCAATAAGCTCCAGTAGCTAAAAGGATCTGGTTCAATAGCGATTTACCTCTAAACTGCTTAAGGGTATCTCACAGGTGCCAAGAAGCTTTTTTATTTGATACAGTACAGTAGTATTAATTCAGGTTTCTTGTTTTCATTTTTATCTCAATTTATGTCGCATGCCATGAGTCTCCCTGGGAAAATATTGCCTCAAAGCGATGTCATATGAAACGAATAAAAATCGGTTGTTTGACCTGGCTGTAACAAGGTTAATTATATTTTGCCATCTCTCTTTTCAATTTTTTCTGCCCTATGAATGAGTGATATGTGAGCTCTTGAATATTTCAAGGTGAGCAGAAACAGAATAATAGCTAGCAGTGTTTTGAAATGCTTCATGTCACTGTGATCCGAATGTAATTAGGTCTATATATATTATTTTTTTTCTTGAGCTTTTGGCCTGGACTGTCAGGCACATATTTGATAATACGGTCTGCCTGTTTTAAGGTTAAACTAAGTTAACTTTTGCCTGCAGAGACACAATTCATTGTAATAAGTGGTCATTGCCACAACAAAATAGAATAATAGAGTATGCATTGCAAAGTAATACTCTATAACAGTGGTTCTCAACCAGTGAGCCGGGACCCACTAGGGGGCCTCAGCAAGTTTCCAAGGAGGCCGCAGGATGACTTGAAATGATTCATATTAATACATAATAATTTATACAAGTAAATAATCTAAAACATACATAAAAATGAGGAATCAGATTTCTTTATTTTTCCCCCTCAATAACAATTGTTTTCCAGTTTCTTATAAAGATATTTTAAAATAAGTAAATAAGCAGCTTTGTCATAATTATAGTAAAAATAATGTAGGAAATAAATTACCTTTAGTAAGTAATACATAATATAATAATACATATAAAAATAACAACGATAAACAATTTACATGTGCATTAAACATTGATTTGATTTATATATAATGACTTTATTAATGACTCATGGAAGTTACCAGTTATTTTAGCTTACGTTCTAAAAAAAAAAAAAAATAAGCAAGAATGAGCGTAAATTGGTGCACTGTACGAACGAGACACAAGCTATTGCAAGTACACAGAAGCATTCACCCTTATTATCAATGGGTAATTAAAGTCCAACACGCCATTGGTGTGATGGCTTTAATTGCCCCTTTAAACACAATACATTGTAATTAAGCGCAGGGCGCGCGGGGTGGAGGGTGAAGGTGACAAACGGATGGCAAATGATCTGAGGATACGCGGATTTGATCCACAAGTTTAATAAGATGTCACGCTCGTGCTCCGCCTCGCGAGCGTCTGCTAATTTCGGCGCGCACGGGCATTCTCTGGAGGTGTATCAGCGCGCACGGCCCAGAGCTCCTATACACCTCTTTTCTTTTCTATTCAGAGAGCAAACAGCTTGCATTGCCCTGCAGGTATCGCAGGCATACGCTTTCACCTTCACTCTTTCTCTCCGGTCACTCCCCAGAAGAGCGCGCGGCAAAGTTTTGCTCCCCTTCTGCCCCTTTTTCCGCGCGTATGCCGCGCGCAGGCAACGGTGCGTGGCCCCGCTCAGCCTTATTAAAAGTGGAAGGCGATATTTCACCCTCAAGAAATATAACAAGATAGACAAGTGAGCAAAGCTAATCCTGGGGATGAAATTAGCAGGCAGAGTCCGGGGCCTGCTGGAGATGATGAACGAGGTTGAACTACCTTACAGAGGCGCGCGTCCGCTGGGATAATTACGCCAAGCTCCCGGGCTTGAATCTGTCGGCGGGACTTTTTGATGGCTCTATTTCAATGGGGGGCTTGCCTGTGAAATACATAGTAAAAGCTATTAAAATTGAAATTGTTCTAGGGTGGTGTTGGGAGAGCAGGCTATTGACCCTATCAGGCAGTGTTTAATAAGGTGTGCCTTGCGTGGGGATTCTCAGGGCGCTCGGCGTGTCTTTGACAGTTTCTCGCGCGCGCGCACCCCCCTGCTCTCTGTTTCTCACGTTCAACTTTTAAAGCGAGACAAAATTCATGAAGATTAGTGTTAACGACTGAAAAAATCGTATCAACTAGACCAGTCAACTTTTCTTAACTTTTGTGTGAATCTTTGTCAATTTTAAGTATTATCATGTCTAACGTTTCAATTACATTACGGATCTTTTTACAGTTATATTGTCTTTTAAATGGATAAAGCACTAAAATGTACATATTTAGTAAATATTAACACATATACAAAATAAGTCATTTTAATAAAATAAATATCATATATACATCCGTTATAGTGGTAACACTTTATTTAGGCTAATCCTGTTCATACTATGTACTACAATAACTGGGTTATGTACTAACCCTGAACCTAACCTTAACCGATGTAGTTACTGCATATTACCAGTACTTTCTTGGGTAAGTCACTGTAAGTACACATACTGTAAAATAAAAAGAAATAACTGTTATAGTTTATATAATATAATTGTGTACAATTTTAAATGATTTATACATCCACTGATAAAAGCATCAGTTTTTGACTAAGTATATTTTATCTTAAAATATGCTTAATTTAGTCATGGTCATCTTAGTCATCTTCATTTATATAGCGCTTTTAACAATGCAGATTGTTCCAAATTTAGTCATTTCTAAATTAACATTGTTGATTCATTTCAATGACCATGCAATTCAACCTGACTACAAAAGGTTACATGATCAATAGAAAGTACATTTTAAGGATCATATAGCTCTTTAAGATAAATCAATATTGTCAGCGTGTTATGGTTTAAAACCAGGCTGTTTGCATTATTTTACACACTTTCACCCAGTCAAGTGTCTGTAAAGTAAATGTACATAGTGCTTGGGGCCTGTCCTGATTCGTGATCACTCTAATGATATATCAGATTCAGAATAACATTACACACATGATCTCTTCTACAAAGGCACACCAAAGACATTATTTATGCAGGTAAACATCAGAGGACGCATTGCAAACATCAAGGAGATGTTTGTGCATACGATGCAGTTGGGAGGGAGATTTTACTCAAAATAAATGTGATAATCCTCAGTGCTTGGCTCTGGGTGGAGGTGGTCGGGTGCACATGAGGATAAAGCACAGTAGAGTCGCATCAGGCTTTGACCAATATGCTGACCCGTCTCCAGGGGAACAATGACTTTGAACATTTCTGCACCCGGTCTGGCACCTTCATTGTACGAGTGATGGTGCCAGCAAACCTATTCATCACTTTCCACTAAGTTACCTCCTCTTTGTTTTAGTTCACAAATAGGTGGAGGGAAACGAAAGCTGAGAAACACATTTACTGCACAAATATAAACACTCTCGCTCCGATGCATCAGTTTAAATCTTTAGAGGCAGACTATCCAGTATACAGTTACAAAGTTGCTTTTGAACCATTGAATGACAAATTACATGTTTTTTTTTAAATTTTTATATGCATGGCACATAATTTACCTACAATTAAAATACAATATAAGTAAACATAAATTCTTGGATCAAGATGAAAAACTCTTTGGAAAATCTGTTGTTTAAAATGACCAGCAGATGGCCCCCCCTACCATGAAATGTTCAAATTTTCCCAAGCACCTCTGCAAAAGAACTCCACACAATTTAGACAAAGCAAAAACTGTTATTTAAGAGGATAGTCTCTTGTCTTTTGTAATAATTTATGGAGTCTAGCAAAACTCCTGTCTTTTGTCCTTGGAAAATTAATTGGAGTGAAAATATGCAAGCTTTCACAATGATACCCTGCATCATGTGCCTTAGTTTTGTCCTTCTACTCTTCAAAACATTTTAAAAACCTTTTTTTTTTTTTTTTTTTACAATTTAAGATCAGATACAGCAGCCTCCATAATTGTGAGTGTGAAAACTAATTTGAACTGTTATAGGTTAGGTTGCTAAAGTTGCATAAACGATGACACAAAGGCATTTTTTTTTGTCTGCAGAATTTGTATGCATTTCAATTTCCCTGTTCAGCATGTCTGTTTATTCAAGTTATGACAGGAGAGTTTTTTCTGAATTTTACTATTATGTTGAAAAATCTCTTCCCATCAGAAATGTAGCATTGTTTTCAGGCTTTTTGTGGTTAAAGTCAAGCATGTTTGTTTGACAAGGCTGCATGTTTATGCAAATGAAAAGCTTGTAAATTGTTTCCATTTTAGTTTCATGGATTTCCAAAGTTCAGCTGCCTGGTACCGTTTTTTCATCCGAAGAGAGCGGAAAATATATTCTCAGAGCACTTTTTGCTCATTCAGTGAGGCCATAATTTGACTGAAGATTAGAACTGTTGTTGGTGTTTATTCGAGTTACTTGAACGCTTAAAAACACTCAGGAGGAGGATGAAGCTGAAAGTTAGTCTGCACTTTAGTTGTGTAAAAGTGTGGTTCTGTTAGGATGTTAAAAAACTTTATGTTAAATGAGCACAATGATATGCAAAATATCGGAAAAATTGTAAAAAGATTTTAAACAATTAAAACAAAGTGATGTTAATGAAAATCAGCCTAAAAACCGTCCCATGGATGTGAAATGTTGCTACATCCAGCAGTGCTGAGCGCAGCTGCTAGTGAGGGTAAATGAGAAAGTGGGTTTGCGGCTCCTGCCACACTTAGCAGTTACGCAAATCCAATTTAATTCCCTCTCATATGCTCTCACAGGTATCTTTTGTCCTTTAATCAAATTCTGTTTACGGTTGAGGCAATTATTTCCAATTTACCCACTTAAAGGAGAATGAAAGTGGTCCACCAGGAGACTCGCGGTGGGGAGGGGTGTGGTGCGTGAAAGTACACCGCTTGCAAACAGGTAACCTCTAAAAGAGCATTTTTGCTTTATCTATGCTCATTTCCCTCTGCTATGATTTAATTTCCCTGCCTTTAAACATGACGAATTACTGCTCTTGTCTTCACTTAATGCTTTTAACAGATCCCAATAAACTGCATTAATCGGCTGTGCGGCTGGCCCGAACCTGCAAGCTGGAGCTGCTCATTTGCCCTATTAGTGAAGAGACTTGAGCCCATAACCAGGTGGATAATCTCTTGGCTTTGCTGCTTTAATTATGCCATAATCAGTGCAGCGGTCGGCCCTGTTTAAAAGCAGCTAGCAGCGATACCTCACTGAATCCTCCTTTCTCGCCGGTAGCCCACATTCTTTGTCACAGCCAAGCTCCTCTTTGACGAAGCATGATGAAGGGCGCACTAACTTTGTAGGACAAGACAAAGCTTAAACATATGGCAAGAATCCCTCAGGTGCCATCTTCAAGAGGGCCGGTCTGTGATCCTTCCACAGCTCAGTGCTGTTCCCTGACTCGAGCTCTTTCCTCTTGAACATCTACTATTGCTGGATCTCTGAATCATAACCAATGTTTTTTTTGTTTTTTGTTTTCGGGTGCATATAATTGCTTTTTTTTTTTTTGTCTTGCATCAAGTTCCAGAGCCGTCATATGGTAACAGACGTACGACGGGCTAAAAAGCGGCACATTCTGTAAGGGTTTTAATGGCTTAATGAGAATGTAGAGTCTCATCAATGAGCCGTGTGCTCAACATGGCTACATTTTATTTCAATATTTACATGTTTGTTTCCTCAGTTTACCTCGTTAAATGCTTCAGTAAAATATTTTAGGCCAAGAAATAAATATCTGCTATTTAACTTCATTATTATAAATCAAATGAGCACTTTCCAGTGCGTTAATGAAGACAAAGTGAAATATGGATGTTTTTCTCATTGCATTCGAGACCAATTAAGTGGCCCATTTCAAGCTAATTAGCCACTAAACTTCAATTTGTGTCATGTTATTCACTCTTTTGTGAATCATTTGAATTTCTCTGCAGTCATACGTCAAAATCCAATCAACAGACATCTGTTTAAAAAAAATATTCACAAATGTTCTATTTCTCATGAACAGAAAGTACTCAAAATTACAGAGGAGCTGATAGTCTTTACAACAACACTGTGCAAAAGTACATGTAAAACAAAAATGAAAAGCATGTTTAGTGGAAGCTGACAGTCTTCACATCAAAGTGCATTTCTAGTCTGAGAATTGCATTTACAGGTACCCTGACAATTGTCACTTGCTTTTAGCGCTGTGCTCTGTTATGAAAGCTGAAATGGACATTATTTTGATATTATAGAGCAACGTCAACCCTGACATGACACTTTCAAAGTCGTCAAAATAAGTCAAATAATATTTTAGTTAAACTGACAGTTGTAATTTGAGCAGTCAATAGGCAATATGGTAAACGGTTCTCGCTGAAATCTCTTTAAACAGTCAGAACCTGTTTAGACAGATTGGTGACAGCCACAGATATCTGCAACCCGGTTCAATTTCACTACTTGACATTTCCACAATAGGTGCTGGAAATAGCACAGAGCCTTCCAAGATTAAAACAAGCATGGTAATGCATGCTTATTCAAGTGTTTGATGTAGCCGCGCAGTTGTAGCGTGTGCCTTTAGAAGCGCAAAACACTCCTACGGTTTTCAAGCCTTTTTTTCCTCTCTTGGCAGCCAGTGGTAAAGAGTCATATGGTAATTCTTCTGGATGAGTTTTTGATGGCATGCCAACATTTTTCTTTTCCGCTGAGTAATTTTCTCAGCTTTCCCCCAATAAAGCGTAATCCTCCATTCGTCTGGCTTGCTGCGTGCGAAACACTGCCAGAGAGAAAGAGGGATGTGCACAATATTTTGACGTTTATAAATGCCATGAATCTGAGAAAATATGTCTTAATGCAGAACTGGTAAGACGAGAGTTTTTTTCATTGAAATATACATAATTAATTAGTAAAATTCAAATGACTCCATATTGCATCTTATTTATGTGCAGTTAATAAGGTTTGTGCTAACCTTAACCATGCTCTCCTATTTTCTGAAAAGGTGTGTTGGAAAATCAAAGAGAAATAGCAAAATGTGTGAATACAGTAATTGCTGGTTATGAAGACAGAAGGAGAACAATGACAAATGTAGATATTTTTTTTTTGTGATGATTAAAAAATGAGCGGTAAATGATAATAAAATGATAATTTAGATGTCACAAATATAGATATACTTGTGTAGATATATATCTGAAATTAATGTACAAAATGGCAAATGTTATGTGTGTGTACAGTATATAATATATTTTATAGTGGTATCTGTCACTTTTTTTCTGTATTATTTTGAAAGGAAGTAAAATCAAAAGGGCTTCCCTGGGGGTGTTTTAGCCCTGTTGTACCCCCTACCCTACGCCATGAAATATCTCAAAATTAATTTGAATAAAATAATTCTGTAAACCTGACATTCTCCTAAGAAAGACAATATTTTCAAGTGACGTGATCTCTTACACGAACAGACAGGCAAAACGATTACGGAAACATCTGCATGAAAGGATGGAGCAGTGGCAAGTGTTTTATGACTCCCATGCGCACCCTCACTCTTTCTCTCAGCCCTTCACCTGCTCTTCTCCTGGAGGGCTACAAATGCAGCGGCTGATATGCATGGAGCTCCAGTTCTCCCCTCCTCCATCATCCAGTGGCAGGGGAGGCAGGCTCTCTGTGCTGGCCTGTTGTGATTGATAGGCTAGGGGCTGCTGCAGTTTGGGTGGCTAGTAGGGTGCAGTTATCATGAGGGTTGACACGTTTGCTAGCCCGATATTGGTGCTCTGCTGGGGTGCACGTTGTGAGAGTAAAAGGCTGTGATTCTGTCATGAGGGTCCTCTGAACTACGAGCCGCAGAGAGACCTGGCCATCATACTTTTCTCATTTAGCCGTGAGATCATTTTTTAATTGTTTAATTATTGTTTATAAATGAATTCTAGCCCCCATAAGCTGATAATTATGTGATGGCTGATAACTGATAAATAGTAAAGTTTATCAGTCTAAAATAGTTGAATTTAGGCATCACATCAATATAATGTGCAGTATTTACTAAAGCTTACATTTATCAGTGTTTTTAATTTATTAATTTAAATTGTGTTTTTAAAGATGAACTTGAGCGATAGATGACAGCAAAGGTAATATAAGTGAATATATATTTGATTTGAGCTAGGAACTGATTCACATTAACAAAAAGAGTCAACAGAACGAGAATATAACAAAAAAAATAATAACTATTCAATCAATTTAAGCGCTAGCGTGTGTGGATTATGGCCCCGGTGGTTTGGTATGTCTGCCAGAGGGCTTGTTTTCCATGGTAGCAAGTGATGACTTTCTTTTGCAGTTTTCCAGATGCACGTCTTTAAGATAAGGGTGAAATTCAATCAGGAAGATATACTGTAGTGACACTCTCTGGAGACACCAGGGTCACAGGGGAGTGTTTTCTATTCTAGCGCTACTCATGTTACTGTACTGTAATTCAGAACAACAAACGCCTGTTCATCAGAATGTTAAATAATGAAATAGGATTGAATCAGATTTTTTTTTTGTAATACTTACAGGCTGTAAGAGAAACACTTTGAAGTTTACTTTAGGTCAAATACTCAAACTCACTAGAGAGAGACAAAGAGTGCAGGTAACTCGAGGAAACATTAGGTAAAGAGAGAGAAAAAGGGAAACGTCCTACAAAAGAGGCACGGGGAGGTGGTCGGGGAACTTTGCGGGATTTGCTGGACTGCAGAATTTCCAGTGGAGTGTCTCAGTGGACTGGGTTCTGGGGGTCTGCTGTGTCCAGAGGGGATGGGTGTCAGGCAGGTGCGCGTGTCAGTGAGTAATGGCACTATCAGCTCGCCGTTGTGATCCATCATGCACGGCGGCCACGGCCAGCACAGGAATCACAAGCACAGCAACATATCATTACACAAGGTTATCACTGCCCCATTACAAGCCCTGATCAATCTACTCCTCCACTGGGCCCTCTGCTCTCTTGTTTTCTTCCCTTCTCTCGTTTTATAAAGTGATGTAAGGAGTTTAATACTTGCCTAGCCTTTGCCACTACCCTTACTACATAAAAAAAAAAAAAAAAATTGCAAGCTGTTGTCTGGCTTTTACAGGCTTAAGTTTTTGTTCTCTTACTTCTTCGGACAATGGGTCTCGTTCCCGCCTTCGAGCTCGCACACAGACAAATTTGTGTGAAATATGAGTATGAATGTTTTCACAAAGAAACTTTCATACAAAATTTATTCTAAATTTACAACAACAAAAAAAGCAGGGAAAAATAAAAGTGAAATTCAAACGGTCTCAAGGGTTGTAAGAGATATTTATACAGAGATTTTTAACATACACTGTAAAAAGTTTAACTATTATTTACTCAATTTTTTTGGTGAAACATTTTTACACTCAAAAAAATTTAGTAAATTTTAAATTTCTAAATCAATGAAATATGCTGTATGAATTGAGTAAAAAATTAAGTAAATCTGAGTAACTGAATCTGGTACATTAACAAATAAAATTGAGTAGAAATAATTTAACATTTAAACACTTAAAAAACAATATTTTTGAGTAATATTAACTGTTTTTATTTATGAGTAATATTAACTTTTTTTATTTCCTCTAAACCTTTGTACACTGTAAAAAAAAAATTACATCCCCAAGTCAAAATTTTCTAGTGACTGGTTACATCTAAATTTTTCAATTAGTCTGACATATTATTTCTCATTGAGCCAATGTTAACAGACTATTGCAACAAGAATTGCACTTGGGCCAATTTAAATTTAATTTAAAATTTTGACTTGGAGAGGCTAGAAATTTTTTACAGTGTAAAATAGCCTATTCCATACAACAACCAGTATACGTTACATGACATTGGCCTTTATTGTCGATGAGTACAGCAATACAGCACATTTTACACTGTTTTTAACACAGACAATGTTGCCTACATTTAAACTCATTTAACAAACATTTTAGAAGTAAAAATGAAACATTTAAACATTCAGGTAGCCTAATTCCTGTCTAACAGTGCATACATTGAAAGAGTAAGACAATCTGCATTATAGCTCGAGCTGCGAGATTTCTCTGTATAACAATGCAGATCCGTGTATGTACAGCTAATGAGAAGTCTGTAATCTTGGGTCTGTTAGAGAGCGTCATGTTTACAGAGTGACGAATGGTTGTGGGAAAGGGTGTGTGAAAAGCCCTTATATGGAGATGGGTTGGGTGTGTTTTATGCAAATGACCAACCTCAGGCACGCGGTCACTCATTTAGAATACTCCAAATTCATTAACATTAGAACGAGGTTAAGAACAAATTCATGTGCGTACGCACATTTGAATTAGAGTGGACATTTTTCACGAGAAGTTCTCCTGTGTGTACAGATATGAAATAGCATCCATGCAATCATTAGTGAATGAGTTTATCTTATATATCTCTAATTATGCATAGTGTGCTCCGAGTGAATATAATGACTGCTTATAGTTGATGACTAATATTGGCTTTGAAAAGCTCTCTCTGTCCTTTAGACTGAATGAAGCTTCAGAAAAAGTTAATGCAGGGAAAAAAGCAAAATGAAAAATGAAATTTGATTTATATCAGTTTCAAAGGAAATCTCTGACTTCTCATGCAAATTAAACATTAAAAATAAACAGTTGTGTATGGGTTTATCATTTTAAATAAGTAAAGCATGGCTTCATCAGCTTCAGCCTCTCCATATGTAGCTGAGTGCACTTTACAACAAAAGACAAAAAGTCATTATCTAAAGGGGGTATTATAATTAACCAAACAATAAAAGTTTATTAATGAACATTAAAATGCAAAATAGTGAAAAGAGATCCTATCAATCAAAGATGACTCCCTTTTTAGTTTTAATTAGATATTGCAGTTAATGGCATGAGGGGGGAGTTTTGAGCAACTTAATTGCAGTGGTTTAATGGACCAACATCTTTTTAAAGTTGAGGATTCAAAAAAGGTCTTTTTTTATTTCTGCTGCTACTAATAAAATGTCAAAGGACAGATCTCCCAGGCTTTGAAACCAGCGAGGCTTGAGGTTCATTTTCTTGTTGCTTTATTTATTGTAAACAGATGAATGATATTGTTTAATCACTTAGATGCAAAGTTGTTATTCCATTGTGGACGTCTTCACAAATGCAAATGCAAGCAAAAATAAATTACACTTTTCAAATTAAACGAACCTAGCCAAATAATAATAATAGTGTATGCATATTTCTAATGTTCCACTTTCATCAATTTTTTTTTAAATTTTTTTCATTCCACTCTGAAACTCCGCCTTACATGATTTAGGCTTTAAATATTGCAAACAGTACATCAGCTCTGGTGAAATGTTGAATTGGACCTAGGGAGCTATTTCAGAAGCAGGGCAAATTCAAATCAGAGCGCTCTACTTTCCATAGCTGGGCGGTAATTAGGACATGATTTAAACTCTCTTTAGCTCTTACTTGAGCAGTCAAAAGGTGCCCCGGCTAATATCCATGTGAGAGAACGTGAAATAACTTGGTACATGATTGCTTATCAATCATTCATACTTCTTTTTTTTTTTTTTCTTAGTTGTTTTTTTATTGTAACACTTTTTTTTTTTTATTATAATAAACTACAGCATTTGATATTGAGGTTATACAGCCATGGTCATGAGTCATGACACTTAATTGTATTTAATGAGTTCACATGATAATATATTCCTTGAAAGTGATACATGTAAACAGTTTTGGCTTACAGTCCATGATGAGGGAGATAAGGATGAGACTAGACTGGGTTTCCCCCTGGACTAATGAATTAATTCATGGAGGAGAATTAATATATGACAAAAATATTTAATATAAGGGTGGAGTCATAGCGGTGGCACACTGTAAGAACTGGTATTTTCTTGTGTTGTGCATGTCTCCTTTCAAACATTTATTTAAAAATCTACAAAATGTATTTTAGCTAAAAAAAATAAAATAATAGTTTTACAAAAAGTGAAAAATGCAGTTGTTAGGCTTTTCTACCTGAACTCACCCTTCATAACTTTTGTAATGTATTCAGGGTGATAATATAATATTTATTAACTTAAAAAAACAGTTAATTTAGATGTTACCGCATATGTTACAGTGTGTGCAGGCAGGCAGACGAAGACACAGAAGAGTAAGGTTCCAACACAAAGTTTACTTATATTAATAGCCAAACGGCAGGAGAAGGTACCATATAAATAACAAAGTCAAACAAGATAATTAATCAAACAAAAACTAATAATGACAGTAACCAAGGAGACAAATGAGAGTCCATGAAGACAGAAACTAACTGAACATAATGGTGACAACATGAAGCACAATTTACTGTTGCTTGACATTTTTTTTGTAAAATATGAGACGTATGCACTTGAAAGCACTATAGATATTATTTTCTTAAACAAACTTTTCATAGAACAGTTATGCTGTGATATAATTTGTTTATTGCCGATGAAGTGCATATAGTCTTGAAGGGCAGAAGTTTATTTCAAAAGGTGCCCCTGGCCACAACTATAAAAAAGATCCTCCTATAATCGCACGCACTGACTCCCCGATGAGTTCAGGTATGAAGAGAGTCTAAAACACACTCTTCTGCATTTCCCTCTGTCCTGATTTAGTCTCTCGTTTGGGCTCCCCTTCGGTCAGCCCGATTCATCTGTCAAAATCGCACCTTTTTGCAGTCTGCGTCTCCTTTTGTCCCAGCTCGGTCTAACACTGCGGGAAAAAAGTAACAAACACAGAGCAATGGAACAAGCGGAGCACCGGCATGTTCAATCTATTTTTGCCTGTTCTTCCAGCCAGAGCCACAGGCCGCTGCACGTAGCTGCCACAATGTAGACTTCATGTGACATCGGACTCCAGCACACACTCGCTGACTTTCAGCCGCCCTTGTGTCGAGTATAGAGCCTGTTTCAGTTTGGGCTGTTGTTTAAGAGAGAGAAAATAAGGGTTGAAAGAAATACACGCGTCAATCTAATGAGAGTAGATCATTTTATCCAAAATGAAATGGATTTAAGGAAATCATCTGTAATGTAATGGAGTGAACTGATCAAATATTCAGGAAATCTGAATTTTGTGTTGTTGTTGTACAACAGTTAGTTCCGGTCGTTGACAGGCTGAGAGACACATTGCTGAAAACCATATGGCCGTTCTGATTAGAAGACTGGAACTCTTGTTAAAATAAGATATGTAATGATAAATAAAGCTAAGGGAGCAAAAGAAGAAAATTCACACACATAAACCATGTGAATAAAAGTTTCTCCATTAAAAGCCATCAAGGGAAAAAAATACTCTTTTCAGTGGCTACTTTTTGACAAGTGGAAACTTTAAAATATAGCAGAGTGCAAAGAACAGAGAGAGAGAGAAAACGAGAGAAAAATGGAGTGAGACGTCAAATTGAATCTACGCAAACAGAAACAGAACACAGCAGATATCTGGCCTAAAGCCATGTAACTTGTAGCAGGAGCGTCTGTGTCACTGCTGTGTCCTTGAAGGCTTCAGGTAAAGATGAAGCGCTGGGAGTTGTAGCAACCAGAACGATCACAATGTTTTAATGAACAGTCCTTTACACTGTCACTCAAACTGCAGTCTCAAAAGAACACGCGCCACTAACTCTGTCAAATGCCCGCAAATACCATAATCTCATATCACACGCTATCAGACACACAGCCAGATTTGCAAGTTTTGTATTTTCGACTAAATTGATCAGCTTGTTGCCTCACTTGACTGCAGAACGGGGCCAATAATTCAATAGGCAACATAATTAATAATATATTCAATACTTTGGTGCTGTCCTCTGACCGTGACAAAAACTCAATGCTATATTTTAGCATGTCCTACAAATTCTTTTGTTAAACCTCCAATCACCTTTTCCATGATAAACAAGAAAGACGTGAAAGTTGAGACTATCAATATCTCAGTTCTCTGTTAAGTTAAGCAACCAGTATATGTATTTTTTTGGATCTTATATGTGATGTTGTTTTGACACTTAATAGTAACATTTGTAACCATGTTTATTTGTCCATGATACATTTATTGTAAGCTTTTAAATATAGCTCAGTTTATTCATTATGGGGGGAAAATCAACATACAAAAATTATTTTAATAATAAATTAATATTATATATATATATAATTCCTTAGACCTGTTGAGCACTTTTAGCGGGTAACAGATCCAGGTCAGTGGTACGTCCTGCCAGAAAGTCTCATATAGCTCCCCTGGAAGCTATATAAGGAAGGCAGGAAGGAGTCATAAATTAATCATTCCTTACCTCAGTGATTGACTACTTTATACGCGCTGGGATGCAAAGACAAATTTCTTTGCAATAGAAATGAGGATAGAGTGGTACCCAAGGAAAACATTTCCATTAAAATGTGTAACCTCATGCCACTGGCAGGGAAAGCCTTTGGGATCCTGAGAAAATTTCACATGCTTTATGAGAGCGTATAAACCTGCAGACATTGTCATGTTAGTGGTGGGGCGGTGTGAGTGCAGCTTTAGTTTCTAGTGTAATGCGTATTCCCAATGAACATGAGGCTACTTTTTTTTTTTTTTCTCTCCTTTTTGTATGAGAATAAAGTTGTGTTTTGGATTCTACAATGGTGCACGAGACCTACCTGTCCACTTTGCTCAGTTCAGCCTTGCCTTTATCTTATTTGAACGCTCAGTTTTACAAACAGTTTAAGCTATCATCTACTCCCACCGCGGAGGAACCCTTGAAAAGTGCTAGTGGGCAAGATTCTACCTGTAGAGACTTTCGCATAGATGTGAAAAAGGAGACAACAGGCCCCAAAACACTGAAAATGGAGGCATTTGTGAATGCGTGAACTCATAAAATGTGACATGGGGACTCTGCGGCCATGATTTTCTCCATCCGATTTGTGTTGCGCGAGTTCATGTGACATTTAGAAAAAGAGAACATCTCTGGCTTGTCTCTTCACATTGTGTCTGAGCGGGGCCAGCTGCCAGACTGAGGGGGAGCGCGGGGATGAAGGCATGTGCTCTGCCGGTGACATCCTGTCCACTCCTGTCATCTCCCACCGGACAGCACCTCGGCCGTGCCACCCTGTTTCCCCGGGCTAGTGCCATCCACCAAGCTGCTGGCCTGCTTTAGCCCTTAAGCTCTTCGCCCTGCTCACCCTGCCCAACACCCCAATGTTATCAGGCTGGCAGGAGCCGTCCCTCCCTTTCCGACTTCATTCAGCATCGCGTAGACACCATATGAGTGGACTCTGGGGTCAAGCCTACTTACACCCTTATTAATACTCTTTCAGAGGGAATATGCATCATCCTGACTTCTTGTGTGGTGTGACAGTAGGCATTTCTGCATCATCTTATCACTAACAAAAATGCCTCTTTGTAATCCTCCCTCTTGGTTTACCACACGGTCTTTCATGCTTGGGCAACATGTTGTTGTTAACATGAGCGCACCCTAATTAAATGTTCAACCAGTGAATGCTTCCAGTTTTTCATATTTAAAAAGTCTGCAAACATGTCCCACAAATTGACTTGACTTGATTGTTTTACAGCGGTGTCCCTACTTATTTTTCAACAATCAGGCACTATCAAAGTTGCCTTTCACCCCGAAGGTCCTTTTTCATAGAATCAATCAAGTTAATTAAATTATTATTATTATTATTATTAAAAGCATATGTCAAGCCTAATTCAAATAGTAAAGAAATTGTCTGACTACGGTGACAATTTGACACATGGAGCTGAAAGTCAGTAGTTTAAAATATGTCTTTATTGGTATTGAATGCTAGATTATTTATTTATCATAAATATTTGTCATCATGACAGTACACTTCTTTTGAATCTGAGTTACAGCAATGAAAAACACACACTTTGTGAGAAAATGGAAGCCAAAGGTTGCACCTCTGAAAATGACAAAGTGCTGTACAATCTTACAACTTTAGACAATAAAATACATAAATACACAAACTGACAAATTCATAAGACTGCATTGAACCAAAAGCCAGAGAGAAAAAATATGTCTTCAGTGAGGATTTAAAACCGATCAACATTGGAAGCCAGTTATTTTACAGTACTCAAAAAAACAGTGAAACTGGTTTTAATCTATTGACATTTTAATTGATGATGTTCTTCGACTGATCATCAGGCTCCCCGTTGTCGTTTCTGTTGACTCTATTAAGACATGTTGTACCTGCTCTGCTGGCATGGGCTGTCGGAACACAGAGTGCTTACTCAAACACACTGAGGAGCCTGGGGAGACGGAGAGAGACAGGAGCCGCCGAACCACAGACATGCCAAAGCACTCGGCGCGTGCCAAATCAGTTACATGTCTCCTACTTATCTCTCTCCTCAAATCTGTCTCTCCATCTCTCCTCCGAGATGCTCAATGCCAACCATGCTGCCAGTGCCAGAGTGCTGATGCCAAGTAGAAATGACACCAGCTCTCCCCACGGATTGACTTAATTAGACCGGCCTCGTCCCCCACGGTCCTCGTGGCAGCAGGGACAAAGGAAGTTTCTGTCATTTGGATGTGTGTGTGTTTGACTATCTCCAGCAGATGCTCCAAAGCATCCCAACTCTTTCATTGAGCTCCAGTATCATTAAAGTGTCATTGAGAAGTGACATCGCTTAATTTTAGCAGCTCCCAAAGTGCTTTTGCATCAGGAACAGCCTCATACGCCAGGACTTGAGGGGTATTTTTACATCCTTTCATCAAACAAAGCAGTCGCATGGGGAAACTGGGGAAAACATTAAGATCAAACCTTTACCCATTTTGATGCCAGACAATAGGTATTTAATCTTCTCCAGAACATGTAATGAAAAGTTGAGTGTCATGTGACCATTCTCTCTGTTCTGGGCACGGACTCGGACTGTTGTTTGCATGGTCCTTGACCTTCATCTACTGGAACATCGCGGATCTTGTCTGACAGTCCTTGGGATATGTGATCTCACCAGACATGTTGGGAACGGCTAAAGTTCTCCCAAAAATTCCTGTGTGTGTCAGATTAATTTTGTGCAGCGCTTCTATAGGGCTCTGCATACGCCTGTGTAAAAAGCACTGGTCTCATTTTTAATAGGATTACAGCCCAAATTATTGGCTTCGGTACTGGAGCAACACCATCAATTTAGCTTGCAATAAAATTTCACTTGACACAGTTTATTTATGAGAAGGATGCAGATTAGACTTCCAGCGGATGACTTGGCATGTGCTACAATTGCGAAATGATGTCATAGAAATGACAAAATGTGATTGGCACACAGTCGCTATGAGACTGTCACCCTTCAGGAGTGTGAGAGCACTCTAATTGGGGTGTGACATAGACATCTGCATTATCCAACTGTGCGATGACTTCCCCCAGAGCGGCGTTGTGTTTGGTGAGAGTTTGGAGATTGACCGGTGGGACAGCTTCCTCATTTTTAAT
This sequence comes from Rutilus rutilus, assembly GCF_951802725.1. Taxonomy (NCBI): domain Eukaryota; kingdom Metazoa; phylum Chordata; class Actinopteri; order Cypriniformes; family Leuciscidae; genus Rutilus; species Rutilus rutilus. The sequence goes on along the minus strand of NC_140226.1, from coordinate 23,819,215 downwards.
TGCTCTCAACAAGTGAAGCAAAAGGACTAATTAAAAGATCGTTTGACACACTGGAATTGGCAGCTATTGCACGCAATATACTTGTGTTTCACAAGTAGTGTGATTTTAATAACAAGCACAGCGGGCTGTCATGACTGACTGATATCTGGTTGGAGCAGGGATATTTAGCCTATTGCTTTTACTAAAATGCTGTATATTTACAATATACTCTACCTTTAAAAAAATTTTTAAGAGATGAGTACTTCTATTCAGCAAGTATTCAATAAATTGAGCAAAACTGACAGTAAAGATATTTATAATGTTACAAAATATTTCTGTTTCAAATAAATGTTGTTCGTTTAAACGTTCTATTCATCAAAAAATAATATTAAGCAGCACAACTGTTTTTAATTTTGATAATCCTTTTTTTTTTTTTTTTTTACAGCAAATTAGCATTTTAGAATGATTTCTCAAGGATTGTGGCACTAAAGATACATAAATAAATACACACACATATGTATATGTATTGTTAAATACGTTGTAAAGGAAGTAAATATTTGGTCATATAATTCAACATATACATTTTCTATATTTCACATGAGATGTCTTGCAATCCCAAACATGATATTTAGTATCACATGAAGATTTTATAATTCTGCAACATATGTTTTTATTATTTGTAAAGAGTTTTATTTTGTGTATAGAGAATTTGTTGCAGAGTTTTAATGTCATCATGTGATGTAATAATTTATATATATATATATATATATATATATATATATGTGTATGTATGCAGGGGTTAAAGTGGGCCGGAACGGTCCGGAACTGTGTTCCGGCACCTCAGATAAATTAATTAATAAATAGATTCAAATCAATTTATCATTCTCATCAAATTCAATGATTCTCATCATTCATCAAATCAAAACTGAATATCACCGCCTGGCCATACTCAATATGTTGTCCCATGGCGAGTCATTTTTTCCCTATTGCACCAACACAAAATTTGAGGGTTCCCCCACCTACCAAATCCCACTTTAACCACTGTATATATGTGTGTGTGTGTGTGTGTGTGTGTGTTTCTCAAAAATTTCACATAAAAAAATTCTCTCAGTTGTGATGTGTCAAAGTCATTTTGCTGGTAATAAGTTTGTGAGGGTCAGGTTTTTTTATTTTTTATTTTTGCGTGGGATTTAATTAATGAGCCAAAGACTTCTCCATTGTGATCTGAGCAAATGAATAATAAATCAAAAGGGGAGATTTGTCAGGGAAGGAACATCTGTTTCTTACAAGCGTTACAACATGACTGGCGCTGGCCTGCGCCGTGGCCGCGTGGAGACGGTAGGAGTCCTGTGCTCTGGAGCCTCTTCATTTGCTGCTCCACTGAAGGTGAACAAGGAGCTTTCTAATGGGCCTGTGATGTTAATAAAAAAAGAAGAAAGAAAAAAAAGAATGACTGCCGCTCTCCTCCAATTTCACCAGAACCCCTTTTTTCGCTTTTGGGTGTCACTGTCCTTAGTCTATGGTTTGTTAGGCAGGGCGCCCATACCGCTGTGTCAGTGCTTTACTGGATGATTAATGCAAGCGAAAGCAATCATAAGGCACGGACAATATGATCTCCTTTTCAGCAGAGTTGAACGGCGTACCCACTGTGTACATAAAGCCAAGCATTCAGGCATACAAGACTGGAGAGGAGGGGTCTCGTGCAGTAAGTCATCACGTCATTAACCGACGCAATTTCTCGTCTGGCGTTGTCTCCGAGGTGCTGTGTTTGAATCATTAGAGAGTGTCTGAATCTTATCATTAGAGGTTATTCTCAGTTTCTCTCAAACCTGCACTTTACTTTCATGTCCTGCTGAGGGGGTATAAAATGGGTCACTAAAATGAAACATTAAAAATGTGCTTTCATATTACACAAGGCTAAACAGACCCATATGCCACCCGCAGATAATACACTGCATGAGGTGTCGCGTTCAGGTTATTACAGAGAAAGTACAGCCAAGACAGTTATAGTCTGGATTCGTAGGAAACTTATGTTTGCGATGTGCAAGGGCAAAACTCCGTCTCACCTAGACGTGAGGATAAAATGCGATTTCTCTACGACTAAATGCGCCACATAACACTTATGTACTTTTGCGGGAAGTCACGACGGCAGATTGGATGGAAATTCCTCGTAATCTTTCCTTCACACAAATATGCCACCCACAGAGGTGCACAGCGTCCTCTCGGCCCCCGTGAGAGATGTGTCTAGAGCCAAATAAATCAGCATTTAGCCTAGGATGTACTCCTTTCCTGGAGCGCACGGTTTTACGGCAAGGCCACGGAAGCTAATGTCCCCCAGCTCCCTTTGAAAAAAGCCTCCCCGTAGCCATTCATCAGCTTTCCAAGGGAGCGGGCATTGGTTCCACTCTCTGGTTTAATTGTTAATGCTAATTGCTATTTATTGGCTCAGATGCAAATGATAGGCCAGCCAAAGTGAAATTTTATGATGAGTGAACTCCCCCTTTCGCACAAATTGAAAAAGTGAAACAAGAAGAAGATGAAATGAGGCGAGGAGGGTCTTAATGGCGGCTTTTTAATGGGGAAGGCAAAATTAAGACTGATTTACGCGGCCGGATCCCCTGTTTTCCCTCATCAGCCCATTTGGCAAGAAAAATGGAAAAGTAATTGTTCGGCTTTTTTGACGCAAGACCTCAAAGCGTTATTTATTGACTGAAATTAATTGATGTTTATCCTATATTCGCACGGAACATGCTCCATCAGCGTTATGAAGTTCAGCACCTCATTTCGTCACCTGTAATTTGCTCTGGAGGAGTGTGGAGGCACTTTGAGTTCTCCTGAAGCATGCCTTAATTTCCTAGCTGAAGTGGCTTGATACTGACCGTAAAGACGTACAGAGTGTATTATGCCTTTCCAGAGCCTTGCCTCAGCGTAATACTTTATTTTTGGATTTGGTTCTTCGACTATGCATGGGCACTTTTGGCCCTGTGGATTTTTAGAAAATTAACTCTCTTAAAACCCACTTTTCACACTCAAAAATGTCATTTTTCTTAGAGAAGTGAATATATCACAGAAGAACTCCAAACTTTATTCCCACCACAAAAATTATGTTTGTGGTTAATTCCGTTCTATGATAAATGATGGTGTGGAAATGACATTTTTGGAATAAAATAATTTCATTGATAGCATGTTATGTATGCTAAATTCCTAAAGTATTATTTCTTTAAATAATGTGATCAAATTTAAGCTTGACTGGAAATGACATAACTATCTATCTATCTAAAAATGTATTCTTTTTCCCTACTGTTCCTTTAACCAGCCCAACTATTTTAATGTCATCCAAGCCTCGCTAATCACAGTGATTTAAACGTTCATTTCCCGTTGCCAAACGTGAGGACGTGACGCCCCTCTTGGCTCTCGTCTCCAGGGAAGCCCACTCTTGGATGTGAGCACAGATGCCCAATGGTTCAAGCATGCAAACACAATGAAGCAATGAAAATGCAAACACGCACAAGTGAAAAGCCATTTTTGTTTAAGGCAAGCCACAGTGACCTTCCATATTCTAGCTCTAACCCTCATAACCCCATGAGCCGTTACCTCTGTCTGTTTACCATATCTTTCCCTATCTCACCTTTCTGAAAGATTAAAATCTCTGCACTGCTGCCAGGTGTACGCCTTGCCAATTAAAATTCAATCCAATCGCGTGGTGCCTATAAAGGCCTCTGATTTGAGAAGAGAGAGTGTTTTCCCCACCATGTGATCTGGGGAGGTTAATGCAGTTAGAGTTATTTCACAGTCCATTAAGGAGCTTATGTTGACCTTGTGACCTCTGAGCCAACAACACCGAATCCATTATCATCACAATGGAATAGCTGCCGGTCCAGTTGACATGACAATGGGCTCAGGAAATCCCACGTTAGCACTTAGCAACGGTGAAAAGGCAGACACCTTTTTTCCCCCTTCCTCCCTTCTCTCTTTCTCTGCTTTCTGGTTTAGCTATTAATATAGCCAAACTGTAATTTGTATCATTATCATTCAAAAAGGCACAGGGAAGGACACTAAAGTGGCCATGCAAAGTGATGAAAAGCGCTGACATTTGGGGTTTTTGCAGCATTTGATTCCATTAGATGGAAAGCAAACGCTGGTAACGGTTGTACGTGACTGAGTGTGTGAATGTGACAGGATGGGAGCTTTGGCGGAGAAATCTAGCGGCAGATGAAGTTATCATGTTCAGGGGGGAAGTTGGTGACATGAACTTCCTGCTGTGATCTTGTTATGTTTGACGACAGCTCGAGGAGATGAAAAAGAATTGATTGAGGTCCACGCAGAGCCGAGTGCACTTTTAGCAAAGTCTAATTGAGATATAAAAAGATTATCAAAGAAAAAAGACATGTCACTTCACAGAGGATGTCAGTTCCAGCTTATGCAGGATAAAAACTACAAAAAAGAAAGAAACAAATGCAGTCTAAATTTGTAGATCTACTAATGCTAAGAACCACTAATAGTATTTCGGTTATTATAGTAATTAAAAATACAAAGAAAATATAAAGAATTTTTACTTTATATAGAATTTTTTTTAACATAAATTACATTTAAGATGATGGTGATGGTTATTATTTGATTTCTATTTGATATTGTTTTGCATAATATATAATATTAATTTACCAAATAATAGAAAACATATAATATTGCATCAAGTTCTGCTTTTAATATTTTCCTGTACGTACCAAATGTGTATAATGTCTTAAAGCTTTTCGGTCAATCGCTAATCTAAATCTCTGACTAAATGTCTCTGTGACAGTATTGCATAAGAGGCCGTGTCGTAAAGGAGGGTGAGTATGACCAAGTCATTTAAGTTCATTAGAATAACAGCTATTATGACATCGTGGTCATGCATTTATTTCTTTCCTTAGCGCTAAGCCAGTCACCGTGACCTTCACCTTCGTCTGCCATCCACACCTTTGTACACCTATTGATTGGCAGCTGGTTTAATGTCATAGATGTTGCTAACAAGACAGGGGAAGCAGTTCATATGTATTTCAGCACAACGGGGGGAAGCTAGCCTCATGCGGCGTACGGCCCGGTGCGAACAGCATCAGCACAAATGAGTCCAGTATTAGAACCTACCATATTTAACCTGAAAAAGGGGAAAAAAAGAAAAAGACATTAACAAACTTCGACTGACCCTGACCAGCCTTTCTAACTGCAAACCTGCCCCCTTCTCAATCCCCAGAGCCCTGGCTGCCCCCTCAAACCCCAGCAGAACTGCTACATCCTCTCTCCCCTTCACCTCCTCCTTGGCAGTCTGCACTTCCACCAAAACGGCGCGAGATGTTTGGGGTGGGAGTGAGAACGGCACGACAGTGAAATTGATATCCCTCCCCGTCCTCTTCCCAGGCAATATGTTGCCTTTCTGGGACTTATCATTGTGATTGATGGGAGGGGCGAGCAGCAGGAGGGACCCCTGCTTTAATCAAATGCACCACCCTCAACAAATTGGACAGTGGTGGACTAACAAGTCAGATACTAAGACTGCTACCCCTCTCCCTCAACTCCGGCTCCGATAAACCCCCTTCTCCTCTTCCCCTCCCTAAAAGTTCTCCTTGGAAACACTCCTTTGGCAGACAGGATGGTGGGGAGGAAAGGGAGGAAGCATGAGTAAGCTATAGAACAAGACAAAAGATGGCAGCAAGAGAACAGGGTATTGCCGTAAGATTCGACTAAACAGGAGACATTTGTCCTGAAAACTCAATACCTTAAAAGAGTAAATTAACAGCCTGTTGTCATTTACTCTTCCCCATATTGTTCCAAACCTGTGAGACTTTCGTGCCTCTGTAGCACAAATGGAGAAGTTTAGCTGAGTTTCTCGCTATTTCTTTTTTTTATACAATGAAAATGAATGAAAAAAATAAAAAGTTTTGTTATGAAGACAGCAGAAAAGATGCATTACTTTCTACAATAAATAAGTTGATTCAAATGTGGACTTGAAAATATTAAGCATTCTATATTTGTACTCAATTCAAAAAGTAAATAAATGTATACAATGAATTTAAATACACTTGATGTTGGTATTCCCAGCATGCACTGTGACATGCCATGAATAATAAGTTGGGTTTTATTTGCTTTGTAGTTATTGTTGATGTTGTTGTAAATTTTAGCAATCTGATTTACTATATTCAATTTTATAAAAAAAATATTTTCAAAAAGATGAAAAGGAAATTTTAATCAAAACTCGAATGGACTACTTTTATGGAGCTTGACTAGGAACTATTCAACTAGTAACTATTAACTTGTTCAATTATAAACTGGTTGAACAAAGACTGTTACATATATTTTCATCATGATTAACCTTCCCTCCCCAAAGTTTTGCTGTAAACAAATTTGATAAGCATTGTTCAAGAACAAATTCGACTCAGGATTTATTAATACTGTCCACTTTTGATACTTTCCTCTAAGAAAGTTGCCCATCTACTTACCCTAAATAATATAAAACGTAGCAGTATCAGTGTGACACCGTATCGGTTTGATGAATTTGCAAAATGGACAAAATGTGATAAATCATTTGTCATTTTTCAGTTTGCTACCGTTCGGGGATGCAGAGCTTCAGTTCTTTGATGGAATGATTACAGAAACATCCATAATATTAATGATGTTACTACAGCTGACACAGGGCTCCGCTTTTAAACTTGATTGTAAAGCAGGTCCAGGGAGGGATTTTCTTGTTTAAGTTCTCTCATTAATATTTCAGTAATATTGTAAATGCGTGAGAAATATTCACTTAGCTCATGCCCTCGGGCAGTTGATTTACTGCTGTACAACACAGTGGTTGCATTACAATATTCATGTGTCTCTGTTCAGCTGTTGCGTTATTGGCTTTTGATTGTGTTGCTCTTTGAAAGCTCCATTCAGCTCTTCTCAATGCCGCTGCCACATGCATCCAGCCAGACAAGGTAACAAAGACCCGGGTACTTTGCAATTCTCTCATTTGTCCTTCAAATGGCTCTCCATATTGACTTTGTCACAATCCCTTTTTTCTCACTGTTATTTTCAAATTGTTGCTCAAACGGAGCACAATTGCAAAGCAGACAGTTTTTCAATGCCAGCTCCATCCCGATTGATTACCAATAGCCTGACGCAGAATTCAGTATCATTGTGTTCTCCTCTTTGGACATGAACTGACAGCTCTCCCTTTTGATTTAAAAATCCCACTGTTTTCTCTATTAGATTTACATTACAAATAGTGAAATCAATTAGATACAATACCCAGCAGACTTTGTTCTTGGGTGTGATATCATCTTTTGGATGTGAAAATGCTTTCCCCCCTCATCTCTCTGCTATAGGAAACATTCAAAGATGTTTTGGAAGGATCTTAGATTGGTGGGAGTCTTGTTTTTCACAGTGTTAATGTCTTCTTCTTCTTTTTAAATGTTAATAGCACATGTACCAGTGTTTGAATATTTGATTCAATTTAAAATGAAAAATTTTGTTCATCTACTAAAGCTAAAAAAAAAAAAAAAAAAATGTTGAAATTAACATTGCTTGATCGTCGTTGCACATTTGGGACTTTTGAATGTTCCCAGCTTGCATCTGTGGTGGGAGTCTGCCGCAAAAATGTGATGTGGATTTATACGCCCATAAGAATTTGGTTTAAGTAACAACTATTCTGCTGGCTTAGCAAAGGTTACTTTACCCGCTCAGGGATTCAGCGATCCCCTGTAGCGGAAACCCAAGCCGTAGGCCACTTCGCTGGTGGGTAGATGGCAACATTTTTGTTTTCTCCTTCCCTGTCCGTTTTCTCCTTGGTGGCCATTTCCTGCAGTAAATAAATTAGAAGGGGGAGTGAGCGTCGTAGGAGAGCCACCCCAGATGCCTGCAGATGAGACGAGCTGCAGGTGACACAGAGGGTCTTCAAACACCAACACGGGCCCCTCCGAACCTAACGCTCTGACAGTATCCGAGGGAGCACGGGCGCCACTAGATTGATGGGTACCTCCGACTTGGCCGTTTCTGTGGAGAATGGCCGAGCTCCTTTGCCTAATGATGCCCCATCCATCCTGGGGGTGAGAGCTGCCGAGGACCAGGGAGGATGGGTAACCTGCCTCTGATCACTCTTTATTTGGCAGTCAGCTCTCTGTTCACAGGGAACCCTCCACAGTGCACATTAATATTATATATAGATACCCTTGTCAAGGATTTACATTCAGTGATCCGAAATCCAGCAGACAGGGAAATAAAGGGGGTGGGGGGGGGGGGGGGGCGCTGATTGATTGTGTAGGACGTTGGAGACCAGAGGAAAGAAAAAAAGAGGGAAAACACAGGCTTAAATTTATCATGATGCCCCTAACATAATGTAAGCATGTTCTCTTTGTTACTGTACAATACAGTTGGTCCATCTTTTTTTGCGGACAAACTGGACTAATAAAGGGTAATTCCAGCATGACATTAGGCAAAACAATAGTTATTTGTCAAAGCACTGTATGTACTGTAGTGCTCATAATGTCATAGAGACGAGGATTTGTTTTTTAAGTTTGATCTTTGAATTTAAATTCTGGTGGTTTTTATTTACATTTTAATAATATAATTAAAAGAAACTTTATTTATTTTTTATCTCTATATATATTGAAATCTAGACTAGACTATAAAAATAATTTGCAATGAAAGTTATTCACATGTTTACCAGCTATGAGTGGCGAAAAGCCACTTGATGCTGTGCGTTACAGTCTTAGCTTTAGGGATATTATTAGAGTGCCAAAACAATCACTGTTACACACAACCTCAAGTGGCCTATTGCTTTTATGAAACTGCAGAACAGCACGAGACATCTATGGTCAAAAAATAATTACATTTATAACCATTAATAATAACAATCACAATCAAATAAAAAAAGGTAAAAGGTAGGGTTAGGCAACATTTTTTATAAACACTTTTTATTATACTGGTTGAAACTCTTTACATCCTGATAGCATTCAATAAAGTGGTCTAAATATTAAAACGTACATATATCTTCTGTTTTGAAAGCTAACTTGCTATTGCTAGCCTCTCCGAAATTGCCTACCCTACCTTCAATAATATAGTCCATTAGCCTAGTGCTAGGCTGTTTATGGTTGCCAAGCAATGTGGCGCACTAATATAGTTTTCATTTTTAAGTGTGGTCGTAGGTGCTTTGCTATTTTACAACATTTTTATAACGCTTTTTAAAAGCAGATTTTTTGACAGTAAATAAAAATAAATAACACAGACTTCATTATAAGCATGAGGCTAATACAGTGCCAGACAATCATTACTGAGGGCTGGGATATGAATCTGACTATATTTTTCAAGCAATCAATAAGCAAGTGACGTAATGAAGAAATAAGTCTTTGGATTTCCTGTGAATTAATCACACATATCTGTAAATAGCCATTTAGTTTTTCTTTTTTTTTACCGCATTTCTGAACGGTTGGCGTACATTTGGAATGGTAGTCTGTGAAGAAAGCCACACATCAGAGATCATTCTCTCTGTATTCTAGAGCTAAACCTCAGCTAATTGCACTGCCATGCTGCATTAAAAATGTCTCCTACTCAACTATATGATTAAGGCAATAATTAGGTGTGCTAGAGCAATACATAGATCATTTTGGTGACTTTATGTTAGTTTCCAGGACTTAATTGGCCAGGCTGGGCAAAGAGTTCTTCAATTAAAGTGACAAATCATTGAGGAATTTACAGATACTATAACTCATCAATACTGGGGCTGTATATTTTCAAATAGAATTTGTGCGATACATTATATTCAATTAAATGTTTAGGATATTAGGTTTCTTTAATGCTGACAATTTTATGACAAATGGTTTTAAATCTTACATTGTAAAGTAAAAATTGAACTATTGTTAAAATGTATCTAAATAGCAATTAGTATGGATAGGTGTCCACATAAATCATTTGTGACCGTTATTATATTTTTTATAACATTTGTAAGCTTATTTTAAACAAAAGTTGTTAAAAGATCGATCGTAAACAAATAAGAATGACAATTTGCTGTTTTGCCCTATATAATGTTGATAATGGCAGTATTAAAATATAAAGTTAAATGCCTATAATTATCCACTTTATCCTCAGATTATCCTTGCATAATGTCTGATTGCCATTGTGTGTATTAAATATTCTTGGTATCTGATTGAAAATAAAATATAATAAGCATTTTAACCCATCCCTCGCTGTAAATTCTCTTGTTTTGACAGTACTGTACCATTCAGACGTCTGTCATATGAATTGACTGGTTTTCTTAACCCGACCGTGCTTCGTACTGAAATGCATAATTCACCTCGAGGGGGTGCCTCTTTAAGTAATCTAATATTAAACTGAAGGTGTGAACAAGGAGGTTGAAAATCAATATTATTTGATGTTGAGAGACTTCTAACTACCTCTTGCAATTTTCTGCCTTGTTTGTGAGGACAATGTCATTCCTTATTTATGAATTGATTTTCGTTTTACCTTCTCGAGATACAGCGTGCCTGGTTAATGCATGTCTCCATCTTTCAATTAAGTCGGAACTTTTAGCATCGCACCAACCAATATAATGACATAAAGAAATGCGCTAAATGAATATAGCACTTAATTGTCCTCACTTCTAAGTGGTGCTTTTTCAGGTTGCTAAGCTATTTGTGCAGCTTCCCTTCCTGTTATCCAGTACTTTGGGCCCAGAGATGCGCTCGTCTTTCTGCACTGGCAGCCGAAAGCTCACCAGTGTGTGTTCTCCTCCTGCCAAGTTGTTTCTTCTCAGCAAAAACATTCCCGACATTCCAGCCGTTGGGAAAAAAAAGTAGGTGAAGTGGCCTGGCAGGCGCGCTGCGCTTCAATCAACCAATTAGATAATCAAGGGCTTTCACATTGTGCAGGCTGACAATCAACTCTGCCAATTAAAGACCCGTCTGTGCCTCGTGCAGCCCTTCAGCGCAACCCATTACTGAGCTCTTGCACTGGAGTGGGCCTGGCTGATCAAGAAAAATTATGCCCCTAATAACAGCGAAACGAAAGAAATTTGGACAAAACGACTCTCTGCATCACAGATTTTGTTTACTAGTGGGTAATTAATTCTCCACATATGTTGGGAACATCTGTCGCGATGACCTGCCATCGAATCAGCGAAACAACTGCTGTGCTGCTCCTCCTCAGGTCATTAGCACAACCATTCAAATTACTCTTCCTCCCTCTGCCTTGTCCAAAACTGCTTCCAACTTTATTTTTAAAGAGCCACCATCCTTCTTCCTTCACGCTCTCGGTCTTGTCTCGTGTTTGCCGAGTGTTGTTTTCAGATGGAGACGCTATAGCTGTGTATTCTGAGAGAGTGCAGCGTTCATGAGAAGACTGTGAGACTCCTGTATAATAGGGATATCATTTCAGCTGTTTAAGGAGGCATGTTCAGCATAGACTTGGCCCTTTGACACTTTCTTACAAACCAGCAAATCCACTCGTTAAATATATTTAAAGTTAATAAATATATATATAAACTAACTTCGCAACTTTCACTTGCACTGATATAGCAAGATATTTTCTTTTTGTTGTGTAAATGCATTTATGTACTTCATATTCCTCATTCTCGTAATCTTTGGCAAAAGAGAGAAAATCTTGATTCTCTTGTGAGAATTGAATCACAGGTTATCTATGTTTCAAGGCATGTGATTGGCTGTTCGCTACTGATGTCACACTTTCATGTGCCGCGTTCTGTTAACTCAAAGCCTGAGTTGTCAGAGAAAGTTAATGATCAACAGAAGGAGAGGGAGAAGGGATAAGAATCACCAGAACGGCAATTTCTTAAAGACACATGCAGGGTTGATGGGTAGAATGTGAGAACACTTAAAATAGCATGATGTTCCATACTCCTGTACAGTAGGTGGCGGTATGCACCTAAAAGTTGTTTGCAATCCGCCATTAATCAGATAAGAAGAAGAAGAAAGTTGACGATCATGGTTCCAACCAAGCGTGCCGCACAAGCCCTCAAAAGTGAAGCCAAAACGTCTCGATCGCCCCCCGGTGACTGGTCCTAGTATAGGTTATAAGTCCCGCCTCCCCGTGTTATTCAACGGGACGTGAGACCAACTAAACAATTAAATTACACTTCAAATATCTTTTTTCCAAGGGTGGTTTATTTCATTTGCTGTCATTTTTATCACGCTGATGTAAGTTCAAGTGTCCGTTTCAAAAATAAGTTGGCTTTTAGTTAGTTACGTGATGCGGTGGTGTAACGTCATGATTGACAGCTGTGATTGACAGGTTCTCTGAGCGAAGTAGTCACTGAAGCACCAACGGACATTTTTTCGGGATCTTCGGAGGACTGAGGAGATTGTATTTACTATATTTTAACAAGCCTCTTGTCTAACTGCAATCAATTTGTGAAAAAGTGTGCAGAATCCACTCTTCCTGAGCGCATTCTTCGAGAGTGAGGGCGGAGCGTTGATTTCGCGGATTTACTTCCTGCTCACGACTGCGCAGGTCTGGTCCCGAGATCGCTACTGCGCAGACTCAAGTTCCAATATGTCAGCGCCATATCGGGACTCTGGCGGCTTCAGTTCTCATCAATGGAAGAGAGCGACGGGGCGTCGTCCATATTTTTTTACAGTCTATGGTTCCAACAAAGCCAGATTGGATTGGTTTGGTTTTGTCAACTTGAAACTAAACTTGTAACACTGATTTTGTTCAACTACCATCATGGTATAGGTCCCAGATCAATATTTTATTTTATTACTTTTATTTTTTAATTTGCCAAATTATTATTTAATTTTATTTTATTATTATTATGCCTGCAGGCCACTTTTTTATTATTATTTTCATTTTTTAATTAGCCAAATTATTTGTTATTTGCTGCAAAATATATTTAGCGATTTGTCATTATTATTAATTTCATTTTATTATTATTTACTGTTTTCTTTTAATTAAAATAGGTGGACAATGTGGTTTTGTATGTATTTTGACCATGGTAAATCACTGAACTGTGATGAATTACATTATGTCATACAATGAATTTAGTGGACATGTGTGGTGCACATGAAACCATTTGCATGTAATGTGATTTTTTTTTTTTTTGGTATCTGCAATATCTAGCAATTTCGGTATTATTTACCTTTGCGGGTGGTTTAAAATGGGGACATTTTTTAAGGTCAGCTCTTCCAAATGTGTACTGCCCCCTCAAAATGGAGTCTGTTTACCCTAGTAATTCTGAGCTTGTTTAGACATTCTATGAGATGGAAAACAAATGCAGTTTTTAGCCCCAAGAAAAAAACTAACTTTGAATATAAGGCCTTTCTTGACATCTTGACTTATGTTCAGGTCAATAAATCTATATATCAGAAAAATGGAAAGTCAGCATAATCATGATCAAATAAGTGGCTGTGGATGAACAGGGGTCTTTCAGCAAGAAGATGCAGAGATGGAGTTTGTGTACAGAATGTACTGACAAGTGCTCAATTAAAGAAAATGGCTTTGAGTGGCGGAGTGAAAAGTGACAGGTCTTGGGCTGAGAGGAGCCTTTGAGGGACTAACAGCATTAGACCGCTGACCTTTCCCATGATGGACCACCCTCACATGGGAATAAGGAGTGTTCTGCTCATAAAGTCTCATGAATTTCAGTAGCTTACAGGGTAAGATTTTCAAATACTTTCAAGAAGGGATAGCAATTCAGAGCCTTTGATATATGACTTGTTTCTAAGTGAGAATTAGTTTCAATCTAAAACTTACATTAAAATCAAAAATTCCAATCAGAATAAAGTGAGGTTTAGTGAGGAGTAAGAACGTCTCTGCTGCTTTTCTGTAATCTTGCTAGAATGTTCTTCGCAGCCATGAGATGTCAGCGTGACAGACAGCATCCTGAATCCGCCAGCGACTGTGCATGGCCACTGGGCCGACACATATGGCCATCCCTGCACCCCGGGCCGGCCTCCCCGAAGAACACTTTGGGAGAGGGTGAGATTGTGGAGGAAGGTCACAATAAGTTGGGATGCTGTTCTGCCGGGAGGGAGGAGGGTTGAGTCTGGGCTGGAAAAGAACACTGAGGTAACGTCAAGGTGAGATGTCACACATGATATCATCACCAGGTCTTGACAGCTGATGAACCGCTAACAGATAAATGAGCCGTGAAAGAAACCTCAGTTCTTCCCTTATTTCTGTGTGCGTGTTGTGTGTGTGTGTGTGTGTGTGTGTGTGTTTCGACGTGTTTCGTTTCCCTCAGTTGAAATTGCTGAGGCCTGCATAGATTAGAAACTACTGGGATGAAATCCTGTCTCACAGTTAGTCACAGTTTTGAAATTGAGCAACATTCAGAATTGGAGAATTTGTTCACTTTTACTTTATAATTTATAATTGTGAATTTGAATGGAATAAACCACAACCTGTCGGAAGTTGAATCTATTGTTCTTTTGTTTTCTGTCTGTAAGGCCTATAATCTTCCACCTTCAACTTTTTTCAAAACTTTCAAGCAAGGCTTTGTTCAGACAACATTTTTCTTTAATTCTACTTTTTACATTCTGTTTTTAGTTGCAGTTCAGTATCCCAACTCAATTAAAATTCAGGAACTAAATTGGAATTTAAAAGGAATTCCCAATTACACAACCCTGACTTAGACCTTAACATTTCTTTTCTTAAAGGTGAGATTAGTCATATCTTCCAAAATGGTTCTGCACCAAAAAAAAAAAAAATCTATATAGTAACTGGACATGATGCATTTCTTTCATGTTGTATACTGTTAAAAGGTTTAGAGTTAGTAAGATTTTTGAATGTTTTTTGGAAATAAGTCTTTATGCTCATCAAGGCTGGAATTATTTGATCAAAATGTCAATAATCAGTTATATTGTGAAATATTAATTTAAAAAATGGAAATATCCATTTTCTATTTTAATATAGGCCTACTTTAAAATGTAATTTATAACTGTGATTGCAAAGCTGAATTTTCAGCTATGCTTTTTAATATTTTTGTGTAAACTATAATACTTAAAAAAAAAAAAAGTGCAACCTTACTGGCCCCAAACTTTTGAAAATACACAAAAATCATATTGTGAGAAATACTAGTTTGCAATATCAGGCAGCATAACGAGCTGTTTTGTACAGCTAAAATATCTGGAAACGGATGACACTGGAAGCCAGACACATTCCATTTACCAATGGCCACACCTGCTTACGTTTCTTTCTACATTTCACCTTACGTTAAAAATAGCCAAACTTAAAAACTTACTGAGTGCATCTAAGTTGTGAAGAAACAGAAGTAGTGACAAATCTTTTCTCCCTTGTGTATCGGTGACGGATTATTGAAAAAGAAAAAAATGTAGGTTAAAGAACATGGTTCTATGCATCAGTTTCTGGTTGGATTTTGAGATATGGCAGATGTACATGAGTTTGCCACATCAACAGAAAGTTTGTCAAACTTATGAAACATATGCACGGACGAATCTATAATCTAGGTCTATAATATGCATTTAGAAAATAGATGGGGTGAATTTTCATTTCATGCCAACTTTAGTAATTAGATACACCGTAATGAGTATCAGAGTAGATAGCCAAGTAGCGTGACAGAAAACAAACTGCACAACAGGGGTTACAGTCATTAACCCTTCCACCCTGAGCCCTCTCAGACAGTGACAAACGCCCTCCCCTTTGTCCTCATCGCTGCCCATAACAGCAAAACAACACTCCACCAGAGATGGCCAAAGAAGTCAGGAGTTTACTAAGTGGCAACAGCAGGAATTCCAAATCTGTCCCCGCTAATTTTATGTGGAATCAATTAAATCGTTTCGGGGGGTGGAGCAGAGGGGGAGCAATTCCCTCTACGTGATCTCATCTGTGCTTTAATGCAATTGTCCACTCTGAGCCATGCCGCACAGCACATAATAAAGTAATAAGGCTAATCTTGTTTCTCTGTCGCCTCTCCGGATCGACACGGCAGTTATTGTATTAGATCCGTAATGAGATTCTGCACTCCATCAACACGATGGTGCGCCAAGGGGGTGGATGCCTCTTTCCTCAGATAGAAATTTTGTCCATTTACATGCTATCATTAGTTTTATACAAATGTGCCCTTGAGCGCACCGCACCTCTGCACTGCGCTCGTTTGCAAACACTTTACTTTGGCAGCAAATGATCATCACTGCCTCTTTTCCTTACACACACACAGAGACCTCTTTCTTTTGGGAGGGATAGGTAAGCAGGACGAAAAAGACAAGGGCAAACACGCTGTAGTGTGCTGTTCTACAGAGACAGCGTAATGTAATGTAAGCCCGCACACAGGCACAGAGACAGAGATATGCACTCCAGTGGGACACACTCATCGACGGGATATGAAAAGCACAACTTCGGGACAGAGCACATCTCAATCTTCTGACGCTTACATAACAAGACTATATGTAGTTGGTTGTCCTAGATAGTGGAAGACTGTGGATGTGAGGAGGACCTTACTGTGTTATTCAGGGCTCAACAATAAGGATTTTTAAATGCTGGCATGGCTGATTTATACCTGTCCTGATACCGGTCCTATTTTTATTTTTTTTGCCACTATTTTGGTGTGTGTGTGGTCACTGGGCCAACCACAAAAAAAGAAAAAGAAGATAAATATTATAAAATATTTAGGGAATAGGTTCCAGCATCCCCATGACCCTACAGAGGATAAGGAGTTTGGAGAACGGATGTAATATATTATATTGCATTATATTATTATATTATATTATTCAGTGACTGTTTCAGCAGTTTACATAATTTTGCCAGTAGGTGGGGACCAGTGACTTTATGAGTGAGTCACTGAATATATATATGAATAACTGTCTATATCAGCAGGTATCAGTAATCTATATTCGTCATTCATAAACCGAACTTTAAACAAAGCAGCGCTCGCTAAGCATTTTGAATATCAATCATGTTGATCACTTTGGCTCATGATGTTATGAAGATATTCTTGTATTGGAATGCTCAGATAAGATGACACAAAATTATAACAGCCTTCAGTCTGTGCTGTCTTCTTTGCTTGCACACTTTCACTTTTATTCATTTGTTCGCAAAACTTAACAGCCAATCAGAGCGATCTCTCTCACCCAGTACCCAGACACCGATTTAACATGCTGAATCGGGCGAACTGCGCCAATGTGAGCCCGACTAGAGCCGACGTGTGGAACGCACCACAAAGACTAGCCCGACAGACTCTCACCAATGGCCTTACGCTGGCCGACAGCCAACCGTCACCTTGGTGTTTCACATCCCTATGAGTGAGTCTTTGAAAAAAAAAAAAAAGACTAAAAGTTACTACAAGAAATATCGTGATTACAGCTGGAAATTATATAGTTCCATACAGCTATAAATTTTATACGCATTTTCAACCCATTAATGAATTGTTGCTCCTAATCACCAATCATTCTTACAATTTTGGCAAAACTTCTTCTGTGTTAAGCCGGGTTCATACTATATGATTTTGGCCACAATTTGGCTGTCTGAGACAAATTTTGTGCATACTATTAAAATATTCCTCTGATCCTAGGCCAAAATCTTAAATCTTTGATCACTAGCTTGACATGTTCGCCGACAGCTGATTAATGACCATTAACAATCAAATCTTACCTCCAACGAAATTATGGCTTCTCCTACGACAGCTGTCAAATCAAAAACCAAAAGGACATGCTGACACAATTAGTGAGACAACAACAAATCACAGCTCGATCCACACACAAACATCTTCGTTTTTTCCCCGTTTTCTTTTTTAAGAAAAACTATGATCAAAATTAACGCTGAGATTGTTTTTGTTTGCTAGCCACCATTTCAATCCCGCATGTAATGTAATGCAGTCACGGATTGATGTAAAACTCTGGACGAGTCTTCTTGTGTGCGTCCGTTTTTAACACGTCTTGCCTGCCGTACAGTCTGACATTGACAACTGAGATCCTACAATGTGACATGGCTTACAGTGTCATGTTTGTACAGCCTGACAGTACTTAAAGGATACTCCACTTTAAAATGAAAATTCTGTCATCATATAGGTCTTATTCGATCTACGTCATCAATGTTCGCGGCGGCCATGTTGTTGACATAGAAACCACGGCAACTGTCAGTCTGTCAATTGACAAGCGAGTCAGCGTCGGTATTATCCATGGCATTATCGTTTTTTTTTGTTTTTTTTAAACAGCGCGATGGTGTGTTGTGTAATACACGGCTGTTCTAACAACAGCAATAAGAACCCTGGAGTTAGTTTTTTTGATATACCGACTGTCAGAAAATGTGAAGGGAAGGAGACAGAGGAGTTGAGCCAGTGCAGGAGAGACTTTCCCCACAGCAAAGTCTGTTCCCATCATTTGGATAAATATTAGGTAGGCTACACAAGATAGGCATTCATTTTTCTCAAGAAAAAAACAACTCACCTAATGCTGTAAACATACAGAGAGAGATATAATGCGTTTTTTATTATAATAACAACTTTATTTAATGATATAAGTAAAAATATAATAAATATGTAATATAGTACACATATTTAGCAAAATACTCTCTACCTCTTTTTTTCTAGCCAACTAACGTGCTATAGCCTATATATTATGGTCATTAAATGGCTTTCCTGAGGTAAATGTTATGTGACATAATTGTTCTCCAGCTGTTTTATTGACCCCTTTGTTTGATCGATATTATGTATGAGGAATATACATTTCGGTAAGTTGTACTGTATCTTTCAACATTGTTCATTCGTGTTTATTTACTAGCTAGAGATCGGTTCAGGTGCCGCTAGGAATCTGTCGCGTCACATTTACAAGCGCCAAAACGGTATTTATTGTTTGAATTTCGATCGTAATAAAAGTGACAGAACCTGAGAGCTGAGATTTTTTTTATATCATAAGTAACCTGCTCTGTCTAGTCTGTCGGTTTCAGTGTCCTCTTTGCTTCGCGATTTTTCAGTGCGTGAGGATGTGTGGCGTGAGAGCGTGGGAAAAGTGTCAATTGCGTGTGTCTCACGGTGAATGCGTGAGAGTTGGCAGCTCTGATAAATATCCGGATAAGTTACGGCTGGCAATAAGGACGGATCTTTACTTAAGGCTGTTGGGTCTATTTGATATGGGTCCACACCAGTCAAGCTTATCTTCTCTTGATACCGATGAGATGAAGCCATTAGGCTACTGCTCCCCTCAACTCAAATCTGCGTGCGGCTAGGGGCAGGACAGATGTCATGTCAACAATATGGCCGTGGTTAGCTACTTCCGGTGTTTGCGAATAAGGCCTATACTCACCCTCATGTTGTTTCAATCCTTTATGAATGTCTTTCTTCTGCTGAACAGAAAGGAAGATATTTAGAAGAATATCAGTAACCAGACAGTTTCTGGTCTCATTGACTTCCATAGTATATTTTTTTCCTACTATGGAAGTCAATGAGACCAGAAACTGTCTAGTTATTGACATTCTTCTAAATATCTTTCTTTCTGTTCAGCAGAAGAAAGAAATTCATACAGGTTTGAAACAACATGAGGGTGAGTATATGATGACAGAATTTTCATTTTAAAGTGGAGTATCCCTTTAATATAGTAAAAGACTATATTAATCCTACAGTGTGCATTCAGCTTTAGCCATGTCTATGATCAACGAATGCAAGACGTAGTGACAATTACTCTGCTATCCATATCAAAATATAATTATGGTTATATAATTATAATGCTTGCTATAGATTACAGTTTTTTCTACATAAATTATGAGAAGCTTTTTTAACATCTCCCATAAGCCTCAACCAATCTCAGCCTAAAGTGGAGAGTTTACTGATACATTTATCTAAGTCTGCTCAGTGAAGAAGAGATTAAACAAATTCCGCCAACATCATATAAAAGATAATATTTCAAGGTATTAATGTTGAATATCTAATTATCACTTTATTTGAACAAAACAAGATTACACTTAATAAGCAAATTACCATGATAATAAACTGTCTGGATGGGAGCCAATCTGAATATATTAGGTGGAAACATCTTTAGCCCCCTGGAATAGGAAACTAAAGTAGGAAATTTTCAAAGATACAATTATTGCACTCTTTGAGCCACTGGCAGATACGAATCAATAAAAGCAAATGAGCGTGATCATATGACAAATGTTAAATGCATCATGCTCTGCTCATTGTGGGATGAAGGCACACTCATGTGTGGTAGCGCTGATAACTTTGAAGGCATTTATAAAGGAGAGCGAAGCTTTTGACTCGTAACTTGACTCGCGCTGTGGCGTGAAAATGAAGTCGTGCAAATGAGATGCTGTCTCTTTAAGGCAAGGCTTCTAGTTCGGAGAGGCGATAGATCATATCTAAAATAGAGTGTTTGCTCTTGGTGCAGATGCCATCATTACTAACTACTTGCCGGGGATCCTTGAAAGCTAAATCGTTTCGCGATGCATCATTGAGCGTTTACTTGCCTCACCAGCAGATGGGTCCTTGTGGTCCATCTGTTGGAAGAGATGTCTTCAACAAGCCCCCTTCACCTTCAACCATAGAGATGAGAAGACATTTGAATATTCATCCCATCAGAAGAGCCGCCTGGTGGGACTGGGGTCAGCGGTGTGCTTCTTTTTCTGGTCACCTGCAGGTCACTAAACTTTGGACGCTGAGTGAGGGGTCTCGCACCTGGTCCGCTGGCCCACACATACACTGTACGCTGTTTGTGTTTATGGAGGAACAGATGAACATGTGGACGTGGGTGTATTAGAAAGAGAAAGGAGCAGAAACCATCATGTCCCCTGGTAATTAAGGAGGCTGCATCTGTTAAAACATCACAGCTTAATGTGCTCATTAATTGTGTGCTATTTTGAATGGTTCATTATAAGTAGCCTATCTGGTCCAGTTGGGGCATATTTCATACACAAAGACTTTGCTTAACTTGTGGCCTCAGCTAAAACATATTTTCTCTTCATTTGTTTGGGTATTACTATTAGCCATGATTAAGGAAGTTATTTAAAAACAGATGTAATTACAATAGCATGGTAGGTCCGTATTGCTTCAATTCTAACTTGTGCTTCATGACAAAAACCAAAGTTCAAAAGGTTTGTGGCATCATGTCTTAAAAGATATTGAGAATTTTTTTTTTTTAGTTTTAGCCAACTATATCCATTAGGGTATTGCTACATACACCCCTAGTAGCTAGTAAAGTTAAGTAAACAAATATCTTACCTTTCCTGTAAATAAGAAAAGTTTCTTCATCTCCAGATGATAAACTCGAGGATCATTCACCCATCCTGATTTAAAATACATGTACGCTTCAGTGCTCTTGTATGCCTTGAGGGACTCCCCGCTGTATGGAGAAGGATTTTGTACGAGGTAGATGTAAATGTCGCCAAAAGACATGTTTGACAAGTTAACGACAGATTTCAGACGGGTCAGTAGTTGATTCGGAAGTAAATACGGATCAAAACCCAAAATATCAATTTTCTTGTAATAGCGTTGCTTTTCTTTATCAGAGAGATGAGCGATTTTCGTCTGAGTAACGTTAGCACAGCCCGTTTCTTTGACGTTAACGTCTGCCATTTCCCCTGGAATCATAGATGTTGGTGGCGCGGGCGCTACGGTCCTAAAGATGGCGGCCACAACAAAAAGGTGACGTCATTGATACCCATGTATATTGGTCTATTTATGAGTTGATATGAACGTAAATACAGGTGGGAAACTTGGGATTGTTGGTGTGTTTGTAGTTGTACTGACAACAAATTTGTTGAAATGTATGAATATCTTTTTCATCAATAATAAAACTATATAGCATGTACAGAATACAATAGTATTATTGTACAATTTCCAAGTTGTGGATTAACATAACAGACTGCAATATTGGTGCAATATTTTGAAAAATATATTATTTAATTTTGTACTGTTATGTAAAACTAGATGTACCGCATGGCCCCCGGGGACCAAACAAAATTTTTCCGTAGAAGTCTAGTGGGGCTACATGCCCACCAAATTTCATGTTCCCCGGTGTTTCGGTGTCCCTGGTATCGTTGACGAAAAATGTACGGGGGCCCAGCGCAGGGGGGGGGAAGTGGCCCCCGGGGACCAAACGAAATTTTTCCGTAAAAGTCTAGTAGACCAACATACCATAAAAATTTCTTCATCCTCGGTGCCACGGTTCAGGTAGTTATTTAGGAAAAACTGCATTTTTTGGGGTTTGGGGGGGCCCAGCGCGGGGGGGGAGTGGCCCCCGGGGACCAAACGAAATTTTTCCGTAGAAGTGTAGTGGGGCTACATGCCCACCAAATTTCATGTTCCCCGGTGCTTCGGTGTCCCTGGTATCGTTGACGAAAAATTTAAGGGGGCCCCAGCGCGGGGGGGGAAGTGGCCCCCGGGGACCAAATGAAATTTTTCCGTAAAAGTCTAGTAGACCAACATACCATAAAAATTTCTTCATCCTCGGTGCCACGGTTCAGGTAGTTATTTAGGAAAAACTGCATTTTTTTGGTTTTGGGGGGGCCCAGCGCGGGGGGGGAGTGGCCCCCGGGGACCAAACGAAATTTTTCCGTAGAAGTCTAGTGGGGCTACATGCCCACCAAATTTCATGTTCCCCGGTGTTTCAGTGTCCCTGGTATCGTTGACGAAAAATTTACGGGGGCCCCAGCGCAGGGGGGGGGAGTGGCCCCCGGGGACCAAACGAAATTTTTCCGTAAAAGTCTAGTAGACCAACATACCATAAAAATTTCTTCATCCTCGGTGCCACGGTTCAGGTAGTTATTTAGGAAAAGCTGCATTTTTTTGGGTTTGGGGGGGCCCAGCGCGGGGGGGGAGTGGCCCCCGGGGACCAAACGAAATTTTTCCTTAGAAGTCTAGTGGGGCTACATGCCCACCAAATTTCATGTTCCCCGGTGTTTCGGTGTCCCTGGTATCGTTGACGAAAAATTTACGGGGGCCCCAGCGCAGGGGGGGGAAGTGGCCCCCGGGGACCAAACGAAATTTTTCCGTAAAAGTCTAGTAGACCAACATACCATAAAAATTTCTTCATCCTCGGTGCCACGGTTCAGGTAGTTATTTAGGAAAAACTGCATTTTTTTGGGTTTGGGGGGGCCCAGCGCGGGGGGGGGGAGTGGCCCCCGGGGACCAAACGAAATTTTTCCTTAGAAGTCTAGTGGGGCTACATGCCCACCAAATTTCATGTTCCCCGGTGTTTCGGTGTCCCTGGTATCGTTGACGAAAAATTTACGGGGGCCCCAGCGCAGGGGGGGGAAGTGGCCCCCGGGGACCAAACGAAATTTTTCCGTAAAAGTCTAGTAGACCAACATACCATAAAAATTTCTTCATCCTCGGTGCCACGGTTCAGGTAGTTATTTAGGAAAAACTGCATTTTTTTGGGTTTGGGGGGGCCCAGCGCGGGGGGGGGGAGTGACCCCCGGGGACCAAACGAAATTTTTCCGTAGAAGTCTAGTGGGGCTACATGCCCACCAAATTTCATGTTCCCCGGTGTTTCGGTGTCCCTGGTATCGTTGACGAAAAATTTACGGGGGCCCCAGCGTGGGGGGGGAAGTGGCCCCCGGGGACCAAACGAAATTTTTCCGTAAAAGTCTAGTAGACCAACATACCATAAAAATGTCTTCATCCTCGGTGCCACGGTTCAGGTAGTTATTTAGGAAAAACTGCATTTTTTGGGGTTTGGGGGGGCCCAGCGCGGGGGGGGAGTGGCCCCCGGGGACCAAACGAAATTTTTCCTTAGAAGTCTAGTGGGGCTACATGCCCACCAAATTTCATGTTCCCCGGTGCTTCGGTGTCCCTGGTATCGTTGACGAAAAATTCAGTAATGTGACGAAAAAAAAAAAAAAAAAAAACTTTGACAATCCCTATATGACCGCTTTCGCTAGCTACGCTAGCGGCGGTCATAATGATGGTTTATGTTCACTGTAAAACAATATTTTAGATATTTGCTCTTTTTTGTTTTCCTTCTTATTTACAGCAGTTGCTTCTGTCAGCAATACATTATCTCTCCTTATACTTATATTCAAAAGTTTGGGGACAGCAAATTAATACTTTTATTCAGCAATATATTTTTACATTGTTACAAAAGATTTATATTCAAATTAAATGCTGTTCTTTCTATTCATTAGCAGCACAACTGTTTTAATTATTGATAATGATTGTAAATGTTTCTTTAGCAATAAATCAGCATATTTTAATGATTTCTGAAGGTGTGTTGCTGAAAATTCAGCTTTGCCACCACAGGGATAAATTACATATTAAAATATATTAACATAAAAAAAACTTTATTTTAAATTGTAATAATATTTCACAACATTACTGTTTTTACTGTGTTTTTGATCAAATAAATGCAGCCTTGGTGAGCGAAGTGATTTCTTTCAAAACCACAACAATTCTTACCAACCTCAAACTTTTGAATGGTAGTGTAGTCTTTATATTATATAAGTGTAAGCCATGTAATGTCAGGAAATGCTAATCCAAGTTCCTTTTAAAAAGGATATTTATCTGGGCAATGAACACTGATGCTAAAATCATGTGTGTGTGTGTGTGTGATGGATTGATAGCTCATTGCCCAGTGTGGTCAGGAATATGAGTGAGTCAGTAGGCACAATGCCGCGGTCCTTTGAGGATTTCTGGAAGGATGACTGACTCTTTATGATCAGCCCTTCCAGAACATCACTATTTGAAGTCTCATCATTTATATGATTATGGAGCAGCGACAATAGACTGAACCCTTGACCCTCATTTTAGACAGCGTTGCATTATTCGCACCATAAGTCCTTTCAAAACTACTTCACTCTTCAGCGGTACAAAATTGATTTCCCCTCATACTATTCATGCATTTCCATGTTGCATTACCCTACGTCAAGCTCTAGCTTCCATACACACGCACTGTTTTACATAAGCCATTACTGTACGGTGTCACTTGTGTTTATTTCCAACACATGTCTGTGTTACATTGATATTTTGACACATACTTAGCGAGGGGAGAGGGGGCTCAGATTGGGACACATCCTTTTCGGCTCCACCTGAACTGCTCTGTGCCCCACTGCCAATCTAATGAAGCTGTTATGGTGTGGAGACTGACAGGTTAATTATCTTTTATGAAAGTGGGACAAATTGAACTGTGTCTTTCCATCAGTTTTTGATAGATCAGAAGGCTGCTGGAGGTCCTGAGGCAGTACTCGAGTGAATCTCAAAGCTAATCCACTCGATTCTTCCTCCCCTGCTCCAAAAGACAGGCGAGAAATTCGTACACGCATGCTCTGTTCCTGGACGGCAAGAATTAGCTCAGTGATTTACTCATCCGCATGTTGTTAAAAACCTTTATGACAAAGCAAAATACATTTTAAATGATGCTTTTGAGCTTCAAAAGTGATGCAAAAGCACCTTAAAAGTATCATAAAAATAGATTTTGAATGAATTAATTGTGCACTATAAAGTTTTCTGAAGCCATATAATATCTTTGTGTGAGGAACAAACTGAAATTGAATTTAAATTCACTTCTAATCTTCCCCTCTTGCGAGCCGTTAATCTTTGTGAACAAATCATCGAGTCAATAATGAGTCTCAGTGAGTCGAACTTCTGAACCAAATCATTCTGATTCATAAATGTATTAATCAGACCAGTTTAGTGAACTGAATAAAACGATTCATTGACAAGATCTGATTCAAAAGAATGATTCATTAATGAGTCGGACACTGGTACTTTTCATATGAACTCTCAGAGAACTTTAGGGCAGATGCCAAGATATTTTGTTTTTCTTAGGCAATTCTTTAGAAGATTTGGAATATAAGACTTTTATGACTTTTTTTTTGTAATTTTAAAGCTTGAAAGCATTATATTGATGGAGTAAGCAGAAATTTCTTTATATTGAAAAAAAAAAAATGTGGCATTCAACTGAAGAGAAGAATTGATTTAGAGAAATGTTGATTTATAATGTTGATACTATAAGTATTGATGAGTATACTTAAATTACAATATCAAATGAATATTTTAATATTTATTTAGTAATGAACAAGTTTCCTCATCAAATCTGTCAACTTTATTCAAATCAGCTACAGTGAGGCAGCGTACTTGCTCTTGGAACAGAACCACTTCTTTTTAACATTGTCAGTTCCTGCATTAGATATGATTTCGTTTGCCCCCTCTCCTCTTTGCCATCTCATCCAACAGATCTGACCCC
This sequence comes from Rutilus rutilus, assembly GCF_951802725.1. Taxonomy (NCBI): domain Eukaryota; kingdom Metazoa; phylum Chordata; class Actinopteri; order Cypriniformes; family Leuciscidae; genus Rutilus; species Rutilus rutilus. The sequence goes on along the minus strand of NC_140226.1, from coordinate 23,793,149 downwards.
TACATCTCACTTGGATACCCCCTCCTTTCCTCATTTCTCTCTCCCAGCTCCCTCTCTTACACAGGCTGTGCCTTGACACCCATATGTTACCTGACAGGCCTGGCCCAGTAAATGATGGCTATATCTAAATGTTGATGAGAAGGAGATGCAGACAGTGGCTGTGTTTGTAAATGGAGTGTTGTTTAGACGGGGAGGCTGGGGAGTTTGGAGCTATAGCTGGCAGATGTCAAACAGTGGAGGGAAAGAGAGACACGCTCACAAGACAACTTGACAACTCTCTCAGTGGCAGGCCAGTAGATGGGCACTGTGGAAGTGGCCTTTTACCCCTTCGCTGTGTGACACCTGACAGTGGAGTCCTATCTCATCTCTCTGCACGAACAGCCCGGAGACATCACTTACGTCCATGTCCAAAATAAGGTGGGAAATAGGAATATGTTAATTAATCAGCGGTCAAGGGTCAAATAGATGAAGACACAGCCCATGCTTCAGGGCTCGCAGTATGAATTTATAGAGTGCTGGTCAAACCTTTGCAAGACAAGGTCATCAAGTGGGAAAATTATACAACAAAGACAGCAGTTTGTGTAGGAATATGACAACGCTATCTCACAAACAAATTCGTACGAGGTGGCTAAACCCCAGTTTAGGGGCGGGGTCGGGGGTAGGTCATTAGTATGAATTCATACGAATTAGCCACCTCATAAAATACGTTAGATCGGGTTGACTTACAAAAAGTTCTTTGTGAATACCAATGGACAGTGATCAGATAATATATATTCTATAATATTCTGGTTTTCTGATATTTAACATTGTACATATCTATTAAAAATCTAACATAAATATACATAATACATAAATATAATATTGTGATATTTAACATACATATATATATATATATATACACATATACATACATATATGTGTGTGTGTATGTGTGTATTAAACTTTGAATTGTATGAACTTTTATACACATTTTTTTAAATTCTCACTTTTGCTAATTGTCTAAATTAATTACATTTAATTAAATTGATTGAATTCATTATTTACCATAATTGAAGACATTTATTAAAGTTGTAATATTGACAGAAGCATTCTTAGTTATTCTTTCAGTTTCCAATGCTGAGTTAAGCAGTTTGCAAGTAATAGACATTTATTCATAGATATGCAAATACATAAAGAAATTTATCTTAATACACTGTAACACTGCACAGCTGCTTGAGCTTTCTAAAACAAATTGAGCCAGGTCACAGTCCAGAAGGCAGCAGCCATACGCTTGTGCGTTCTGTACATGTGTGAGAGAAAGTGTGATTGACTGGAAGGCCCATCTCTCCTCACAAGGGGGCCGGCAAAGAAGCACCCCACCTCAAGCTCATCGGACGCCTGTAGGCAGTGCAGGCATTAGCACCGTCGCCCAGGTGACCGATAGCGTCGCGCTAACTGAATGAGCCGCGCTTTTTACCTCTCGGACCATCTGGTCCCGCTGTCGGAGCGGCCTCCCCGCCTTCTCCCCGGTGGGCTTCTGTCTGAAAAGAGGAAGCAGGACGAGGGTCTGATGAGCGAGGCCTTGGGGCCCTCCATCACTCCTCGCCACCAGGAAGGCACCAGCTGTCTGCACTCATTTGCATTCTCTCTTTGCTTCCCCCCCAAAAAATAATGAAATTAGCCACAAGTTTCCTGAGGTGATGCAAGACACGGACTTAGGCAGGACGTGTCTGTGTTTGTGTAGATGCGGGTGTGTGCTTCAGGAACCAGAGAAGAGAAGGTCATAGAGCCTCTGATGCTAAAGACAGAGAGAGGGGGAGAGTATACATGCCAGTGTGGTCTATTTTAAGAGCTTTGTACAAATTGTAACCATGTAACAACTTTTGGTAACACAATATTTGAAGGTGACAGTCAGTTACACAGTATAGTAATAGTAAATTATGCACAAGTAACAAAGTAAGGTTACACTTTATCTTAATGTGTCTTTGTTACACTGTAATTATACATTTAAGTACTGAATAATATTAAGTAATAGTATATGGTTAGGATTAGGGTTTGGTTTGATTTAGGGTTAGTTGCATCATTTATAGTTATTATAGTAACTGCATGTAACATATGCAACAATGACACTGTAAAATAAAGTGTTACCCAACGTAACCCTAAACCTAAATAAAATATATGTAGTTAATATTACCAGTAATTATTTGTGTAATTACACTCTAACAATGTCACCTTAAAATACATTTAACCAACCTATTTTTAGGGGGCACCAATGGCAGTCCTGGGCGAGATAAACACGACCAAAGGAAAAACAGCAACAACAACAACATTTGAGTAAAAACACATAGGATAAAAACATAGGATTTCTGCCATAAAATAAATTAGTCTAGTGGTAGTTTTTGTTTGGCATGCAAATACTTAAAGGTTTATTTCATTTTTTTTAATTTTAATATATCAATATTAATGGATAACAAAAATAAATAAAAACGCTCAGGGGGCAATATAGGAGATTTGTGTCTTTTAATTTTGCAGATTGCTGTGCGTTACTCTCAAATGAGATGCATTTGCATGAAGGCTGCGAACATTTTGCCAGGTTTTGGAAAGATGGATGGTTTATTTCATTTTTTTAATTTATTTTAATATATCAATATTAATGGATAACAAAAATATATAAAAACGTTATTACAACAGTTAGTTGCTGTTCCAAGACTGCTTATCGCCACCTACTGGTGTAACGATGTAACCTTCAGAAAAAGTCCTACTAAAAAATGGGCAAGACTATAATTTTTTCAGTAGGACTTTTTCTGAAGGTTACATCGTTACACCAGTAGGTGGCGATAATTTACTCTATTTCAGTACTTTCTTTCATTGAGCAACACTGATTTAAGTCTTTATGAGTGAGTCATTGAATTATTTATTTAACCAGTTTGTTCAACAACGCAGATTCACAAAAAAAGGAATATGCCTTTTAGAGCAAGTCATTGAATCATTCACTCAGACAATTAGTTCACCAACACTGATTCATTCAGGAACGAAACACCATAGCTGTCTATTGCTGTTCTGCTAAAAACGTAGGGGTCACGTGCATGATGCCTCAGGTCTTCTTGACTGGTTGTACATGAGCAAAGCTTGTTTGTCATTGCTCAAGATGATGCTTAATTTTTGCAGACAGACTAACTTGACCAGTGTAAAAATGCAGAGAATCAGCTTGAAAGTACTCAAGACATACCAGCAATACAATGGTTTTAACTAGCCATGTGAAGTGGTCATTGGCTGTTTTTCTCAGCAGAGAAACGCTAATATAAATAAATCAAGTACATTTCCACTACCATGACATCCAAATGATATTTTCAATTGCAGATTCGTACAGTAGGAGAAAAGGCTGAGTCGTTTTCTGTTCGGGTGGTTCTCAGTATTGGTCATAGAAGCGTGTGGAGTCCCTGCGGGAGCGTCTCTCTCTACCTCTCCATAGTCCTGCTGTCCGCTCAGGTTAGTCTCTGACAGCTGGGCTGATTGATTCTCTGAGCGGAGCCGGGCAGGAGCACAGCCCTCACGGTGAGCTGTACCTGTCCACCCTGCCAGAGCCCGGGGTCACCGTCAGGGCCTGGGGTCAGTCGGTGTGGGCCACAGCTGACACGTCCCTCCATTGCCCATTAGCATCATCTTTATTTCTTGTTATGTCAGGGCAACCACCTCAGCCAACTCATGCATCCTGACCATTAGTAATCCGCCGCTGTCAAGCCTGGATAACAGTGGCAGGCAGACGGTTCCTCAAATAGATACAATAGATGGTCAGTTTCTCAAGTCTGGTGCATTGTGTGTGATCATATGGGTTTCAAAAGTCTTTCTTTCTTTGTTTTTCTCTCCCTATCTCTTCTTAAAGGCATGTCAGCACATCCTATCTATCAATAATGCCTTGTCACTCAGATGGCTGACAATTGCCAGAGGTACAAACCTGTCAATACGTCTGTTTAAGACAGACACCTGTCTCTTTGTGATGCAGTGGGCAGAACAAATGCTTGTCAATACCTCTTCTGATTGGTATTCATCATCGCCTTGGCTGTTGGATTCCATTTGTATCCCGATTTGGTGTGTGGAGATTCCTATGTGTTTGGACTTCAAAGTGCAAACAAAAGGGCTTTTTGTATGTGTCCTAAAGAGACAGAAATGTACCAGCTAATCCATGCCTGATAACATCACTGATGACAACATTATGTAGTTAATCTTAGTCAGTGTATTTTGGAGAACCATCATATTCAGCTCAAAGCTATGGTGCGCGAGCACATGCCATCTGTGAAACCAGCATTTTCACGCCACTTGGCCCAAGGGGTGTCATGGATCTCTTTTATTTTAAAGGGTATCAGTGGCAGTCCTGATTAACTTGGTACCGATTGAAAAATAAAAACAAAACAAAAAACTTTCACATAATAGTAAATGCTAGTTCACACAGCTGCTACAAAAAAAAAAAAAAAAAAAATATATATATATATTTTATATATATATGTATATTTATAATAAATAATAAAATAAATGAAAGGCAGTAGAACAAATACCAAGATGAATATATTTACCATTTAAATCATATTTATTTAATAATAACAATAATTATGACCGCCGCTAGCGTAGCTAGCGAAAGCGGTCATATAGGGATTGTCAAAGTTTTATTTTTTTATTTTTTTCGTCATCTACTGAATTTTTCGTCAACGATACCAGGGTCACCGAAACACCGGGGAACATGAAATTTGGTGGGCATGTAGCCCCACTAGACTTTTACGGAAAAATTTCATTTGGTCCCCGGGGGCCACTCCCCCCCCCGCGCTGGGCCCCCCCAAACCCAAAAAATTCAGTTTTTCCTAAATAACTACCTGAACCGTGGCACAGAGGATGAAGACATTTTTATGGTATGTTGCTCTTAAGGGCCCACATCAACCTAGCCCATAATCACTCATTTGTGATTTGCGCCCTTCCCATAAAAAATGAAAATGCAATATTATTCTGCTTTAATCGCCCCTATCTTCAGTTGAGATGTTCAGAACTGCACCATATTTCATGTGTATGATTAACTTGACATCCTCTGGGGGTATGCTAAGTTTCGTAGAATTTCATCCATGGGGGGGTATAAAATAAATTCATTTATGTGCACATTTAGTGACTGTACACTCATCGGCCTGTAGATGCTGGTGTTGAGCGAAGGGTTGCTGGTTTAGGATGATACTGTCACACACAGACATGCAGGAATACAAACAGACGCAAGCATGCACACACTCTGACATCCACACGCACAGACACACACCCATACACACACATACAAATCCACATGCACAGACACACACACACAAACACACACGCGCACACACATGTACGCACGCATACATACACGCACAGACACACACACACAGACACACACATACACAAACACACACACATACACACACACACACACAGACAGACATGCACATACTACTACTTTTTTTAGGTATATACATAAACACGCAATACAGCCAAATTGTTCCACGTCATTTATTTTTGTGGAAAGCCAGTGCAGACCTGAGCGGCGGTCATATTTTGTACCGCCATGCGGTACATCTAGTTCCTTTAAAGTAACAACATGTAGTTTTTCAACCTTCATAATATATTTCCAAGACCCTTGTGATGGTACATCGACTTACAATAGGTTGAATGACACGTCTGCCAGAGCCTGACGGGGTCTGTATCGCTTTTACTGGCACTATGTAACTTCGGGGTGCGGGTAGTAACCAGAGCTCAAAAAGAACTACAAAATTCGACTGCTTTACGGCATACGTCACTTCGCCCACCACAGGCCAACCAGCGCGTTTGTTTTCGTGCGTCTGTTTTCGTCATGGCTGAGCAGCAGCGAAACGTAAGAAGTCCAAGGTTTTGTCAGAGTAGAGTCGGAAGAGGAAAAGGGAGAGTGATAAACTGAAAGGCAGGACGAGGATCAATATTGGTCGAGCGTTTGCTCGCTGGCGTGAGCTTATCGTCAGACCGATGCTGACTTGGCCGTCATGCTGTTGAACTAGTAAGTAAATTGCTTGCATACTATCTTTAGTTTTTCTAATCTGTTGTCTGCCTGGCTACGTTACGGAAACTATCTGGTCCTCCATTTATCTTCATGAATCAGCTAACGTTAGTAGATGAGCGAATTATCAATCTGGTAGCTAGTAAACACTAACAACATGCTAGTTTTAGATGGTTAGGATGCTATCGCTATCATTCTCGTTCAGATTTGAGCATTGCAATCGACATGCAAATCGCAAATGTTTGAGTTAAAATGTTTAGTCTACTAAACATGTATAAATTATGAAAGGAGGAAGATTAATAATATTATCATTGCCCATATGAAAAAAACCTGCATGCTTCATATACAGTAACAGCCCGTTCTCATCCCAAGTCGTCATAATACTGACGCTTTCAAAATTTCTTCAATATCTGATGCACAAAGCACCCTTTAGCGTCCATATGAGACGCATAACCCTACCACAGACCTAAACCTACCCATAACCGAAGCGTCTCATATTGACGCTAAGGGTGCTTTGTGCGTCGGATATTGAAGAATGTTTGAAAGTGACGATTTGGGGATGAGAATGCGTTGACAGTAACCGTAAATCATTTTACGACAGCGGTAATGGACAATTCCGCTTCCAACCTGTAGGGCGACCACAGAGGAAAAGTTCCATGTTGTTGCTTTAATATGAATAAAGCCTTTCATGTAATAATAAGAAAAAAATAACTTTCAAATTAAGGTAAAAATAATGAATTTCTTTTTGCATTATAGTAAGGAGAATTGGTGCGTAAATGTGCTTAAAGCCAAACAACTACATTTTAACAGCTTAAATGTTCTTCATATAATAGTAAATGCTATTCAAAATCAAAACAGATGAAAATGACAGTCATGTTCTTCAGCATTTTAACACAATCACTTTCATTGTATGGAAAAGAGCAACTTTTGTGTCCAATGGGAAAAAGTCAAGCGAGTTTCGAGCATTATTGTGCAAAAAAATCCGTAATGACTTTTATTAAGGGGCATATGAGAGGTATATCAGAAAATGATGCAAGTCGTTATTTTAAGGAGACATTTTTCTTTCTTTCTTTTCTTTCTGGTTTATTTATATGCATACATTACTGTGATTATATGTTCATTTGTATGTGAGCATTTATTATGCTTGTTTAATTTTCACTTTTTTCCCTCCATTTAATTCTGTAACAATCTGATGCTGTGCTTGAGATGCTTTTCTTAATAAAAAAAATTAAAAAAGAAAAAGAAGAAAGAAAGAAAATAATGCAAGTCTAATTCAAACTCTTATCACACACACTCTTAAAGTGTTTCTGACTGCTAGGCCACAGCTCCGACTACAAATCATCATTAACCCAAAGATGCAACATTTCCATAACACAAATCAAGCTTAACCACGCTCTCGAGCTCCAATTGACCCAGCCAAACATCTGATCTAAGTTGAAACAGCACACAATCAAAACATGGATTGACAGCAGACCACAAACATCTGTTGCTGCTCGCAGCTGATGTTTTGAAACATACAAATCAATAGGATGATCAGTAAATCACACTCGGAACTGTCACAATATTATGCATTAGTCTGAGGGAAGTCAGAGGGGCCGAGGCTTTCGTTGAAGCAGCATGAAATGCCTGCTCGTATCTGCATGCGAAATGTAATTATGGAATCACCCAAGTGAGCTGGGCCACACATCTGCCACAGCATCTGGCGGGGCTCTCATCTCGAGTCGCCCGCTCCGTTCTGTACAATTCAAATTCCATGCCTACAAGCACATTAACGCAGATTACAAAGCGCTCAATCTCTACTTAAGGTTCATTCTCCGCTCAGGGGACAATAGAGGAGATTTGTGTCTTTTAATTTTGCAGATTGCTGTGCGTTACTCTCAAATGAGATGCATTTGCATGAAAGGCTGCGGACAGTTTGCCAGGTTTCGGAAAGATGGATGGAAGCCGATGTGTTACTGTAGGCGGCAACGCAGATTCTGGTATTTACCCGTGAATTGAAGCAGACAGAATTTCTTCTGAATCTCAAATGCATGAAAGCTTGGTTAATTGCCGATCATTAGTTTAAACTTCAGGTTAATAAGATCACCGGTTTTGTAGGAGAGAAAAACATTAAACATCTTCCTCTCTCCATCTGCTAATCAGAACTTTTTATCCCTAAAAATCTAAAATGCTAAAATGTAATGCTAAAAAGAAATGTTAAGGTCACATTTCACCCCCAAATCAGTTATAAGTTTTTAAATCAGCATAAATTAAATTCAGTACAAAAAATACAACCTACTTCCGCAACTTTTCAAATTAAGCAATTTTTTATAATTATAATAATATATTGTCAATATTTTTATTCTTATTAAAAATACTTAAAATAACAATAATTTTATTTTTAATTATTTTTTATAATAATACAATTTTAGAATGCTTTTATTTTAATTATTTCACAAGGTAATACAAATTTTAGCTTTTTTTTTTGCATTATTAATGATAACTGATAAGAAAATGTGCTTAATGTTATAAATAATGGCATAATGCAATACATAAATTTGGTAAAATTTGTGTAAATAATGTCTTAATGTTATAAATAATGTCATAATGCAAAAACAAAATCTTAACCATCTTAAAATAGTCTTAATCAAAGTATAAACTCTTTTTTTTTTTTTGGAGCAAAAATGTTACAGAGATTCACCCCTAAATGTATCTCATGCACTCAACTTTTGATACCTACACTTGAATTTCATGCTTGACTTTATCTTAAAATTGCATCCCATTTGCATGCTGTGTAATATCAGGCTAATTACAAAGAAAAAGTAGGAGAGAGGCAGAGAGAGAGAGAGAGAGAGAGAGAGGGGGGCGGGGGGTACTTTAAGTGAGTTGGTCGGGGTGGAAAGACAGGTAGGAGGCGAGCCAGCGCGGGCAGTGAGCCTGCAACTCTGACACGTCCTGCTGTGGCTCAGCAGTGAACTAAGACAGCCCATCACTTCACTGTCAGCACTCTGACCCCCCTCTCTCTCTCTCTCGCCCGCTCCCCCGCACACACAAGCCATTGGCTTTGAGTCGGAGTAGAAGGACCCCCCACCCTCCGTGCCTGGACCCCCTCTCTTCTCTGTGAGTGATGGCCTGAATGATGACTCTGACCCTAAACCCTGGACCGACCCAGAGTCTCTCCAGCCTCACACAGTCATTCTCTCAAAGCCAGAAAGAATGAATGAATGATAGCTCATGTTCTTTAGAAAGAACTGCAGACAGTTTTACAGCATACGGTCATGATGAATATCACAAGTAATATATAAACAAGAAATTTTTTGGTAAAAGGATTTGTTCACTTTAAAAAAAGTATGTTTATTTGTTTTTCCAAGTCTTCTGAAGCCATCAAATCACGCATAGCACATATGGTGCAGGTTTGACAAATATATTTTTTAATATAAAAAGTAAACAAAAACTAATCAGAAATAGTGATCTGACAAAACATTTTCTACAACCTAAACTAACCTTGCCTTGTCATAAAAAGGTCAAATTATCGTATATTTTTGGAATAAGTCGGAATGTAGAAAAACATATTTTTCTTCCGTTTTGTGGCGTACATTTGAGTGAAGCGGATTATCGAAAAAGAAAAAAATGTAGGGCGGGGATTTGGTTTTATCCATTGGTTTGATTGGACAAATTATTCGTCACCAGAGAGAAGTCTGTCATTAAACTGGAAGATCCACATTCTGATTAAAAATGACAAATAAATAAAAATGAAAAAATGAAACATATGCATGGACGAACTGAACTTTAAGAGTTTTTGACCTTGTCACCCCTTACAAAAAATAAGTATACTTTAAGTTAGTTTTATTAAGTAGCCTATACCTAATACTTCAGTCTAGATTCATGCATTCTGTGGCTGCTCATCTTGGCAGGTCACTTCTGAAAAAGAGTTTTTACCTAGTTATATAAAGGACAAGAAATAATTAAAGTTCAAGTATATTTTTAAGTATACTTTATAGTTGTATACTAATATTAATGTTCTAGTAGTGTATACTTGTAAGTGTACTATTTCAATAGGGTCTAAATTAGCTTTTTAGTATAGTGGAACAGAAGTAGATGTTGAGTACACTAGTTTACAACTATGTTTTTCATTTGTACAGCACCTACAGTATAGTCCAAGTAAACATAAGTATACTGATAGTTTATTAGTTAAATACATGTAGCACATATTTTAGTTAATGAAAGTACACTTATAAGTTTACTCTCGGTAAACTAAAAATTTTGTAGTTTTATATCAATATGTATACTTGTAAGTTTAACCGAACAACATACATAGTTTACTATTTATATATTATTTTTACACTTTAAATATACTGCTATGTTCCTATTTAGGTATTAATTTTTATACTTGAAATATACCTTTAACGGTACTTTAACTTTCCATGCCAGCGTTTTTTTTTTTTTTAAGTTGCCACCGTCAGCATTTTTTACCATTTTAACTAAATGCTGAATATTTTGTTGTATGAATATCTGAAAATGCAAAATATCAAAAGAAAGAACAGAGCCTCCGCCTGAGTAAAGGTATAGGCCAAATTTAATTTTCTGTCAGTTTAAGCAAGTATACTTTTATTGATTTATTTTAAGTATATTTAAGAAGTACATAAAAAGTAGACAAAGTATACGGTCTTATTTTTTTTAGTTTAAAAGAAGTATACTAATAGCACACATGAACAAACTTCTTTTTAGTAGGGGAAACAGTCCAAAGGGTCTGCAGGGGTCCTCTATAATGTAATTTAGAACATTTTAAACTTTACCCACTTTTTTGACCCGAATTCGAATTCAGAACTTAAAAATCATTATCACAGAAAAGCCATATTACAGTTAATGTATTTATTTTAAAAAATGATGTAAAAAAAAAAAAAAAATCTAAATAAAAAAAATTGAATATCTATTTCACCCTTCTGGCCAGGGAAAAAGTTTTCCCAGAGACAGGGTTATGAAGAAAAGGCTTTTTCATATTTTCCCTGTCTCTACTCATTAGCAAGCTTTACCGCTCTTCTTCATTCTTTCCCTCCTCAGTGGCGTATACTCTCTTTTGCATATGGCTTCACTCTGTGAAGAGGACGTCCCGCCGTCAGCGTGCCTCATTCTCTTTGGTGCATGTTGGCTGGGCTCCACGGTGGAGTTGAAGCCAAGACATGTCTAGATAGCCCATCAAAAAACACTCTATGTGAGCCCACGCTCACAGATCTGGTGCTTCTGTGAACTTCATTACTGAAAGTCTCATTATCTAATAAAAGAATGCCAAATTAGATGTATTTACAGGTCAAGAAAATAAAGAAGAATGCCTTTGAAACTCTGTTTTTAGCCAGGTGCTACATCATAATCTGAGTGAAAGCTTTTCCAAAAGCCATCACCAAGGCCAACTTTTGAGTCCTTCTACGAGCATGATAGCTCTGGGATGTTTTTTCCTGCCCACATGTCCGGTAGCTATAAGCAGGGTGTTGCTTTTCCGCCGAGGGGTCAAACTTAGTGTTAAAACAGGGAGTGATCAGATCAGCCAACTAGGGCTTTTTCTAATCGCCCTGATGGAAAAGCGTCGTTTTTTCGAGAGCAGGAGTCAGCAGCAGGGTGAGTTATTGTGAAGTGATGGACTACCTCGGACCAGGAGCAATCAAAGAGATAGCCCTCGCATCTCCAAATTACTGCTGCCCATGTCTCAGATTCATCATCAGGGTGCTGGTGGCGATGCCGGCCAGGAGGCTTTGTACAGTTGCAGTACAGGGGCTTTGTACACACACACACACACACAATAGAACGAAGCACTCAGAATTATTTGTGGAAATGAAACCTCTGTAGCAGACGACTGGATCAGTGCCTTCACCTTTTCCCACTCACTGAAATTAAATGACATTTATTTTCTGTGGCAACAATGCATGGGGAATGTTTCAAAACGGCTGATTCCGGGAGCGATGCGATGAGGTGGCTGCCTGCTCGGCCTGTGTGCGTTGATTGATGGAAGTGATGTAAGAATCCGCGTGTGACATCGGTGAGTGCGTAAACTAATGGAGGAATTTCATTAGTCTCTTTTCCAGAATCAAAATCGTTGCTGTTAAAGAATTTTTTTCATCAACACAGCGGATATTAAGTGCAAAAAGCAATTGTGCGTAATACAAATAGCATGTAATTATGCTAAGAGGACGAGACGTTTTTATTCTGAACGCGGCACCAAATGTTTTCTTCACCCCATCTCACCTTCGTACTTTCTGAACCAGACAAACAAATGATGCATAATTGGATATTTCATTTAATGTATTTATTGATTCTGTCTGTTTTCCACTCGGCTATCTCATACAATATTACCAGCGTTGGAGTACAGTCGTCCAAACTTGTCAAAGACGTGGCAGGTGGTGAAGACGGTCTTGAAGGGCTGAAATGATAAGCACATTGATTGGATGTCAGCAGTTTGAAAAAAAAGAAAAAGTTTTACACTCAACAGAGATGGTGCAATTATTAGTTTTTCCATTTAGCTCCCTCACACACACACACACATACACACACACAAAAAATAATAATACACATGCTTCCAAAGGAAACTGTTATTGCTCTGAGCTTCCTCTTTCACAGCTCAGGAAAATGAATGAGTACTCAGTTATGCTGAAGTATCAACTTAATCTCAGATGTGTCTCCGAAAATTCTTTCGGAATAACTTTTGGGGTCAGCAAGATTACTTTTATTCAGCAAGGATACATTAAATTGATCAAAAGTGACAGTAAAGACATTTAATGCTACAAATGTTACAAAAGGTTTCTATTTCAAATAAATGCTGTTCTTTTGAATGTTTTATTCATCAAAGAAGAAACAAATCTAGTATGGTTTCCACAAAAATGTTTCTTGGCCTACAAATCAGCATTTTAGAATGATTTCTGAAGGATCACGTGACACTGAAGACTGGAGCAATGATGCTGAAAATTCAGCTTTGTCATCACAGAAATAAACTACATTTTAAAATATAAAATATGACAGAAAACAGCTAATTTAAATTGTAATAGTATTTGACAATATTACTATTTTTATTGTATTTTTCATCAAAGAAATGCAGCCTTGGTGAGCATAAGAGACTTCTTTCAAATTCAAAAGTCAAAACTTTTTAATGGTAGTGTAATTAACAAATACATGTATATATTTGAGATATTAAAAAGAGAGATAACGATAACAATTTATCATTTTATAAGGATAGAATAGCGGAGAAAATGTGTTTTGTTAGAAAAATTAGGTGAATTCATATTGAAATCTGACTTTTGATGGCAGATTGTCTTTACAAATCTTAGTAGCACTATTTGAGACATTATGGAGATCTATTCTGAAATTCTAGAGTAGACATGTTAGATTACTAAACTCTTTTACCCAGAAGAAAAATGTGCAAATTAGTCTCAATTTGTTCTCACTTGAATCTTTTTGCCATCTATGAGAAAAAAGTGAGATATTCAAGAGATCCCATATGTGATTTTTCTTTCTTATAGGCTCATATAAGATTTTAAATGTGAGTTTTTAGCTCGAGACGTGGCCTGGCGAGTAGCGCTCATGCTCCAACAAAGAGCATATGTGAGTAAATCGCATCCAAATCATCCATTTATCCATCCATTTTCCAAACCATTTGTCCAGTGTAGGGTGGCAGGGATGCTAGAGTCTGGACGGATGGCCAGTCCATCACAAGTACGCAAGTCATTTTATTTCCAGAAACATTAGTGCTAAGTAAGTGAATTCTGTTATAAAGTTTTACAGTGTAAAAGTTTATTTAGTTCATCAACTGTGCACTAACTGTCACTACAAGTATTTTACAATGACTAGCAAAAGCTAATATGATTGGATCTCCACTCCACAAAAACAAACACTATCAAAATCTCTCTTCCCCGATGCCTGGATGACCACGCCAACCTCACAGTAGTTGCTGTGACTAGCAATGGCTCTTCATCACTGCTATAACACATTCTCCCAGTCATCCAGTTAATGATGAATACACGAGCCACAACAAATCCTGCCCTCTTTTTCGCAGCACTGCACAAAAGATCTGCGTCAGATATTTTTAGTTGGACTGGATTCAGCTTTTGCTAGTGGCCTAGTTGCTGCAGCAGCTACACAGGCTGTCTCGGAGCATCTCTCAGAGCAAATTGGCTCTCAGTGACCCCCCCTAGAGGCTGACCTGGTCTAAAACACGCAACCTGAATCTCCACAGCCGCTTAATGCAAGAGCCTGTGAGAAGCACTGCTGTGTTGGAATGAAAATCACAGACTGGAGTAAGAATGGGAAGAGGAAAGGGAGGTTTGAAGGAAGGCGATTTAATTATATATTTCATTTTTTTAAGACTAAAAAAAGCCGAAGTTGAGCAAGGACAAACTAATGTCATAGACTGGGGCGCTGACTGTTTCCCTCTGGCAGGCATGCATGTGATCCTTCTGTCAGTCAGCGTACGCCACCATGACAATCATCTGTGTGTCATGGCCTCGGGAAACGCTGCAGCTAGCTGTCCTTGTAAACAGCACTCCACACTAACTCTAACAACTGCACAAGAAACGCAAAAGGACATCATCTCCAAAGTGGAAAACAGAGTAATTCACATCGCTTACTACACAACAAAAATCAAACTTCAGAAATTAGATTATTGCAAAAACTTTGTTTGTAGATGCATAATTAATGACTAATGACTGATGTTGGTTGGTGTCGGTAGCTGCGTACGAGCTGAACTACAACGGCTTTAAGGTTTACAACATGGTGATAATAAGGATCTTACAGTAACCTGTTATTTTGTCGTTGATTAAAAAGTATTGAGTGGTTCAGAATTTTAGTATCTATTTATAAACCAACCTATTTCTTTTAACATTAACAAATGGCCTTAATTGGAATCAGCGAGACACATTTCTAAAGTGCCCTCAGTCCTTCTGAATATATAAAATGAATCTCTCCTCTAGCTGATGTTCTTATTTGTCACGTCAACCTGTTCTCTTAAAATAGCTGTAACCCATGTTCTTTGTTATCTTTCACCTCAGAGTGTTTCATTTAACAGCTACATAACAGCAGTGGAACAACAGCGGACTTCAGATAAGCACTCAGGGCACTTAGACACTTTTTAGCCCATGGAACCCATATTTTAACCAAGCATTTGTTGCCTCTCTCGCCAACATTACCCAATAAAAACAGACAAGGGATAAAAAAATATGAGATTGATTTATTTGCTCCAATGTTCTTCGGAATGAAGCTTTTCTATTTTTTCCCCTCACAACTGAAACCAATTAGCACAGCTAGCACTTGTAGTGCAGAAGGTAGGTCAGCCTGGAGTAATAAAAAAGTATTGACTTTTCTCTGACTGTAAGCAGGCTGAAAGGGGTGCCGCGGCCTTGTCGTACATGAAAAGAGCTCCATTAATTTCACTTATTTCAAGAAGGGCCCCTGTCAAGTCCTAATGCGTCCAATGCACTTTTCGCATTCATACACGCTGACATCTTAGCTGGGCCTCAGCCGAAATGAGTTTACATTATTTTAGCTAGTGAGAAGTTGACGCCGTAATTCCCACTGCACAGCTCTATACAGGCCAGTGGGGAAATGGCAGAGGACTCTTTCATACGTGGCTACTCCTGATCAGGCCCGGCGCCACGAGGGGGCAAAAAGGGGCATTGTCCCTCAGATCTGATTTGTGCCCCCTCAGTTACAATTTGTCCCCCTTCCACCCTCAAAACCCTTTGATGCGTACGATCACACCGGTGTGATTAGAACATTCAGTGCATCACATGATCAACTGCTAAATTCAAATGTGCTTTTGCGCTTCAGCTGGCGCTGAGCCAGAGATGGACATGTTCAGTGGTTTTCATATATCTCAACTATGTTTTTAACCAGTATTTTAGGTTTCAGACATTTAAATAGTATTTAAATTGAGTACTAGCAAAAAACAAAAACAAAACATGTATAGTTTGTTAAATACACACTGATGTCTATGGAAGCAGCAATAATAATCTGACATTGCGTTTTATTCATATGAGATAATTATACATATCACTTACTATAAGAGTCGCTTTATTCTTCTACTAGTTCACCAGCCACTTACTTTTATGTATTTTGGGAGAAATAGATGAATTTGTGAGAATTGTGGTGCAAACTAACGTGATGGCAATGGTCCCCTCAAATTTTTATTTAGTGGATAATCACTGTGCTTTATCAACAGAATGCATTATCTAAATCCCTAATGTCATTTTCATTCTCTCTTCAGAATGCTGTAGAATATGACAATTAAGTCAGTGAAAATCATAAATTTGATATAATCAAGCTATTTCAGGTGACATGACCCCAGTGTGACTCTCAATCACCTAACACACACAGACAATTTCAGTAAGATTAACTGACAATACCAGAATGATGCATTTTTTGCGCAGTTACGCAATGTTGTGAGGCTAAAGTAATCCTTCTGTGTCTATTGAAGAGACCTAGTGCATGCCATCTAAATGAGATTCCTGCTTAGTTATTACCTGCAACAGTCTCATATAATTGGCACGTGAACACAAATCCCTGTCCTTGGAAGCTTACGTACAGTAATTCTGATTTCATTAATTCAATCACACTGTGAAGAGAAAAATAACTTCCATTCATGCTATGCAAAAAATCCAATAGCTTTCAAGTAGCTGCACGAGCCACAGCACAGATGAAATTCAGAAGGGTCTGTTTTCACTGTCAGAATGACAGAGGAAACCAGTTCATATTTGAATAAACATGCATAAAGAAAAGCACAGATGGAGGAGACTGTGTAAAGGAAATGGGGGTTAGAAAAGTACATGGTACTGTGGAGTAATTTTATCTCACTCTGCCATACAATACAATGATTATTTGCACTGTGCATTTTAGTATACTTTAAGTTTAAGTGTAAAAATTGCACAATAATGAGAGCCAGAGGTGTGCTCATTTAGTTTGTTTTGTCTGGAGGCAAATCAGGCAGTGATTCCACAAACTAAATATATATATATATTTTAAATAAAAATACTAATAATTATAACAAAATATGAAATCATTACAATGCACATTTCGTAACTTTTAAGAGTCATCCAAAATTGACTGTTAAATTTGTTGCTGACGGATGGTATGAATTTTCTAAATGTTTAAGTCAAAGGCCATTTCAAATCAGTTTGCAACACATTATATTTATTTACTATTTATATGAATGACGATAAAAAAGGAAATGCTGACATAATAGAAGAAGGTGTAAAGTTAATTGATACATATGTAAGAAAAAAGTGAGAGGCATGTCAGGCGAATTGTTTATTACGTGGCAAATGAAGGGGCCGAGGGATTTTATATCCCTATAAAATGGATATAGTGAATCACCCAGAGGCTCTTGGTCACTAATGTAGTCCGGTCTGGGATATGAGCATATGTGTGTGTGTGTGTGCATAATAGAAACACTCACATGCCATTTTCTATCCTGGAGTCAAAGTAGGTTGTCCTACTTTTATATCACTTATTTATTGCTCATTATGAATATCATTCGCATTTAAACACACCTCATATATCACACATATCATGGTGATGCATTATCCTGCCAGTGATTAACAAGAGCAGCCACTAACAAAGCATCATTTTAGGCTAAATATTCCAGTTGCCTACAACAATAATTAAAAAAAAATAAAAAAACTGCTCCAGTTGTGCTTAGAGGCGATATTCAAGGGGGGACAATGGAGATGGGGGTCTAGCAGAGGAAAAAGCAATTACTGAAGCAACATTAGAATAGAAGAGAGAGAAAATAAATGTATGCCTGTGTTGGTATTCTGGCGCTAAGATATATCAGTTTGAAAAGATGATTGATGAAAGTCTAATGTAAGGCGATGGAGAGGCTTTTGCACCGAGGCAATGCCACCGCCAGCACTTTATTAGCCGCCGTAATTAGCCCTGGTGGTTCAATTTGTTAGAATTGGTGGTGATGATGCAAAAATCAGATCGCAGGGCTGGCTAGTCAGGGGCCAGCGTACACCCTGATGAAGGGTCATTCTTGTCAAGGGGCTATTAACTAATGCACTAATTACAGAGGAGAGGGAACAGCGCAGCACCCGTGCCTCTCTGTCTGTCCGCATCACTTCTGATCCACAACTACTGGGCTGACAACACACCGCTGTGGACCGTCACTTCATATCTTAAAGAGCTCAAATCATCGTAATGCCGCCTTTCACTGATTCCTTTTAAGGGTGTTATTTCAACTATAAGCACATTGTGGACATTCAGAAATTAAACTCTTTTAAAAATGGAAACACTTTTTTTGTTGTTGCTCAGACTAGTGTATTTTATCATACCAGTGTATGTACTGTACATGCATCAGATACATTTTCTGCAATGTTTTTTCCCTGAACTATCATGAATAAATGTAATTTCCTCCTCAAACTGCCATTCATTTTTGAAGTGGAAATTACATTTTTAAGAATTTTAAGGAATAAAATAGCTCACTGCCTTAAATAGCTATATTATATCCTGAATACAATTAAATAGTATTTTCAAACTTGATTCAGGAATGTCACAAAATAGAAATTTGATACTTGCAGGCACTTGCTTGATACTCGCTCCGCACTGAATTCATTGCAAGTACACTCAACTTTTGATAAAAACTTTTAAAAACTATTATAACAAACTGTTGTTGGAAATGACAAGTGAGGAACAGCCATATATTATACTATATATATATATATATATATATATATATATATGGCTTCACACAATAAAAATTCTAAAAGTTTTACAATTCACTATGTTTTATATATATATATATATATATATATATAACAAAAGGAGAGAAAAAAGTTACAAATAAATCTGTTGTGAAGTGCCTTTAAGTTGAATAAACAGCCTTAAATGGAGGAAGAAGAAAAAGACAAAAGGACAGACAATGCAAAGGTTTAACTTCTCTAACCATAACCAGTTAAGTTCACTTAGTTCAGGAAAACTTTTGTTTTTAATGGACCTCATTGTTCAAAGGGGAAAAAAAAAGACCTCAAAAGGGTTTTATAAAAGGACCTAGATTCAAATATCAGAGGTAAAGTTCATTAGTTATGTATCTGAGCATGTCTGAAGCCTCTGTAATTCTTCCTGCATCACTTCCTTTTATCTCCACAATTGAGATAAATCACCAAGCACTGCTTTCAGGTTAAGACATGTTAATCTGGGAAATAACACATCTCAAGGTGTGGGTCCTATGAGGGGTGGGATGAACAAATGAATGGAGAAGAAAGGAAAAAGAGAATGGGTATAATTAAATCAGAGATGCACTTGGAAATTACCATATCCATCATTATCTTCATGCGAGTCAATGCAAGGGAAAAAAAGCGAGGGGCTTAGGAGATTTATTAAAAAAAATGGTTTGTCTGCAACGTATTTCTCATTGGTAACCGTCAAAGGTAGGCAAACGTGGAACATTTATCAAGCCACAGACAAATGACACTGGGTTACTAGTTAGACAGTGTAATAAGTGCCATCTAATTTCCTCTTTAGAATCAATTTATGTTTCAAAGCTTGGGATCGTCATCAAGGGACAAAGCTTTTCCTGTGAGAAACTAGTTTAAATTTATTTTTTCACATAACGTACACTGAATTTTTAAAGCCTTTTTCAAGATTTATGCATTTTAATTACTAGTAAAATTTCATCAAACTGAATTGAATGATCCTTACATATTCTAATTGAATAATCTTTACATATTTTATAAGGATTATATATATATATATATATATATATATATATATATATATATATAAGGAGTGTACCTAAGCAAAACTACTTTATTCAGGCCTTTTCCACATTATGCTTTCATGGGGAAATATCTGAATATGAACAATGTCACATTCTTATGTTTATTTTTTTTAAGTGTTAAAATGTTTTACATTAAAAAAAAAATATTTTTTTTTACTCAATGGGAGACAGTATTTTGTTATACAAGACAGAGATACATATTCCAATTGCGGTTTGCATAAATCTAATATCCGAATCAAACCCATCGAGAGTACCGTCATCTTAACATACATAATTCTCACGGGAACATCAGTGCCTCTGGCGCCTGGGTCTCGGTGTGACCCGGGTTAAATGGAGGGCATCTTTTGGAGTACATTACTCTCTTAGAAGTCTAATGCATTTTGATTAATCAAAAACAGCTCTGCAGTCGCACTCTTCAGAGAAGGACGTAAATAAATAAATAAGCAAACAAAATAATTAGAAAAAGCAAAACGTACCCAGTACCCCCCAGTGATAGAGGAATGGATGGGCTCCTTGATGATGAGGTGGGAGAGAATGAGCGAGTTCTTCTAGATAACTTATCAAAGTAGTGTTGAGGGGGAAAGAATAATCCATTCAAAGCAGAAATGCAGTGCGTATGTTGCATGAGCTTGTTGCATTAATTACAGACACTGAGGCAGCTTTGCGAAGGGTTAATGAGTCTGGCATGTGCCAACAGATCAAACGCAAGAATGCCATGAACAGAATTGTAGTTGGTTACTTCTGCAAGCCTGTTCATGCTCAAGTAAAAAAAAGAAAAAGGTAATGGGAACTTTAATTCTTGTAATTGTGAGTTTGTATTTCACAACATACTCTATATAAGAATCACAATAATTGTTTGTCTCCAAATATGAAAATATCTTATAATATAAGATTTTATATTTTACCATGTGTCTTTCCATTTCACAATATCAAGAAATAAAGTCATATACTGTATATGTAGTGCATTTGCCATTAAAAAGTGGATTTTTAATGTTTTAGAATGAAGTCTCCTATGCTCACTAAGTCTGTATTTATTTGATGAGAAATACAATAAAAACAGTACTAGTGTGACATATTACAATTTTATACATATTACAATATTACATATTACAGTTTTCATATATATATATATATATATAGATAGATATAGATATATAGATAGATATAGATATAAAACATTTTATTCCTGTGATGGCAAAGCTGATTTTTCAGCATCATTACTCCAGTCTTCAGTGTCACATGATCCTTCAGAAATCATTCTAATGCTGTTGATTGGTGCTCAAGAATTTGTTATCTTATAATACATTATCAATGTTGAAAACAGTTGTGTGATTTAATATTTTTCTTAAAATGACCTTTTTTCAGGATCTTGATGAATAGAAAAAAGTTCCAAAGAACAGCGTTAACTTAAAATAGAAATCTTTTGTAACATTATAAATGTATTTACTGTCACTTTTGATCAATTGAATGTGTCCTTGCTGAATAAAAGTGTTAATTTAGAAAAAAAACAAAAAACATCTTACTGACCCCAAACTTTTGAACAGTGTGGTCTACGTGTTAGTGTGGAGAAGCTCTTCTTGGTGTGGAATCACCCCTGAGGCTGAGGGTTTGCCTCCTGTTCAGCTATGGATCAGTGATAATCCTTAAAATGGTGTCCTCTGCCACATCAATTATGCTGATCATAGGCAGGCTCGTTATGCTGAGTCTTCATTACTGTCACCAGCCTCAGACTATCACGGTATAAATCAAGACATACTGGGCCACTTTCCAAAAGTATCAGAGAGAAGCATGTACATCTTTTAACCTGTGACGTATTACGGAATGGCTTGGATATAGTTAAACTAGACCAGTGTCTGATGTATTCTGGGAATGACCTGATGAATTCTGTTCTCCGTTTAAAAAAAAAAAAGTATGCCATTGAGATAACAATTAAAACACAGAGCGGAACCGTGGCGCCACATCTAGTATCAACCAAGCATACATGAGCGGTGTCAGCAGTAGGGGCTCTTATTTATTTCATTCCGGAGGAGGTATTTCTGGGCAATTGCACTGGATGCAGAGGGTAGTGCCTGCTGGTAAGAGCCAATAAAGAACTCTCATCCATGAACGGCCTTCAGCAGAGACACAGTCAATTACCTAATGTGAGGACTTTGAGGGGGGGGGGAGCCTTTTCTCCTCATTTACTTGTGGGTATTTATTAAATTGCTGTCAAATTTGACAAATTTGCGACGCTCAACATGGAGGTTGTTTTGGTGGGGGTGCGTGGGTTCACCCCCCCCATCACCATCACAGATCCCATATCCCTTTTTCAGAGAAATGCCAGCACACAATGCGTTTTGGCAGTTCTACATGTGCATGCTAGCGAAACGTGTACCTTTTTCCCCTGGAGGTACTCCTCGTGCTCCTCTCGGAAGTGCTTGGTCCCATATGCCACCTGCTCAAAGGGGGTGGAGGTGTGCATCAGGCCCTCATTCCGTTTGTTTTGGCTTGTGTTTAAAAATGGAAGGAAACTGTGTGGCAAAAAACACAAAGACATAGGAATTAAAATACTTAATTAGCTAATATACTATGAATATTATTTATTTGATCAAAATACATAGCGAAATTGTGAAATATTATGCAAGTTTTCTATTGTACTAGATTTTAAAATCTAATTTAATCCTCTGATGGCAAAGCTGAATTTTCAGCATCATTACTCTAGTCTTCAGTTTCACATGCTCCTGCAGAAATCATTATTTTGCTGATTTGGTGCTCACAAAACATTTCTTGTTATAATCAATGTTGAAAACAAGTTGTGAGGCCTGATACTTTTGTGGAAACCATGCTACAATTTTTCAGGATTCTTTGATAAACCAATAATTTGAAATAGAAATCTTTTTTTAACATCGTAAAATTTCGTTACTGTCACTTTTGATCAATTTAGTGCGTCCTTGTTGGATAAAAGTATTAATCTATAAAAAAAAAAAAATTTGCAATGACCCCAAATTTTTGACAGTAGTGGATAAAAATAGGAAAAAAATGGGAACATATTTTTCAACACCAGCTTGTGGAAAAGAGCATAACCTCAGTGTCGGCCCCATTACTGGCCTCTGGTCTTGGCTAACGCGACTGCTAAGAGCTAACACTCTGCTATTTTCACAGCACAGCACATGTTACTTATACATCATCACATTGCCTCATCCCTCCCTCGCAGGCACTTTTCATTCTAGTCCAGATCATTTCCAAACCCAAATCGCTTCTTAATCGTTGTGATGTCTTGTGGTTGTTTCTGCACATGCTGCGAGTTTGCTGGGCACACGTTCAGTGCAAAGAGCGGTTACTTAGGAAAAATGCCAGATGTTAATTACAGCGAGGTTGATTTTGTAAATTGTACCCAAGACACTTTGCCTGGAGGAAGATTTATCCAGTGCGGTACAAGAGGTGTCTGCGCGAGGCTGGGTAAACGTCCGCTGGGCATTGGCTTGGCTTGTCACAAAACAAACAAACAACCAACAACCTTGGCACTTTCTGTGAACACAATCTGCAAAGAAAGGTTTTTTTATTCCCAATGCTTGGTGTGTTCGTTCCCTTTTATGAGGATGAAACCAGAAGTGCAGGTGAAGCCCTGTCCTCTTTAATGAAATCAAAACAGACAAATATGGAAAATGTAACCATAATCGCTCCACCTGGAAAAGTTAAAAATGTGCAATCCATTGCAAAACTGCCACATATTCAGAGTAAAAAAAACAAACAAACGGGATTATCTAAACACACATAAGATCAAAGACTGTCTCATATTTTTGAATGAATGCTTTCTGAAACACCTGTTTGGGAAAAAATATAAATGAATCCTAGCTGCGCCAACTATAGTGAAACTTTCTGGCAGTTTGAGTTTGTGAGATAACACTCTCTTCAGTTATCTCCTCAAAGAACCATCCTGAACAAGATCATTATTTATTAGAGGACTTCTCCTGTCATGTAAGTACCACATAAGCAATAATGCTTGGTAAAGCTTTGATGGTGCAAGGTAAAAAAGGGGGTGACATCAAACACCACGCTGGCCCTTTAAATAATGGCCCAATCTCCCACAGACATCCTTATCCACTAGAGACACTAGCCTCCCTACAAGACAGATTACAGTGCAACCCATGCTAATGTGCACATGGGACGGACATCACAGAGCAAAAATTAATGTGGCCCCAATGTCCCAGAATACACAACGCTTCTGCTGCTTGCCGGCTGTTTCACTTACTGCTTTCATTGCCACTGAATTGCATTTTAATAGGGTAGTTTTTATTCATTGAAAGCCATTAAGGAAAGTTTGACTTCTCGCAGGGGATCTTTTGGCAGTGCAGACCAATGCCCAGTGACAACACCCTAGGAGGCCACCGAAACAGGAAAAGGGGGAGTGCAAGAGGAAGTAAAATGAAAGAACAGAGAAGAAGCAGGGGGAGAGAAAAATATGTATAGATGTATGTATTCAGTCTTTCTCTTGCACATTTGTAAACCAAACTGCATGGAAACACTTTTAAACAGAATCAAATAAAATATTAAATGAATGAATGAAAGAATGAATGAAAGAACGATAGCTTTTATAAATCACTCCAAGAAATGGTAATTCAAAAGTAATTCAAATTTATTTTTTAAAAAGTTCATTTTTGTTTGTGCAACCTAATTTTATTTACCACATGAAGCATATTATTAGTTTACCTGACAAAACATTTTAGTGTAGTTCTCAACGATCCTATTTTAAATATTTTTAAATATCAATAAACGCTTCATAGTCCAAGAACTTAAATTCTCTGTCAAACTAATTTAGTCCACTATGGAGCTGTTTTTTTCTCTAAATCATGGTAATCCATCCCAGCATTATCTGCATCGGAGGCTGAGGAGACATCACTAGGACTGAAATTAAGCTGGCGGTGGGAAAAAAAAAGGAGCAGCAACATTTTGGTGGCTCTTTGAAACATTTCAGAGGAAATTAGTGAAACGAGAGTAGGATCCTGGATCAAAAAGACTCTAATCATGCTTCGCCATGCCCTGCAGACACCACATGTATAATACGATTTACACAGTAACCACCTCTCCTATTACAGCCTGTTTGGGGTATTCTGTGTTAATGGGGTTAGCTAATTTACTGTTTAAAGTCGGAGCAAGAAGAAAAAAAATTAAACATGATTAAAAAACATTGCACATTGAGCTTGTAATTAAAATAAAACGGAAGGGTTTTAAAAAAAGAGATGGCACTGAAGTAACGTAAAAAAATAATACAGTATTTATTATGGTAATCTGCTTCAATAATTATATAACAGAGAAGACTAATAATGCTAATTATGTATCAGCAGGGATGAAACAGTATAGGGCTATTATTAGTTGCTGTTGTTTGTTAACTTATTTAGCAACTAACCCCACTTGAGATTTTACCATCTGCTTCAAACTTTGAGAGAATAAAGCGTGGGGCTTCTTTAGTGTGATTAATGTGCATCTACACAATGTCACATATAGAGTCCGAGCACTCAACAGTTTACACTATTACACTTGGAAACATAATTTTAGGTTCATTAACATCTACAGTGGCCTAAAAAGTATTTGGACACTTAAGTTCACCCAAAAATCTAAATGAACCCTAACCCTACTTGATAATGCAGTGTAAATTTACTGTACAGAGATAAGATATACAGTGGCTCCAGAAAGTATTTGGACACTTAAGCATGCAATGCTATTCATGTGTTTTTATGTGTTACTTAAAGGTATAGCTCACCAAAAAAGAAAAATTATTTACTGACCTTCATGTTGTTCCAAACCAGTATGTTCCTTGTGAGGAACACAAAAGATGATATTTTGAAGAATGTTTTTAGAAAACTATTTTTGTCCATATAAATGAACGTCAGCATTGTCTAGAACGCCACTGACTTTTTTTTTCTCTAAAAAATGATTTTGTTTTTTGTGTTCCACAGATGCCATGAAGGTGAGTAAATGATGACAGAATTTCCCTTCAAGCCACACTTACAAGTGTCAAAACACTTTTTGGATCTTATTGAGACCTTGTACACTTAATTTACACTTCATTATCTGCTACAGAATATGTTCCATTGCTACAAATCAATACATACAAGCATTTCACACAATCTCAAGTGCAGCTTCTAGGGATGTGTACATGCACTTGTGTGTGTGTAACTTACGTCTGGTCGATGACGCGAGTCCTCCACTCCTGGCGTTTGAGCTCCTCTCTGGCCTCCTCCAGGGCAGTGATGGATGTGGCCACGCGCAGGCTTGGCTCCAGGGGCCGCTGCCGCTGCTGCTGCACTTCCAGAGCTGGGCGAAAGGGCCCCTGACAGGTACGGGGGATAAGGTAAATGTTTTATTGCCCAAACCCGCCCGCCTCATTATTGATGAGGCCTCTGTGGACGGCCAGATGGACCCTCGAAAGCCCCAGTCTTTTCATCTAAGACATTAACACACCTGACCAGAGCTGATAATGATACGTTGACCATACAGTGAAGGCCCTGTAGAGGCCAAGGTGGAAGAGATTTCAAGTAAATGCACTAGATTTCACTACCACATATACATGCTAACATAGAATAGCCATGTCAAAATTGTCTTTTTATTAAGAAAATAAATGATACCCCAGTAGTTTATTTTCAGGGATATTTTTACTCTTATGAGGGCATTTTTTTCTAGAGTTTGTTGTTCATTTATCTCTAACAATTTAATTGAATCAGTTAAAATGATTCAACTGACCTGCAATAAATTCTCAATCTGGACAATTATGGCTTTTATTCATAAAATGAAATCAACATGAAATACAAATGTATGTGTAAATAATGCATATGATATCGTACCACAATAATCAGAATATATTTTAACTGATCTTTATGTCTATGGTCTATATGTTCTCAATTGCTTAAAGTGAAATCTGAATATATATATATATATTTTTTTTTTGTAAAACACTTTAGGTCAACTTCTGTTGGCTTACACATGCTCTAAAAAATAAAGTTTGGCTTGGCTTCTTAACCGTGTCACCAAACCACTTTAACCACTATTATGGATACATTCAACAATGCTAATAAAAAGTACCTTGTAGTATAAAGTAAAAACCATGGCATATGATTATGGTAAGCAAACAATATCATGTTACCTGTCCAAAATTAATAGAATTACCATGGTATGGCATTCATTTTGGACAGGTATGGTATTGTATCACAAACATAATTTATTTTGAAAACAAAAAAAACTGACACGTTGATACACAAGTTTTCAAATGTGTTTAGTTTCCCAAATAGAAAGTTATGCTATATACTTTTTGAACTGGCGTAAAAACACTTGTGGCTCCACATGCATAACTTATTGTTTTGGTTGCTGTTAGTTTAAATGTGACCTTCAGACATTGCTGCTTTTAATTCATGCTGGCGCAACATTCCATGCCCTTGATACTATCAAGACCAGATCAGCACCTGGCACTGACCAATCCCCTTACTTCCCCTAACAATACACATAATCAATCTATCACTCGCAGATGCTTATCACACAGGGAGAGATGCCTAGGGAGGGGGCTCCACCTCAGTCCACAAATAATTGGGAGAGAGAGAGAGAGAGATGGCATGAGGGAAGGGGAGGGGAGGAGAGGTTTGAGGGTGGGTGCTTATTCTGGGGTCTTTGTAAGGGCAAAATGTAGATAAATAATGCATCTTCATCTATTGCACATTGTGTGAAAGATGTGGCAGTTTTTTTTAATGAATTCAGACTAACTGGGCCCAGCTGGAGTGAAAAGCCAGCCCAGGGAGAAGAACTCGGGCTCTAATAAAAAGAAATGACTCACGCTTCATTTCTGCTCACTTATGTTTTACATTAATAGAAACCAATAATATGAACCAGTTACCATAAAAGTCATGGACCGTAAATAACACAAATGGCAAATACGTATCATCAAATCTCCCTCACAGCTGGACAAGATGACATGGTAGATTTGGAAGTACTTAAAGATATTCTTTATCGGGGCACCTTTACATGTTGCGGTATTCCCTTGCTGAGAGTCCCTTAATGGGATCCATGGAATAAAGGGGCTTTGGTTGACAGGTGTGCTTATCACCGGTTATCTGGCTGTCTAAATGCTTTGGCGGTATTCAGGCGAGTAGGGAGGCACGTTTAATGATATTATTCCATTTTTACAGCAAGTTTTTCTAAATGATCACACAGTGGCAATAAATCCTGGCTTTAATCATAGTTATCTCAGGATCTCTTTTGTTAATTGTCACCACACTCTGTCATCTTTTTGAGGCCATTTCATTGGAATAGTCAGGAGGGACATCAACAAATACTCTAAGTTGATATAATATCCTAGTAACGGGTGGTGATGAATATATGAATATAAATGAAGGTTTTAGTGTGAGTTTGCTTAAAGACAAATAAAAGTTCCATTAACAACATTACATTAAACAAACTACATGTAGAAAAATAATAATTTATCTTTCCCTGAATTTAAGCACAATATAGCAATAGTTCACCAAAAATAAAAATTCTGTCATTATTTACTCCAAATCCAAACCCATGTGACAAAATAAAGATTTTATAGAATGTCCTGGTTGCTCTTTTCCATGCAGTTACCATAAATGGGGACTGGAGCTTTCAAGTTTCGAACAAGAAAAAAGCACCATAAAAGTATCACAAAAGTGGTTCATACAATTTGTGCACTATATTCCAAGTCTTACGAAGTCATATGAGAGTTCAGTTAATTATGATCAGTTAAGTATGATTCATGAACTAATCTTTCAAAATGGTTTTATAAACTTGATCTACTGATTCATTAACCCTCTGGTGCTCCTCATTTGGGAGTCACACTTGTTATCTTCGCGGTCATTAGTGACCGGACACCTGAAAATGAAACTTCCTCCACCCCAGTAAAACCAATGTAATATATTTTTGTTCAATAATATTGGCCTGGTTTCACAGACAGGGCTTAGGTTAAGTCAGGATTAGGCCTTAGTTCAATTAGGATATTTAAGTAACTTATAAAAACAGTACATAAACAGTATAAAAAAAAACAATAAATGACACTGACATATTTTAAGACATGTCAGTGCAAGTTGCTTTCAGTTAAACAGTTCAAACATGCGTTTAAGTCTGGGACTAGCTTATGCCTTGTCTGTGAAACCGGGGGGTAGAGGTTTTGGAATAAAGCACACAAGTCATATGGACTGCTTTTTGAATGATTTTGCACCCCTTCTGAAGCTTGAAGAAAGAAAGTCATACATTTTTAGAATAACATGAGGGTGAGAAAAAGATTTAGAATTTTAGCGTGACTATTTCCTATAAATAAATATTGGGCATGATCTCACCTGTGGCTTTTTGTGAATGGGTGGTAGACGCTCTCTGTTTGGCATCAGATTGGACAGATCAGGAATTATATTAGGGGTCTTCCTCTCTTTGGGAGCCGATCGCGCCAGAAGCGGTTTTACTTTTCTCAGTCTCAGCTCCATCTCATCAGGCTCTTCTTTGAACGGTGAATTGAAAACACCTGGACACTAAGATGAGCACACAAACACAAAAAAGGGTGTTGTTTGGATAAGCAAGGTGAACAAAACAATGTTATGCTTCTGTTAGCATAATGAAGAGAAAATATGTTTCTCTATATGATTGCTCTTAAACTTTGCAGAGCAAACCTCCAAACACATCCTCATGCCCCCTTTAATAACTCATTTGCTAGCAATGGACTGCTAACAGCTTCCATTGTACCTCTCATCATAGGTATCCATGCAAAACCCACAGCAAAACACATTTAGCTTTCAGGAAAAGGAACCCACTTTATGCGGTCGACCACAGCAAAACAATTATACTTGTCACCTCCCCTGAATGGACACACATCCATCACTCTGGCATGTGTCATGTCTGCTAGCGTAAATGTCTGCTAGCTAACTATGAGCTGTCTGATCTTACTGTAGCACTTCAGTGGTTCTTGGTTTGGCCTGAGGAATAACAGCTAGAATAATTAGTCTCTAATCAGACGCTTCCTCATATGTGCTTAATTAGCAGCGGACTTTTTTTAAAGCTTTGTTACTATATGCTAATAGCTTTCACAGGTAATATGCCTCAGTAAGGCTCCTGCGCCGGTTTGGATAGTGTAGCTTTGGGTGTCACATGGTGGGGGGTACACCACAAAATCCCAACTTGCCTCGGACTTACAGGAAAAGAGCAATGATGTTGACCCTCGTACCGAGGAACTACATCTATGTCAGCGCAGCCACTTTTGTCCAGCGGAATTTTCTCTGGTTAACGATGAACCATGGGAGACCCATCCATTTCACGGAGACAAGGTCAGACTGTGGGAACATAAGTTGCCCAGCATAGAGACACAGAGTGAGAATGAGAAAATCAGGGAGGGGGAGAGCAGAGTTAGACTTGAGATAAACTGAGAGAAAGTAAGAAAGCTAAGAAGAGAGTTAAACCATTCCTGCAACTGACAAGTCTGAGATTGAGGTTTGTGGTTTAAATGACTGTCCTTATTAGGATGAATAATGTGCATGGTCATATGCGCTATATTTTTAACGTTTACATATGCAGAGGCCCCCCTATAATATAATATAATTTAAACTATTGATCAAAAGTTTGGGTAAAAAAGATTAAAACAATTATGAATACTTTTATTCACCAAGGATGCATTCAACTGATAAAAAGTGACAGTTAAAATGAATGCTGTTCTTTTGAATTTTCTATTAATTAAGGAATCCTGAAAAAATGTATTATATGTAAAATAAATGTAATGAGCATAAGAGAGTTCTTTCAAAAAACATAATAAACTTACTGACCCAAACTTTTAACCAATCACATCAACCAGAGCTGGTGCGAGTGAGCGGAGAACAAAAGAATTTGTAAATCTGACTATTCTAAATATTTTCATTCAATGGGGCACAGGAAAAAAAGTACACAGTAACCAGTAAAACCTCAGCCCAGAGCCCACACACCCATATTTTATCCTTATCTCCTTTTAAAGCATATTTTAACTAGCATGTGGTCCCTCGCATCTGTTGTCCATTAGCCATTAGCTGATGTGTATTATTTCTTGATTTCCTTCCTCAGACTGCAGGCAGCTGGCGGTAATGTCCTCTTGCCCTGTTCGTGGTGTGGCTGGCACTAAGCGTCCAGTGACCAGAGCAGGAACATGGCATGAGTGGAGTGGCCACAGGAGGCTGTGATGACCATAAAAGCATGAAGGAGAGGCGGCAAAATGAAATATCTGCACACCCCACACTGCTGCTGAATCAACAACGGCCAGAGCACTTCATCATAATTATTAAGACACATTATAGCCAGAGGGATTTCTGAAAAGAATATATATATCAGCAAATGATTGCAGCAGTTAGGAGCCTGGTCTTCATACTCCACACTGGCACAGTTCCTTTTGATTCTGTGACCTCAAATAAATGCAAATATACAGTATGTAAGCAGGATATACAAGCTTGTCCATCTCATTGATTCGGCACTGACCTGTTTAGTGCTCAGGAGGAAGTGGAGTCTTTGAGCCTGGATGGTTTTCCTTTGCTCCTCTTTTTCCAGAGTGATCCGTTCTCTCTCTTTTCTCTGGAGCTCTGCAAATTCCTCTAGGTCTCTCCTGAGAAGCAGAACAGTACAAATAAACCCACAGTTTTTCCAACCCACAGTATTTCTGTAAATTCTTGTCTTAGTCCCAAGACATCAGACAATGTTCAATACACTTGTGGATTGTTCAAGAGAACAGCTTTACTGACAAAATAATAGTTTGACAGTATGGATTCCAGTGAAACTTTGCAAAACAGTATTTCTGTTGTATGTATGATAATACATTAGGAATCATGACCAAAGGGTATTGTTAGGCATGGTATGCACTATGCATACGGTTTGGAATATTGCAAGGCCTCGAAAGCCTATGTAGCAAATAAATTAATAAACAAATTAATAAAAAATATATAATAATGAACATGCACAAAATACTTCCTTTTAATTATTTTGCTCTGTATACTGATTACCTCACTTTTCCTGATGGATTTTTCTCTCCCATTTTCTCTCCGTAAAAGTAAATCACCAAATAAATCAAATACGCAGAGTAGTTTGGGCTGTGAGTGTGTTTTCTATTGTGATCTGAGGTCACAATGTTCAAACGCTTTCTGACCAGCCTCGGTTTCTTTCGCTTGGCATCACGCTGTCTGTGTGACCTTTGCCAACCTATATCTCTCGCTTATTATTAATTGCACTGCAGTGGACAAAAGCCAAATAGATTTGTAACCGTGGAAGGGGATCTCGATCTGTGTCTAAGAGAAGGCTGGGGTAACACATAAACCTCATTAGTGTTGATGGGCCAGTAGGGAGACATGGGAGCAGCTAACACAGATGACCTTTGTGTGTCCTTACACAACACAATCGCTATAAGCACCCTGGGCCCACTGAATTGCATCCACTTACTGTAGAATCCACCAATCCACCAGGTGCTAATCACCCTTACCTAGCAACAGCTAGGCATGTAGTATGCAGTCAAAAATACAGGACGTTTACAGCAGACTTCAGTCTATCCTTTTAGTTACCTTAAAGGTGGGGTAAGCAATATTTCAAAAAACGCTGTTGGACATTGTTGATATTTGAAATCAACCCAAACAAACACACCCCTCTCTTCCTTGCTCCGCCTCCAAAACTCACCCGCCAATCCTAACCGGCCTGCGCGGAGTCAGCATCGAACCCCGATCACGGGCATGCGAGGCGAGTGCACTAACAATGACGCTAAACACTGCATTCTCTAGCAATCGTAAGCGTGACTCTCACTAGCTGGCCTGAGTTACGCACGCAATCCAAGAGTGGATGTCTGTTTATCATAGCAGAAGCACAACAAAAATAGCTCTTAGCTCTCTCCAGCGCTGGAAAGCTTTTCTAATATTATCTAATATATTCTAATATATATCTACTAAGCTTTTCTCTTTTGTATTGTGTCTCATCTCTATTTCTGCAATCTTTCTTCAAATCTCCCTCTTGCTCATTCTCTCTCCTCCACCGTCATACGGTGATTGACCGTATTATCACCGTCATTATCCCTAATGCTGATTGGCTAGACACATTTGTTGTTGTTTGTTCGTGTGCCGGTCCGACTAACTTCCAAACAGCGTTTTCCAAATATCGCTTACCCCCATCAGTTATTATTTTTTTACTTGTTATTTTTTCAATATGCTAGCATATGAAGTATATGAATATGAAGCCGCATATTAAGTATAATTAGTATTACCAGAGTGCTTTTTGACATTTGTCATAATGGAATTTCAGTATTATCTATAAATTCTCAAATGTTCACTTACTGTAGTTTAATTAAAAAATATGCAAAGACCAGCAAAAGCCACCTACTACGAGTTAAAAAATAAATAAATGAAAACACACACACAAAAAAACAACAAAATATGATTAATTAGGAGAATTTAAATGCTTTTAAGGTGGAAAATATCAAGATCAATTTGCCCATAAAATGGGATTTGGTATCCTTCTCTGTAATGAATGCAGTAATTTGTGTGATTAAGCATATGCATAGCATGGCCTGTGTATTTTGGAGTCTTGCTTTGATAAAAGACCTGCCCTAAATACTATGAAATGTTTATTAAGAAAAAAAAATGTAATAAGGCCTGCAGTTAAGGAGTGAGTTTCACAGATGTCCTTGAAAGGGACACGAGAGCGGAAAAAGTAGCCTGAGCAATGGGAGTCCATAAATTCCCCCTGTGCTTCCAAAGAGTTAAAGATTTGCCATGCTCAAACATTACAGAGAGAAATTTATCTGATTATGGCAGTAATAATTACCCAGCTGTTTATTACAGATAGAGAAATAATTCATGCAGGCAATAGGCCATGGTGGCAATGACACTCCACATTTAGTAAATATGCAAGCCGCTCAGTTCTAATTACTCAAGCCCAGAGGAAGCCCTTATTAAGTGCTGGAACTTTAAGTGTCTTCTTGACAAGTGATAAATTGTTACATTGCACAAACTCTTGCTGTGGAATTGCCGCGGTGAACTCAGGTCTTGACTTCATTAAGGTATGCAGAGAAGGACAACTGAATGAAGATGGACACTGGAACATAGCGGGCCTTGTCATCAGGCTAGAGCTAATGAAACGACACAGATCGTTTTGCATTGGGAGTAGGGGGATCCTTCACTGCTGGCAGGGAGAGAGAATGAGAGAGAGGGGCCGTCCTGACATGGGCAGTCGCTGGCCTCCTATCATTGGCATGCCGGGTTGGTCTGCTTGTGCTAAATGGGAACCATTAGGAAAATTTTGAATAATTTATTCAAGCGCCGGAGCTGTACGGATTAAAATCCTGGCACTGAGACCTTTGAGGGGTGACTAATCAGTCAGTGGGTGATCCTGAGCCCAACGTGGAACAGATTGTCAGAATCAGCGCAGTGATCTTTCACTTCACATCTATGACTGATTCATCATGACCTCAGAAGCATTCCATAAACAACTAATTAATGCACTAACAGACAGGGTCTACCGACGGATAGAGAGAGAGGAAGAGAATGAGAGAGAGAGAGAGAAAGTACAGACAATTAAAAAATGTGATGTTGTTAGTAAAACACAGCTGGACAGATATCCAAAACTTACTGAGACAAGACTGACTATTCCTATGTTTTTTTACACAACAAGAAGCAACTTTGACTTTGTTTAATACTAAACAGGTGGATTAATCTGAGAATATTTGGGAATTTCTGAGATTATCAAATGAGCCAATATAATTTTTGATCTGCCCATATGAAATTAAGTTAACATTTTCATTATACAAAAAGTTAAAATTTACAGTCTGAATTTTAGACTTTTGTTAATCAGTTGTCAATCAACTGCATACTGTAAAACTCATTAATGGTTGATCATGACAATCACACTACATTTTGGCCACCCCCGAAACGGTTAAAAGTTTCCAACATTTAAGACAGTGTAGTACATGATGGTCCAGTGTTTTTATAGAGAAATGCAATGTGTTAACGTGATTCAAAGGTGAGAAACCCCATTAAAAGAGAACATTCCCACTTAAAGAGAGGCTGGAGTAGGGAGACGGAGGGAGGGGGCAGGGTGTTGGGAGTCAGTGATCCAAGGAGCACTTAACAGATTTACATTTAATTTTAGCTAAACCCTTAAGATATTTTCCCACAAAATATATTGGTCACATTAAAAAAAGTGACTTTGTTTTTATCAAAAGTAAAAGATGGCATCTTCCTTCGGCCCCCGAAGCATGATTTTTTTTTTATAAATGTGGGGGCACACGCAAATCAGAGGCTAATTTTAAATTTCATAAAGTTATTCATTTTCAAGTAACCAGAGGCGATTTATGCATGACATGCTGCTAATGTATATGTCTCAAACATGCCGTTAAAGGCATGACATTCCTTTGTCTTTGCAAGAATTTCAGACAATGGTCATCTGTGAACACTAGTTTAACGTAATGCTATGTGCTTTATTTGGAGCAGTGTAAATAAAAATTTAATTTTAATTCTTCTTACCTGATGTGCTCATTCTTCCTTGTCAATCCCTCCAAATATCTCTTGCGTGCATAATAATTGTGTACATACTTCCTCACACAATAGCCCCGCCATCTCTGCTGTATCTGCAAAAGAAGGGTGAGTTCTGATTATGAATACATGTACCTGATTATTATTTTGTTGCCTTTACTATTCCACTGTATGGCTGATAAAAAGTAGGAAATGTAGTTTTATTTGGAATTGCAAAAAGTATTTAGAAGTTAAAAGACAAATCAAAGTCAGAGCAAATTAAAGAAGTTCCCTGTCTCTTTCGAGCTTGCAGTCATTGTCACTCCATGAAGAATGAGAGTGCTAGCTAGTGCCACCGTGATGACAGCACCACTGAGGACCCAAAACAAAAAGGACAGATGTCCTTCAGGCTAATTAGGTGCTTAAACAATAGCAGGTAAAAGAGAAAAAAAATAATAAGGCAAAAACTAAACAAAACAAGAATTGCCATTGATCAGTAGTCAATAGATAATTTTAAATAAAGTAATTGCAAGCTTGGATTCTGAGTTCTTTGTGACCTCTTAGACTAGTAAAATCAATGATGCATATTGCTCAATTAGATCTAATACAAATCCGGCCTCCCTTGTAAACACTGATTTCTATTAAAAGGCTTTTGGTAAAGAGTGTGATAAACACTTTATAGGATAAAGGAAATGACTAAAAAGAAGTGCAACACTGAAGCTTCAATGGTTGTTGTTTTCAGCTTTATTGGGCAAGGGTTAGGAGGAGCAATGACCTTGTTTTCTTGCAGATTCTGCAAGGAGTATGTAAACTTATGACCACAATTGTATAAAGTGACATTCATTAGAAAAAATCATGCATACATTCCCATGAAGCTTTCCAAACTTTAACTTTTCCATCCAACACACCCAGTCTATGCTTGAAACTGATCCTTCATTGACTGTTTTCACAGTCGCCCTTTCTTTTTTTCCTTCAGCAGATTTTTACATTACCGGTGCTTCCCGGACATAGCACTCTATCTTTTACAAGGACTATAAAAGCTGTCTGTCCTGTTGAGCAACTTCTGTTTGTGTCTAAGTGGTGACAGGACCTTTAGTCTCATATTCTGTGACCCCTGAGAACAGGTCAAGCTTCATGTTTCAAATTAGACTCACATAACCAAAGTGGTAGTGAAGAATGCAGGGTGGGCCCTAGATTTGACACCAAATATTTGCGTATAAATCACTTTCTTGGTTCAAATTTCTTGTGATGTCCAATCATCACAGTAAAAATATGCAATCCTCCACAGAAATGCGACATCCTTCAATAAGCTATGAAATTTTGTAAGACTTATAAAATTCTTTAAAAGTTTCACCTCATGGAAAAACAATTGTAAAACTAAAGCTTCTATACATACCAATAGCTCTATAAAAGTGCCAATGTATCACTCATATATAAACGTGTTTGATTTATAGGCTGTGAAACAGAACATGCAAGATTGATATTGCTACCTTTTTGCAACTTAGGCCTTATAAAAGATGAGAAAATATGATAGCAAATTCTTTCATATTTGGATTTGACT
The DNA here is from genome assembly GCF_951802725.1 of Rutilus rutilus. Taxonomy (NCBI): domain Eukaryota; kingdom Metazoa; phylum Chordata; class Actinopteri; order Cypriniformes; family Leuciscidae; genus Rutilus; species Rutilus rutilus. Next base: position 23,756,370 of record NC_140226.1, on the reverse strand, counting down.
TCAGTTAAAGGGATACTCCACTTTTTTTTAGAAATAGGCTCATTTTACAACTCCCCCAGAGTTAAACAGTTGAGTTTTACCGTTTTCGAATCCATTCAGCCGATCTCCGGGTCTGGCGGTACCACTTTTAGCATAGCTTAGCATAGATCATTGAATCGGACAAGACCATTAGCATCTCTCTCAAAAAAATGACCAAAGAGTTTCGATATTTTACCTATTTAAAACTTTTCTGTAGTTACATCGTGTACTAAGACCGACGGAAAATGTAAAGTTGCGATTTTCTAGGCTGATATGGCTAGGAACTATACTCTCATTCCTGCGTAATAATCAAGAAACTTGAGTGCAGCAGGCGTAATGATATGACGCAGCGCCTGAAAATAGGTCTAATAGGTTAGACAAACTTAGTCCCGGTCACGTTGGAAGTTACTGAGCTGGGGACTATTTTCAGGCGCTGCGTCATATCATTACGCCTGCTGCACTCATGGTGCGGCAGCAAAGTTTCTTGATTATTACGCAGGAATGAGAGTATAGTTCCTAGCCATATCAGCCTAGAACTTTACATTTTCCGTCGGTCTTAGTACACGATGTAACTACAGAAGAGTCAAGTTTTAAATAGGAAAAATATCTAAACTCTTTGGTCATTTTTTTGAGAGAGATGCTAATGGTCTTGTCTGATTCAATGATCTATGCTAAGCTATGCTAAAAGTGGTACCGCCAGACCCGGAGATCGGCTGAATGGATTCGAAAACGGTAAAACTCAACTGTTTAACTCTGGAGGAGTTGTAAAATGAGCCTATTTCCAAAAAAAGTAGAGTATCCCTTTAACTTGCCAGTATGGTTAAGTTAAGAATGCTCACCAAGGCTGCATTATTTGATCAAATATACAGTAAAAACTGAAATATTGTGTAATATTATTACAATTTAAAATAACTGTTTTCTATTTCAATATATTTTAAAATGGAATTTTCTGCATCATTACTCCTGATTTTAATGTCACATGATCCTCCAGAAATCATTCTAATATGCTGATTTAGTGCTCAAGAAAATGTCTTATTATCAATGTTAAGACAAGTTGAGCTGCATATTTTGTGGAAACCCTGATACATCTTTTTCAGGATTCTCTGATGCATAGAAAGTTCAAAAGAACAGCATTTATTTAAAATAGAAAACAATGTAAAGGTCTTTACTGTCACTTTTGAACAATTTAATGCATCTTTGCTGGATTAAAGTATTAAAAGTAAAAAATTCAATTCAAGTAAATATCTCTTTATATTATATTTATATATTGTAAATATATATAATAGCTATAGAAACATGTCACATGTCAAAAAATATATAAAAAGTAATTTTAAAAACACTCAAAAACCTTTAATATATTTCAGCATATTTTGATTTTGTGAACCACTTTCACTTTAGATTTCAATGCAGTTATCAAACACCAGTAAAATCTGTTTACAGGTTTTTATTCAAATCAAATGTGTGACCCACTGACTTTTCACTGACTAAACAGCAAGAGAAATATTTACCTTGACAGCCATCTTATTGTAGAAATTCATCTTCATGATAAAATATGCTGTCTGTGAAGAGAGGGAGATAGCATTACATTGTGACTGGGCCCTCTGATGTTTTCCTAACATGCGAGGAATAAAATCCTCTTTATACATAATACATAAAAGTCATGGAGAAGCAGCAGCAGATAAGAGGGTGGACTGGCAAGTCATACTTTGTATCGAAGGGAAGTGCCTGTTCTTAATACATAATGCAGACATGGCTAGGAAAATCTATGAAAGTCAGGCTGGTAACTAATGGAGATGTATGAAGGTAAAATGCTCTTTGCTGAGTTTGATAATCAATGGAATGCAGCCGAGGATGGACCGACTAAACATGGTGAGGAATATTCACAAGACACAAGACACAAATGATTCACTCAATGGGGACACAATAAAAAATGAACTGCTCTATATGATGGTAGAGGAAAGACATACATATTTTTGATTACAAATGACAAGAAATCAGACACAAAATAAGCCTTCTTCCTTTTTTAAAGAAAAAATAAGAGGCCATGATTTATTGTCTCACTCCTCATCTCAAGCAGAATTTTCCATGGATTTCCTGGAAGTTTTGTAAAAAAAAAAAAGTATTTTGCATTTTAGAAAGACAAAATATTAGGCAACCAATTGTAGGTCATGACTGAACATACAGCAAAAAAAAAAAGAAAAAAAAACAACAACAACATTTTCCTGATCAATTAAGTCTTATGTAAAATCTATTACCACGAAACCCTTAGGTTTTATTTAAAAATGAAGAAGGGAAAATGAGCACTAATATGTCAGCACTTTTAAAACATGGACGAGATAAAAGCATTCCATTGGAAATCAATACGAATTGTCAAATTACAAACTTACGCCATATGTATATAAGTCATGGCATGCCTGTTAACTGCTAAATGTTAATGAGGGTTATCATAACATAATCAATATTACATGTCTCCACAACTTACCTTTACCCTTTGTCTGAAAAGCACCCGAGCAGTGAAACCACGCCATATTTTTTGTATTAATGTTGCGTTTTTATGCAGGTGACTGAAAAATAAAACAACACACAACAAGGTGTAATTATACTTCTGTACTTTCAAACTGATTAAATCAAAACTTCATTCCTTTTTTCAAACTGATTCAATCAAAAAGTCCCCTTTTTTCTCTCTCTGCCTGTCCAGGGTAGGTCTTTCTTGGACAACTGTACATTTGCATTCATCATTAACCACCCTCTAAATGCATGTCTATGGCAACTCTGAACTCAACATGGCCATCAATTTCCAAAAGGCCATTTATAACTCAAAAAAATCAATGCGTATAGGGACGGTGGCAACCCTGGAGCCGCACTCAAGAAGCCTAGATTGCGCTTAATTAGCCACTTAACACATTGATCAATTAACTAAAGTAATCTAAATTAACCTACTGTCTGGGAGTTTGTCTGCTCACTGCACAGAAATATGTTGAGGTTACACACTGTAGCGCCCTGTGCACTGGCTAATTCTTGCATTTAAAGACCAAATGCATTAGATTTAGGCTTCAGCAACCACTTACAGGTATATGCTGAGAATATAGAATCATACGCCTGTCCTCATTAAGACATCTGTCTACCCTATACAATATGGATCCCAAAAGTGTCACGCCTATAGAGTGCAACAGTGCCCATCAACTTTATTAGTGGCCTTGATCCGGAAACATTTTTCCCAAAGGGATCTTTTTTTCAATTCTTCACTAAAGAGTTATTATTCATGAACCACACAAACCAGCTACAAGTTGAATCATAATATTACAAACTGAAGCTAAAGAGTATTTAAAATCAGACATAAAGACAAAGGTAAAAGACTTAATGGCTTTAATAAGGGAAATAACTACAATCCCATAAACTAAAAACAATGGATACATGTAAAATGATTGATTTAAATATGTTGATTATGTAAAAAGAAACAGTATATTTTACATTTATTGTAAAATATGCATACACATGCAAAAATATTTAAAGTCGGCATGAAATTGCCGAATGCATAAATGTAAATGTAAAATTGAAGTTGCAATAGTCTTATCTTCCCTATTGTGACGTATATCCGAGTGAAACAGCTTCTGGAGCAAGGAAAAAAATGTAGGGTGGGACTTGATTTTGTCCATCAGGAATTGATTGGATGGTTGTGGTTTGCTATTGCTGTGAACTCAAGTGAGTGACAGGTTGTCCTGCCCTCGCTCCAGTAAACACATCATCAGAGAAGAGAAGAGAAGAGAAGAGAAGAGAAGAGAAGAGAAGAGAAGAGAAGAGAAGAGAAGAGAAGAGAAGAGAAGAGATGTCGCTGCAAGAGGGAGGGGAAGCTATTTTGATTAAAGATTACGAGGGCACATGCATTTTTAACAAATAATGCCGTGGAGGGATAAATAACTTATAATACTGCATTATTCCATAAAATAAAAATTGTTCGAATGTTTTATTTCATGATGATTTTTGATGGCATATAGGGATGTTGACTTGATTTCATCATTTGCAGCGCTTCATGGGAATCGGTGGTCGCTAAAGAGTTGCAAGAGATGCAATTTGTTTGTTTCGATTTCCTGATTGGTGGAGATTTCCTTTGGCAGAAACATTGGTAGTTTTTCACCAAGAATTCCACTGTTAAATGTGATTATTTAAAAAATAAGTTCAAATAATGAGGGCTGATCGCTTCAACAAAAGCATTTACCATTGATTAACAACCTCATAGCTTACACTAGTTCTGTTTTTCTTTTAAAGGTTTACGTTATTGTTAAAAATCAACTCCCGTAAGTAGAAAATGAATGGGATTTTTAAATTCCGGACAATATTGTTGCACTCTATTTAAATTGACTGTCCTCAGGTTGTATACTTTAAAAATAAATAAATAAATAACTTAACGTTACATAAAATAGAATGAATGAATAAATAAGTTAAACGGGAATTAACTGAAACATGACTGCCACTTATTTTCCCTCTAAACAAACAAACAAATAAATAAGTAACGTTAAACCTGAACTGAAAGAGTTAATTCTTTGTTTGTACACGCTAACAACCTGATCATATTGTCAAATGAAAATGAGATCACAAAAGCTGCCTTACCTGAGGTATGCCCTCACCTGGCAGCCCCGGAACCAGCTCTGAATTCTGACTGCAGCCTCATTCTCTTTCTGTCTGTTTTCCTCCGCAATCCTGTACGTTAACATGAGAGGCTTTCAGTGAGTTCACCGAATTAATGTGTTATCTTATCTCCAGTATGTGTCTTTGTTATTCTTATCTAAAAAACAGCTGTGAAGAAGGAACTTCTTTCCCGCCTGCATCGACTGATACAACACAACAAGACAGTTTTCAAATGTAGAGAACTGAATAATTTGCTTTATTTACCTGTTTCTGATGAAATATTGCATTTTGACGTTATCAACTTGACAGTAAAGTTTCACAAGTCTCGCCATGTTTCCGGAAGTTTAAAGGTGTCCATGACAACGGAAAGGTCCATGTGCGCGCGGGGAGAGCGAGTGCTCGTCAGTCACGCGCAGTGTGAAGGAAGTGAAGTGCACGAGTCCATTCTAATTATGAGCGGGAACTGATTTGAGTGAACTGGAGGCTTTATCATGTGGAAAGCAGCTCTGTTCTAACTTGGTAAACGTAATTTTTGCATCAAATAACCAAACTTTATACGTAGGGCAAATGAATGTTTGTTTGAATGTAATTATTCGTGTTTTTAGGTTATTTCCTGTTGACTGACACACCCATTACAACAGGCTAATTTATGCAGACTCATAAGACTCATTATGCAGTCACATTTATAATATGTATTTAATGTGTCATAAGTATATCACAAAGTACTTTACTTTTGCAGACTTTACCATAAAATGTATTTTAATGTGTATTTATTTAGTTTCTGTGAACTAAACTAGTACAAACCAAGTCTTTTTTTTTTTTCAAATTGAAGCAAATTGAAGGCTATTTGTTTATTTAAATCCTTGGTACATATAGTAAATACATATACTGTACACACTTGATAAATTCTTACTGCGAGAGAACATCCTGTTTTTTTCAACATAACATGATTTTGAACAGATCCTTTGAGATAACTGACATTTCATCTGTTCACAAAACACTTCTCTCTGTTTTCAGATATTCTGTCTGGATGTGATATAGGCAAGATACAAGACGTCTTGTGAGTTCCCGGCAATACAGATAACCGCTGACAGACGCCAGCCAATTTGCTGTCCCGCCACACCAGAGCAGAGCGTTAGAAATATGGGCAGAGGAGTGACCCTTTGGCTGTGTCGCCCATCCATCCGAACCCGGTGGTGGGCTGGCCACCATGGTAATTGCCTGCGAAACAGTGTTTTGACAAGCCAGACGGGTGTAAGCCATCATTCTAGCAGCACGGTGATGAGGTGTCACCTGGAGAGAGCTGTTGGGAGCCCACATGTTTACATGCAGCCAGGTGACCCAGTTTTGCCCTGCATCAGAACACCACTGCATTCTTCACATTGGTTTCACTTCTCTAGATCACACTTTACTGATTATGTGAATCACTTTGAATTGGTTGTCACTGCCAAAGGCATCAAGGTTGAGGGGGGTTTTCATAGTCTGTATTGATGCTTCTCAAAATAGTAAAACATTTATTTATTTATGTTTTAATGTTGGATTTTTCATATCTGTTGACTGAAAGATTCTGCGCTGGTACAAATATATGAAACCTTGTAAAAACAAAAGTGCTGATTAATATGCCTTAATTTGAAATGTAACACTCCTATATTATCCAAAAAATTTCAGTTTAGCCACATAGTGAAACACCCCATACAAGTACCATATTTCTGTTGAAATCTTCACTCTAAAATGCCACACGTTTCCTTTTACTCCGACCGTGTAATTGCAATGATGGCCGCTATTGCATTTGGATGATATCACCTTCCTCCTCTCCTTTTGTTTCCCTTAAAGGATAAAGGTGTGACTTTTCTGCTGCAAGAGAAAATCATATTTTTATTAGCTGGCCTTTATCTGGGGAAAAAGGTAATGAATTGAGTATTGTGTAAGATGGTTTAATCTGCAGGTGTTCTATCATTATTTGCAGTGTGGTTCCACTGAGACAGCAGTAATCCATTAAGAAGGGGGCTGATCCTGCGAGGGGTTTGATGAAGTTGAGGCTCCTCTGCCCCATGCAGAAGGGCGTTTAGTGCTGCCGGCCCCACTGCTAGTGTGCAGGGATATATCACCTGCGTACTCACTGTTTCATCATAGCTCTCCTTTTCTCTACTCTCCAAACAATCTGCAGAACTTCTGACTGGGTGAGCAATGGAAACGCAAACTCTTTTTTTTTTTTTTTGGTCCCCTCAAAATATAATCGAGAATAATTTTGTATTCATCGCATTTATACAAAGCTTAAAAATCTGATTATGCTTCAACTCTATGTGACTTCATTAGAAACTTACACTACCATGCATGATGGGATTATCATGCAAGCTATAAGTACACCGTGTACGTACGCCTGCTGCTTATTATTATAATCAGGTAATTCATGTTATTTTCCATCCTCCTCCTATTTTGCATTTCCTTTCTTCCCCCTTCATCTTCTCCTGTTTTCTCTGGCAGACATAATATCAGCTAGAGGAGTGCTCTGTTTCATGTCCTGAAGAAAGGCTTAGCTTACATTTGATTGAGGTCTCTCCCATCTCACACGGGCGCTGTGTTTGCGGATACGGTGCCAGAGAAGCAGATGCAAGGGCCTATTTGATGGCGACAAATAATAAAACGTATCATTTGCGTTTGCAGTTTCTCCTCCACTGTATCAGGCGCACAGATGCTACCACACAGTTTTATTAGCCAAAAATCATATGGACTGTAGTTAATGGAATAGGGAGTGTTTGCCATCCAATTTTGAAAAGAGCTGAAGAGAAAATAAATCAAGCCACGTTGCTCTCTGTTATCTCGCTTTGGCTGTGAACGTCCACCGTAAGCACAAACTTGCTTCTTTTTATCGTTTTACCATTCATCTGTCGGTTACGCCTTCATCTCTCTATTGAGTCAGACTGTTTTTGTTTTGCGGCTGTTGTGTTGTTGTCATATAGATATTGCCTAGAGGCCATGAAAAAAAAAAACTAATTTAAATCCTCCTGGGCAATGTTACACCGTAGTTGTATTTCTGAGGTGTTTACTTCCACTCTAAAAATACCTTTGCAAGAGAGGAACGTAGGACTTGAAACATTTGCAAAAAGTAGAATGGCTCTGTGTTGCCAAGATTAAGCAAGACTTTGATTTCTGGAGCTCACCAGTGCCAGAATTACTGTGTTGTTGTTATTAATGGCGGTTTGAGTCTACAAGTCTCCTGGGATTTGCTTGTCACAGTGTTGTTTGGGTTTGTGAATTTTATTGTCATACAAATCCCCTTAAATGCACTTTTCTTTTGTCTATAGTGTACTGTACTTACACTCACTGAAACATAAAATGACATTTCCTTCCTGCAGGGAGCATCTTTCTGATGATAAAAACATGACAGTGCATTTACTCAAACATGGCTGTGTAGTGTGATCGGTAATCAAATGTGACGACTTTGGTTGTGACTTTGGTTTTGATTATTTCAATTTCTGTAGGGCTGAGACTGTCTGAGGCAGTTCAATCTACCTGACTATTATTATAGAGAAGCAGTTTCATCCATTAAAACAAGACTCACCCAGTCAATACAGAGAGATATTAGATAATAATATACATGAAAATATAGATCTGTAAAATATAAAGGACAAAAAAACAAGTGCATTTTTTTTAATATATATTTTTGTTCTGATTTATTGTATAGATTTCTATTAGATTATACATAAAATGATGTAGTCATAAAATCTATTCTAAAATCTAATGTGTGTGTATATATATATATATATATATATATATATATATACCAGTAAAAAACAAGACTTTGTTTGTTTTTTCCTTATTTATTTGATTATAAAATGTTTTAATGAATTGATTTAAAGATGAAGAAACAAAAAACAATTTCTTGTTTGTTACAAGCTTATTTAAAAGTGTTTGTAATTGCTGGGAATTTAATCTTAAACTGAGTAGTATACAAAGCTATCCATCTTGTGGATGGGAGGGGGGGGCAGCTCTCGTAAAGACCTTGACCTATGAACTCTGGCCTATTTTAGTCATGGTCCAGTGTGCTCCACCCAGGGCCCGATCCCATTTCTAGCTTTTTGTTTGCTTCATTGCCCACCTGAGCCAAGCAAAGGATTTGTTGCCTGTTTACTTGCCTCTATATCAATGGCTCTGTCCACTTTTATAGGAGCTATTACTACTGAAAGATTAGTTTTCATGGGCCTGATGACATGGGACTTAAGTAAGTTGTTGTTTTAAAATACTATTTGACACTGAAAAGTTTGCTGCTTTCACTATCAAATCAAGAGAGTAAGTGGAGCACAGTGGCTGGACACAGGCACTCTTGGAGCAAAATGGATTTCTGTTCAAAGAGACCTTGGTGGGCGTTTTATCATTATTATGGACTGGACTAATAGAGTGTTTTTTGTGGTCAGTTTTAGGAATAGTGGTCTTTTTAAAGCCCAAATGAATATTTCTACATTCAAGATAATTGAATATTAGCTTATATTGCAAATTGGGTTTCCATTTAGTACATTTTGTAGACATTTAGGCCCGGTTTCACAGACAGGGCTTAAATTAAGCCAGGTGTAGGCCTTAGTTCAATTAGGGCATTTAAGTAGCTTTTATAAACGTGACTTAAAAAAACATTACTGGTGTGCATCTTGAGACAAAACAGTGGCACTGACATGTTTTAAGATACGTCAGTGCAAGTTTCTTGCAGTTAAAACAGCTCAAATATGCATTTTAGTCTGGGACTAGGCTTAATTCTTGTCTGTGAAACCAGGGTTTTTGTTTGAACATCATAATTTGCAATGCTGCAACATTCTATTTGCATTGGCATTAATGGATAACAGTTGACTTTGTGTTGTTAATGCATGTTTATTGAATTAATGTGTGTATCCTCAGTCTAGTGGCTTTATTGACAACGACACAGATAAATTTCATGAAATTTTCTTTTACTGCTTATCTCTGCATATCTAACTCTTTCCAGCTCTGTCGTTCTCTCTCTCTCTCTCTCTCTCTGTATCTCTGTTTCACTTGATCTCTTTCCCAATCATTATTGCTACGAAATTATACTTTAAATTACCCAGCTATCATTTAAAGAGTTAACTACTGCCAAGTTATTAAGCCGCAAAGGTCAGACTTGTTTCTAAAGGATTATCCCTGTTAAGGAGTCGGAAAACACTAAATATTTCTAATCCTATGTTATTTGCCGCTTGGCTGGTTAAAAGCTACTTTAAGCCTCATAAAATTAAAACAGAGCGTTCCCTCAGCTGTGGCGGCCATTGAATTTGGAGGAAGAGGTACAGAGCCAAAATGTTGCGACAGAATTAAATGTCAAAAATCTTCTCAAGTTGTAGATATATTGTTCACACTGGGTGGTTTTGATTAATACATTTAATCTAAATCATGTGAAGGTTCCTCCTCCTTTTATCCATAAAATGCAATAGGACACAAATCAGTTTTACTGTAGCTTGATAACAATTGGAAAATAATGCATTTTCCCACCCAATAAATTGTTGCTTACACCCCTAACCAAAATCAATTCATCTCCCTCGAATTTATTAAAATCCCAGCCATAAATCTTCCACAATGTTTGTTCATCTGCTTTTGTGATACATTTCTATCACGTTTGTTCTGGTCTAATGTTTTCCCTGTCGCTCCTGCGTAAAATGGAAAAATCTATTTTGGACCAATTGAATAGTTAAAGAAGTGCGATCCTGGTGAGGTGCTGTAAATAGAATCGATAAAGATGGCAGTGTGCGGTGAAGATAGCACCTTTCCCCTTGAGTTTTTGATTAACCCATCTGACAGTGAACCTGACAGCAATATACTGGTGCTGCGCACGGGAGGTATTCCCTGAGGCCCTCTTTTTGTCTTTTCATAAACCGTTCTAGACATTTTTAAAATAGTTTTTATTGGCCTGTGTGTGTGCGCACATGTGAGCCTGTACATGCTTTTCTGATTGTAGTTTTTCTTTTTGCCCAACAAAGGTGGGCTAGAGAGACTATTTTTCAGGCCTAATAACTGCATTCAGTATATTTAGAAATCATTTACACAATTCCATGTCATCAGATCTTTACCTGAGGCCATGAATTGATTGGCCGTGTTAAGAGTATGTTGCACAGCAATGCCATTTCAGATATGATGCAAACCTCATCAGATGCTGTCAACATCCTGCTAAGACTTTGGTAGTTGCTATCTCATGCCAAGATTTTATATTACAAAGAGATGGTCCTCAATCCATCTGTGCTCTCAGACTAATGATTTGGGTGTGTTTCAAATACGAGGATACAATACGCCTCATTGCTGCACATTGTCCAATTTACTCTTGATCAATTACCCATACTACACAGACAGGGTCAGTCGAGAGAAGCAGGGCTTTGTGATTTATTCTAGGTGTTAAAAAATAATTTGTTTGGATTAATTAATTATGCTAATTATATGGGACGAAAACAGATGTTTCCCCTTCTAAGACTTTAATTACATGCTCTTGCTTTACCTAGAAAACAACATTTAAAGTAGTTTAGTTCAGTTTTAAAATCTTAAAGGCTGTCTGAGTGAACCCATCATTTTAGAATTAGTGCTGCATGAGAAATTGCATTGCTTATGAAGACTTCCTTAAAGTTAATCTTTAAAAATACAAATCAATTAATAAAACTGTTAAATGTAATCTTTAGCAAATCTGAAATTCACTTCTAGCATTTGAAACAATTGATTTTAGTTTTACTGTTTTATTTTTTTATTTATTTGAGCAAAATGCTTTAGAATTTAAATAGTGGACGTGTTATTGCTCATTGGCCATATGTGAAAATAATTATCAGCGTATCAGTATCATCTAGAATGTTAATGTGGGTGCCTCCCTAAAAAAAGATGGCTAAGTTCTTCATACATTTAGAGTAAATGAAAGAATAAAAGTATTCTTCCTGTACCTACACGAATGACGAACACGTTTTTGGAATTTCCCCGTTCCTTTGGTGTTGTATGTGTGATAGGGCTGTCCTCTTCCTTCAACAGGAGCTGTCATCATAATGTGCCAATCATTCTGTTCTCTTGTCTGTCAGGCTTTGATATGGTAATTCACCCCGACTGACTGCAATAATGACCAGTCTTCTGGGTGTGATTAAGTGCATAGCTCTTCTGCCTGGCCCCGCTAAACCAGAGAGAACCACACTGACCCTTGTGTGACTGCCTGGAGGCCCCTGCTGTCAGTCCCACGACCACCTTAGCACACTCGACTTCAACGTATCACAGAATGAGCCTTGATGCAGCAGACTTGAACATTTGCTGCTTTATTTATATTCAGTTTATATAATCAGAGCCCTTAAAATATATTTGATTTTAATGCTGTTGTAGGCTGACACCCTTTCTTGCATACACATCTGCATATCTGCCTTCAGTATATAATGTAGAAGAGCTTTGAACAAATTGCAATATAGAAATTCCTAATAAGCCTTAATAGCTATTATGTTGCTTATGACATGCTCATGATACATAAACATCACTAATTGCTTGAGAATAATGAAGATAATGACTGCTTTTCATTATCCAACTGTGTCTTAGCAGTGGATGTTTTTAGCCAGCCTGCATTTGGTTGTATTATAAGTACAATTCATAATGGGAAAAAATGCCTTTTTGTTTATTATAACCTCAGCAATACAGCTGTTTTTTATCCAGGAGGCATCTAACGGTTTAACGTCATAATGAAATTTAACGATATAGAGGTTGATTCTGAAACTCAGAGCCAGTAACGTCCTGCGTGCGGAGCCTGAGAGAGGAGCTGCTGATAAAGAGACACAAGCTGTCCGCTGTGATGTAGTTAAACTGTTATCGATAGCAAGGAGGAGACATAGATCATTCTGGAGTGTATTTTTGTGCATGCCCGTGTACATTCTGTGAGCGTGAGGCCGTTTCTCACATCGTTCAGCCTCAATGTCATTTAGCTTCAATGGCAGAGAGGTGTGGCTACAGGCAATGACTTTAACAAGACGTTTACTGTTTTAATATTTATGCTTAACATATGTGATAACCAGGACATATCTGTACATTTAGCAGTCTAATGTACTTTAAAAGGATTTCCAATTTGGACATTTTAAAGATGTTATGAACAGAAAATAAATAAATAAATCTCACTAGTTTTGTAGTCAAGACCACCTTACCAAGACCAAGTCAAGACCCAGAGTGTGTTGAGCCCAAGAAAAAAACAATACTTTGAGGGATTGAGACATGTACTTTTTTTGCAATCATATCTTGAAATATGTGAGAATTTGTATTAATTTTGGTGACTTTTTTTTAAAACAATCCCTCGTTGATTTCAGAACCGTCACCCGGCACAACAGTAACAAAAGAAATCAAATTAGAAATTAGTTATTGATTGCATTTGAAGCAGTAAGTTTTACATCCAATCACATTAATGATGTTAACAAATAAATCAGACAGTTCATCACCGGCAATTTAGTGATATCCCTGCAGTTGTGGTCTTCACCTGTTTTGAAATCAAATTTTGACAACATTACAACAACAAAATTACAACACTAATGCTTACCCAAGCTGCATTTATTTGATAAAAAATACAGTAAAACAGTATTGTGAAATATTATTACAGTTTAACATATCTGTTTTCTATTTTAAAATATTTCAAAATGTAATTTATTCCTGTGACAGTCAATTTTTTAGCAGCCATTGCTCAGTTTTTTTTTTTTTAAGTTAGATCTTAGTTGAGAAGCTTAGTTTTTAGCTTTGAATATGTATTAAATATAATGGACTCGTCGCAGTCAGCCAGCACAGAGTGAGGTGCTAAACAGGCCTGTGTGATTCAGTGCTGAACCGCAGGTTAAAAAGTCACTTCAGCCAGTCTATATCATCTGACAGGAAATGTCATGCTAGAGGAGGCTGATTCTGGATCTGATCTACAGCAAATTTCTATCTCATCCATCCCCTCCCTTGCCCCCTCTCACCCACTCCCACAACAGCTTAACTGCATGGATTTGCTGCTGAAGTTTGAGCAGTTTGAAATTAAAATGTATTGCTCATTCTCAATGTATTGATTCACACCTTGCTGTGTCAATATTAACTGCAGCTAGTTTTTCAATAAGAAGTAAAGATCTACGGGACGAGCAGAGTGGGTCTCTCTCTCTCTCTCTCACACACACACTCTTGCTCTTGTTCATTCTCTCTCTATTAAATCTGAGTTAACTTGTCTCAAGTTTTAGCACAACACTTTAATTTACAATACATCAGCAGCAGAAGTCATGCCAGCTGTACTGATGGATATTTCATTTTATTCTGAACATTTTTTAATATCAGAGTGCAATAATGTCTCTGATCTTGTTTTTTGTTTTTGTTTTTTATCCACATTTGCACATTTGTAATTGAGCTGTTTAATTAAGTGTATTACTATAACCACTTCCACTTTTTTCTTTCATTTTTGTAACATTAAAACATTTGTAATTGTAATCTAGAGTATCTATGGAAACTACCTCAACTGTTAAATTACAACAAACTGCATGACTTTGTGGAACTACTTAGTTTAGTTTGTATTTCTGAAACTGAAACTTTTTTTTTTTTGAGCCAAAGTAATGTATTCCTGTGATGCAAAGCTGAATTTTCAGCAGCCATTATACCCTTCAGTGTCACATGATCCTTCAGAAATCATTCTAATATGTTGATTTAATGCTCAAGAAACATTTATCAACCTCACAATACTTATTTTTTTTTTAAGAATCTTTGAATAGAAAGTTCAAAAGAACAATAAAAAACAAAAAAAAACAAAAAAAAAATCTTATGAATTAACCTCAAACATAAAGACCCATATGTCAGATCCATTATAAATTCCCAAGGGAACCCTTGACAGGCAAACTTTCTGGGTTGGCCAACATCATGATTAAACAACTTTATTTGTGCTCAACAAGGTTTGCTTAACTTTTAACAGGCTTTTTTCCAAATAGTATCTCCTTGTAGAAATCGGAGATTATCGCATTATATGCAGAAAGGAAAAGATACAAGTTGTTCAATTAATTTAACCAAACATAATAAAAGTAAAACATGAACCAGCAAGATGAATTTTATGACACATCCTTCATCTCTCTCTCACCTCAGTGCAGTGGCCCTGTCAGCCTAATCCTATTCCTCCTCTCATTGTCAATACCCATCTAATTCTACTTTAACAACAGTAATTGTCTGGTAGAGTAGAGGCTATAGATTTGCTTTCCTGATGACTCCTTGACTTTTTTCCATTGGTAATACTAATAGAATTCCAAATCCTCGCCACTGTGATCGTGTCATGAGTAGGTCAACAGTTATGTCAAGGTCCTATTGGAAACTACACATCTAACATCTTAATTTAGATTTAGACCCCCCCCCCCCAGTGCTCTCTTGACTATTACTCTCTCATTCCGTCTTTCTTCTTAAACTAGTCATGTATGAGAAATTGTGAGCCGCGCTTTCAAGCTAAGGCGCTCGTTCCATTATTACAGAATTCATTTAATTCTGCGACATTCAATTCTTGCATGTGAATTATTTGGCCTGGGCCATTATTGGATGCGTTCCTGTCGGCAGTTGAAGGATTATAGATTTGATTTCCATACAGCTGGCATCTTCTGGGAGGGACCGGGTGACTACCGCTCATTTATTTTTATTTATAGACTTTTGAATTGAATTTCTGATCAATGAGGGAGGACGGTTTGTGCTCGCACACTAAGTTTCAGCTGAAACAAAGAGCGCAGGAGAGAACTCAGAGGAACACACAATTGATTGTGTCTTCGTGTGGGGCTGGGTTTCGGAGGATGATGTACACTGTATCGTCCCGATATAGCTGAGCCACGGCTAGGCTCATGAGAGTGCAGTTACCTTGTAAGGACTGTGAAGGGCAAGAGGCCTTCTGTTTGTGACTGGAAATAGTTCACATTGTGTACTAAAAACACTGTCCTCTGGGAACCAGATTTCATATTTCTCAACAGAATAAGTCTATTTTAACAAATGACCTAACCATTACATATTTGTTCAGGTACATATTTACTCCCATGTTCATCATTTCTACAGTAGGTGTTTTAGTTATTCAGCACAGAGGGTTTTGACATCACTTACTGTATTAAGACTCTTAGGAAGATTTTCATCTTGCTTCCAGTAAATAGCTACCCAATTGAAAATTGTATTACTCCAAGGTTGCTTATTCCTATCTTTGGAGATTTATTTTCTCAAAACTGTTTCATATTAATTCTAGAATAGACATGTGTGAAGTTATTTAGGGTCTTTATCTCATGAGTAAAATGTATAAAGCAGGAGACTACAGTGAAAGTCTCCATTTACTTTCTATTCATTAAGATACTACCAGAAAACATTTATATGAAATATTTAGATTCTATCACCTGAATGCATTTTTCTGTCTTGTCAAGTTGAAGTGTTTAATATAGTGTTTTAAATTGTATGGATTGTGTTGTTTACCTTGTGTTGTTTACCTTGTGTTTGCCATGCAAATAGTGTGGTTTAACTTTTTAATTATTAAAAAGTTCATAAACTAACAAACCCTCATTGTCATCAGGACAGAGGTTTTCAAACTACTGTCTGGGAACCAGCATTTACCATTATGCATTTCTAAAGACTGATCAGAAAACATTAATTTTAGTATTTTTTTTTTTTATAATTAGAAATTACAAACTATTTATATATACAGTTTTTACAGATTCTATTTTAGTGATTTATTTTTAGTGCAATAACAATTAATTTTAATTAATCATTATTTTTTTTAATTATATGAATTGAATTAGAATGCTTATTTTAGTATTTTTTTCATTATTTAAAGTGGGTCTTTATAAATGAAATGTATAGATCCCTTTATATTTTAGGAAGCGGGTCCCTCTAAAGGGATATTTTCATAATATCATAATTAAGTGTCTTTGGCAAAAAAACAAAAAAAAAAAGATTAAGGTGATCTCATTTGTGTTGTTTTTTTTCCTCAGAGAAGCTCTAAAATACAGTGAGTTCCTCTCTACCTGCAGCTCTGAAATACTTTTCCTTTTTCCGTCCCTGATTTTAGATGCCTAAACCTCCATGTTCAGCTGCCTTCATCTCATATTATGATACATCTACTCCCTGCACGGGCCCACCACCTCAACACAAGGCCACATCCAACCATGTACGGTAACAAGGTCAGTGATGAGAACAGGCTCCACAGACTGGGATTAATTTTCCTTTTTACAGTTGCTTTTTATGGTTGCCTCTCTTTTGTTTCATGTGCTCTGGCGGTGCGGAGCTGTTCTAAGTAGGCAGCACTTCATTAGGTCAGCCTGCAGGCGTGAAGGTTCCTCTCATTACTGAACACCGTACCTCCAGCGCCCTGTCGCTGATGGAGCTTAATGGGACTGAGTATGGACTTTAGGACCTGATTGAGGCCATTTTCCAATTCCTCAATAATTAATATAGTCAGACATTTTGAAAATATTATTGGTCTTGAGTCAGTGGGCTTAAGGAGGAACTTGTGCTGACCAAGCGTTCCCTTTCTCTGTCTTTGTCCCCTTCCGTCTGTCCGTTTGTCTCTTTCAGTATATCTTGATCAGATTTTCACCAGTGTTGGAAAGAGGGGCGAGGGAAGAGCGTATACTTGAACGGGGTGAAAAGGTAAATTAGGTTGTCATGCTAATTTAGTGTCAGGTGACTGTGTAATTGAATGCATAAGGGAGGCAGTGGAAGTAGGCTGAACTTGACCCATCTAAAACGAGCTGACCTTGAACCCCCCTCCCCCTTCCGTCGCTCCTCGCAGACCCACTTGCACCGGCGGCTGCCGATTCACACTCGTGCTGCCCTCAAGATCCATGTGCTAGAGGTCAGCAAATTAAGCCAATAAATCTCTCAGCCTCTCCACAGCTGTAGACATCACTTACATTAAAACAGGACGTTTGCAAATTTTGACTCTTTTATAAATGTAAATGCAGCCGGAGTCTGTCGAATGTTCGCGTGAAATTTTTACGTTAACTTTTGAGCATTCCTTTTCCATAGCTGTACTTTGGTGTCATTTTCGAGGACATCGTTCATGCATAGTCCATGTGTACGGGCATACGGTGTTTTGCACATGCAGTACAAACAGTTTTTTGATCGAATCGGAATGAAAATGGCTTTCTAAAGCTCTTGTCTTGTTTGCTTTAGCGCTCGTGCTGGAACAGATCCTTCCCGACGCTTCTCAGAATGTCTTTTAAATAATTCACAACACAATCACACCTGTTTCCCCTCGATCAAAAGATGGATATCACAGGTCATCCATTCTTCCAGATAAAGGTGACCTCTCCTTTCTCCCTTTAAAAGACCGTCTCAGTTAGGCTTTTTCCAAAAGCACCTTTGCTCTTAGGAAAAGACAACTTTTACCTTGTACTTGCTCTCATTATGTTTTGCATCCAAGCCCTGGTGACCTTCTCTTAACTGTGCGGGAAATTTATTGCTTGAAACGCAACTTCTTCTAAGCATGGGGAAACAATGTGCTGCCCGTATCATTAGGAGAAAGAGAAAAGGAGGAGTGTGTGGAAGGTGTGTGTGTGTGGGTGTCGAGGTATAGGATTTAATCAGAGACACAATGAGGGGACAGAAAGAAGGAGAGGACATCTAAGGGATAAGGGCACAATGAGATGCTAGAGATTGAAAGTAGCATGGAGTATTCCGGTGTGTGTGTGTGTGTGTGTGTCTGCGTGTGTATACACGTGTGAGACACAGACCGAGCACAGAGAATTCATTAACATGGAAAGGCAAGATAGAAGCCTTTGAAGGACAGCCATGATCCATCTGTCTGTGTGAAAACTTAAGAAAAGCTCCTATAAAGACTGTGTTGTCTGTATTGGTGCAAAATAGGAGGGTTCATAAAAAAAAAAATATATATATATATATATATTTTTTTTTTTTTTATGAACCCTCCTATTTTGCACCAATACAGATATTAAAATAATAAAGGATTTTACACGAAGTATCCAGTTCAAAAGTTCCCACAGCCTTTGGTCCTTAATATGTTGGCTTCCATGAGCATCCGTGACTGTAATCTTTTGTGATAGCTGTGCATGAGGTCCTGGTTTGTCTTAATTGTGACACCTCCAGGTCCTGTAAGTTCGTTGGTTTCCCGCATGCTCTGTACATTTGAGTTCTTTCCCTCAGTTACTGTATTATACTGTTCAGCTTTGCCATATAATTGATATATACACTACTGGTCAAAAGTGTGGGGTTGGTAAGACTTTTTTGATAAAACATTTTTGTTTTTGTTTAAGTCTATTACGCTTATTACTAAGGTTGCATTTGTATTACAAGCATTTGTTGTAATATTGTGAAATATTACAGTTTAAAATCATTTTTATTTTAATATATTTTCAAAATGCTGATTTGATACTCAAGAAACATTTCACAGTTGAAAATAGTTGTGTTGCTTAATATTTTGGTGGAATATTTTGAATTCTTTGATTAGAAATAACAAAAGAGCAGCATTTATTTAAGATCTTATGGAACAAATAAACGTTTTTACTGTAATTTTAATACACCGTAATCAATTTAATGCATCCTTGCTGAATAAAAGTATTAAAAATCTTACTGACCCCAAACTTTTGAAATGTAGTGTAGTTATGTATTTTACTGATGTTCAAGGAGGCAAAACATTAATAACCAATGGCATGTAAATGTTTGAACAGGATACATTTGTTTTGTCTTGGAATATATGTAAATATCTGTTATGCAGCTTCTTCCTAATATTTTATGTTTTTAATTTTTTAGCGTTTTAATACTGTATTTTTAAAACGTATTTCTTCTAGAAACATATTTTATTTATATTTCGTCTTAATTTGATTCTAAAAATGCTAAAACTCTTACAGATGTATTAAACATATGAGCACAACTATATAGTATGTTCTGAACATTAGGTTTTACAATGTATATATTCTGAGCAATAACAGTAAATGGCGAGTAAAGCTATTGGCAAGTGATTAAACTCATTGTAATGCCAGATTATTTTTGCATAATCATCACATTCCAGAGCAGTCATGCCCGTTAGTGAATGCACTCATTTCACAGGCTAATCAAAAGGAAGATTTATTGCTTTCCTTTTATTTTGCACATTATGTCACTAGACGTTTCAATGTGACAATATGGATTGCGCTGTTTTAGAGATGATGGTTCCTGAGAGCGGTTCAGTACTTGTAGTGACAGGCGGTCTGTTTCCACCACTCGCTGGTTGCTTTCTGTGTCATTGTCTTTAGCTGCGGCACAGTGTGTGGAGATGGATGGAGCATGTGGGTGAAGCCGCTTCAGTTTCCCCACTGCCGGTGCCTTCTTGTCACGCCAACTCTCACTAGACCAATTAATTATGATGGCCTACTTATGATGTTTAATTGTGATGATTTATAGAGTAAATAAATATATTTGTGAGGACAGCATCTGTTCTATCAGGATGAAAAAGGGTGCCGCTTTATTTCTGTTGTTGTTTTTGCTTTGTTTGTTTATTCCAAAGAAAAATAGGACATGAAGCAAAAAAATAAAAATGTAAGTATGCTCATTAGGTGTTGCAAAGGGGAAGAAAGGTAGGAAGAAATATCAAAATAAAAATGATTATAAATCTTACAGATTAGTAGCTTGAGGAGTCATCTGCAATGACATATAGCTGGTGTCATAAACCACAAATTGAAAGGTGGATCTGGATGGCTAAAGGGTATATAGCGGTAAATGTATGAAAACATTGTTTAAATTGCAAATGGAGGAAAAAAAGTGACTTTAAAATAACTATTTAAATATTTACATAGTGTTTCCTTAAATTCTTTTTTGCATCCCCAAGTAAAATACTGAAAATATAGATGCTTTGGGTTTAATTTTTTAGTGTTGACTTGGTGGCAATGCTTTTGAAAAACATTTTGAGTCCTTGGTATGTTTTTATGTGTGTGTGTTCAGAAGTTCAGGGATGCATGAGGCGAGCGGTCCCCCTGGTGAGCAGGGCCGGCCGGGACAGGGGCTTGACCCTTCTTCTGACCCCTCATCATTTCCACCGGCAGGTGACGCTGGCAATTACAGCCACGACTACTGGCCGCGTCCGGCTGCTTCTGTAGGGCCGGTGATGAATTGCAAATGGCTGGCACCCAGCGCACAACTCCAAACTCAAATAAATCTTCAGCGTGTAATAATGACAGGAGCAGGGAGAAGACTGGCAGCTATAACAAGGCAGCCAGTGTCACCCACTTACGCCAGGCTTTCAAGATCCATCATTACCTGCCAGGCCCCACGCTAAGGTGAGCCGGACATGCAGGCCCAAAAGAAAGATGTGTTGTTTGCAGTGGAGCATCCAGCCAGTCCCATCTGGCATGCTGCAAATGGGATTTCTCCCCCCCCCCAATCTTCCTACCCCCCCACCCCAATCTTCCTACCACCCCGTCTGTCACCTCAGGTAGGTTTCGGACGTCCAGTCATGGCGAGAAAAGACCAGGCTGTGTGCTCTGGTTATTTTTTAGCATATTAGCACAATGATGTCATCAAGGCCAGGGAACATAGTTTTGTCCTTTTTACTTCAATTAATTGATTTTTCTTCTTCTTTTTTTTTTTATTTCTTTTTTTTAGGCCTAGATGACACTTACTTTTTGAATAGTAGGAGGAGGACAGGAAATGATGAGGTGAAGGGAGGAAACCAGTTCGAAAAAAGCCAATCTCAGACTTGTATGAGTACCATGGCACATTTTGTCGAAGCATGTGTGCTAACCACATAAACTTGACCCCAGCAATGGTTCAGAATTCTGTCTTCTAATTTTTTTTATATACTACCATTCAAAAGTTTAGGGTCAGTACGATTTTTTTGCTGTTGTTTTTGAAAGAAGTCTCAGCTGATTTATTTGATCAAAAATACAGTAAAAATGATATTTTTATTACAATTTAAAAAACCTCTTTTCCTTTTTTAAACATATTTTAAACTAATTTATTCCTATGATGGTTTTGGCAGCCGCTACTCCAGGCTTCAATGTCACATGATTCTTCATTTCTTATCAATGTTGAAAACAGTTGTGCTTCTTAATATTTTTGATACTTTGTGATCAAAAATAAATATTTTAATTATAGAAATATAATCTGTTTTATAATAATTATATTATTTATATATATAATTGTCCTTTATATAGTACATACAGTATATTGTCCAAATCAAAAATATTATTTATGAAAAATATTGTAATGAGCAGTGCAATTTTTGAATAATAAATTATTTTCTAAATCATAATTCATTTTTTAATACATTTTTTTTAATCAACCTTTAGATATAAAGTAGACAACCTGCCATTTGCGTAAGCAGTTTTTTTTCTTTTAATTAATCTCTCACACAGTTAGCACTAACTGATCATAAATGCCTTGAGTCAATACTTCCTGTGAGATGTACAGTAGCAGCTTGCTGTAACGCTCATGTACATGGCTCATCAGTGACCTGGGAGTCCTGGACCCAGACCCTGTGAATCCCCTCTCCTCTTTGTATTGTGTGTGGTGATAAATCTTTAGCTCCCTGAGAGGTGCGGGACTGATGCAGATGGGTGAGAGGGTGATGAAACAGGACCTAACCATGGCACCCCTCTCTCTCTCTCTCTCTCTCTCTCTCTCTCTCTCTCTCTCTCTCTCTCTCTCTCTCTCTCTGGACTCTGATTGCTGTATAAACAGGGGTGTCAGGAGCTGCAGATATCACAAAGTGAAATTTAGGCAATTTGTTTCCACCCAGTCAAAGGCTGTTCTGTGGCCTATTTTTGGAGGCCCCTTTGGTGGCCTTACCATACGTTTCCACATAATTTATGGTGGCACTGTAACATATGGACTTTTCATCACTGTCCGGTCTCTCTCTCTCTCTCTCTCTCTCTCTCTCTCCTTTTCTCACACTCACCTACGCACACACTCTGAATACATTTTTCTTCAATCAAGTTGAAGATTTTGCTTTCCCTTTTCTCTAAGTTTCACAACTCCTCATATTTTTTATCTACTCCAGAAAGTACATAGTTCATAACAGAATTTGAATGGCAAATTATATCATATAGAGCACCGAGGCTAGGTTATATCACAATAACTTTGAGGTTTTGAGTCGTAACTCCAATTACAAATGTTTTTTTCTAGCAATAGTTTGTTGGTTTTAAATTAATTTCTGTGAATTTGGTCCTCCAAACTAAATTCCAGTATCATTACATTTTTGTAATCGCTGTTTGATGACAAGTCAACACCATACAAACTATTCTGGTTGAATTGCGTTCTCAGACACAAGTCTCAGATATATTTGTTTTTTTTTTGTTTTTTTTTCACAATTATGATATTTTGCTTGTCTATTGTAAAAACTGAAAATGTGCAGTGGTTTCCTAATGGAATCTTATTTTTAGCGTTAGAAATGAGTTTAGTTGTTGCAGCCATAGACGGGTTGATTCAGTAACGTTTAATATTTTCACATGAATAAGAAGTATAGTATACGTTAACACACTGCTAATTAAACGGCAGCCGGCACACGTTAGATTTATCACTGTAACGTGGTCTGGTAATTTGCTGGTGTTTACGTGGCTGATGTCTCTAAGAGCTCTGATGATGGTATGAGAGAATTGTGATTGATGTGTGACTGAACACCATTTCAAGGACTGCATTTTCTGTGTATGTTGAATAGAAACTAGCTTCATACCGGCTCCTGACTGTGACATATTTATGTGTTATCACAGCGTTTCCTGCCATTACTGACGCCTTGTCATACTGAATGTAAATGATTGATCATTGCTATCCAGTAAAAAGTGCTTGCATCACTGAAATTAAACTGAGCAAAATGCATTTATTTAAAATAAATTTTTAAGAAGCTCTTGCATGGATATTTTGATAATCTGTATTTCTTCTTGTTTATTTTATTATTAACATTAAAAGAAATAGCATTAATGGTATCAATCACTATATTTAAGTATTTTAAAACATATATTTTACAGTTTAAGCTATTCATTAACAATAAATACTCCAGTTTTATTGGATATTTGTATACAATACATCTACCTTAAATTTGTAATTAATTGTGC
Source organism: Rutilus rutilus (assembly GCF_951802725.1). Taxonomy (NCBI): domain Eukaryota; kingdom Metazoa; phylum Chordata; class Actinopteri; order Cypriniformes; family Leuciscidae; genus Rutilus; species Rutilus rutilus. The sequence continues at coordinate 23,732,734 of NC_140226.1, read as the reverse complement.
TGGATTACTATGCAATTAAAACTAAACATTACACTGATTTAAATTGTGTTCTTCCAGTGGGAAATAATAGTTCATTTCAGTATCACATTTGATGTGTCATTCATGCAGGTGTTTGTGTAAAACACTTGCACTTATTAGACACATGCAGTAATTTCCCACTGAGACTCTTTGAGAGATATTCAGTGATGCTTAGCACCAGTCTGGCTGTTTAGTTAATGGATGAGACGTGTTACTGATGTCTCCCTCTCTGATGTGCCGGAGCCGTAACCTTCACAGACAGCATAGCAGTTTGTTTCTGACTCATCCTCCTTACATTTATAAACACCAGCATGAAAGCTTTAGTTTTCAAGTGAAACTGGAAATCCACTACCTTCAGATGCACACTGAGTGAATGTCTGTTTTTGTCACATGACTGCGTTCATATGAGGTCATGACTTTGTCACCTCAGCACTTGTCTTGGTCTATTCTTCTTTTGAGAGAAAGCTATATATATAATATATATATATTATATATATAGCTTTCTCTCAAAAGAAGAATAGACCAAGACAAGTATATTTATATATTTATTTTATTAAATTTAATTTTGACATTTAGAATTTTGAATTATAAATCATTTGATAGCTGAATTCACTTTAGTATTTTTTCATATAAATCTAAAAACCTAATTGTTTGTAGATATTAATCGTCACTTAATATCTATTTGATTTTTGATAGTAAATGCGGAAAAGTAGCACAATACATTTTTTTATCAAAGTGGCACAGTAAGAGAATGATGTAATTACTAGATTAGATTATTAGATTTAAACTATTAGGTTTACTATTGAATTAAACAATAGCAAATAATGATACATAATGTTTTGGGGATTATATTCTGTTTTTATTTTATTTTTGCAGACAAAAAAGAAATTTACACGCTGAATTATTTCTACACATTCAGTTTGGGAAACACTTTGCCTTTTGTTATTGAGGACTGACTTCTCACTTTGCGATTAAGATGATTTACATTGTTTAAAGTTCTTTGTGGGAATTAACTTAGTCTCCATTAAAACACAAAAACTGGTACAATTGTGTAATGCCTCACAGAAATGGAAAGAGTCAAAACTGAGCCTCTGATACTGCCTGTACTGCGCTGTGCTATTGATTATTTCTGCCAAAAAGTTCCCCTGGGGACCCACTCTATGTTTATATAGCCATTCGTTCACATCAATATATCTATCCTGTATTTTTTATGACACTGTTCAAAATTGTATGCTCTTATGAAACCGCTGCATGACCACGTCTCTCCTGTTGGCATGTGGAAGCCAAACTTCAGATCAATTTAAAAACAACAGCAGCACTCATACAGATCTAGCTGTGGGGGGTTTAATAAGTTGTCAGGTTGTTGCTTTACTTTTTACTAAGTGTATGGAGGGGGATGTATAGAAATGTGGATTGGTGTGGTGAGTGTAATAGCATATGACGGCTGGGGCAACATTCGGGCGACGTTATATTGTACCCCACGCAACCTCCAAGAAACCTGCCCCTCATATTAGCACAGTGTTTGTTTCAGTGAAGTCAAATGCAACAATAGTCTCCTAGATTCCGTGCTATAGTGCTGTGTGTATGAAAAATAGATTGTGTGTGTGTATGATTGCAGGGTTGCTGCTCTGTGACTCATGTTGCCCTCAGTTAGCCAGCAGAGGCCACTCACAGCATATCATACAGCTGACAGTCAGATGCTACACACAGTTCTGAGTGCGTTCACCAGCACACACACATTCCCACAATCAAACATCCACATGCCTAGTCCTTAATATGTTTGTGTACTTACAGCATTTCCTTTAAATGAGCTCTGTGTTACATTTTAATTCTTTTATCATTTTATTTAGCTTTCTCTCAAATTTGCATCTGTATTCTAATTATTTTAATATTTTAACTTTATTTGATAACATTTTTTTTGCATTTCTGTTACATGTTTAGAATTACAAAATGTATATTTTATATCTTTAACTATGTAAATATGCATTCATATTTTATATCTTTAACTATGTAAATATGCATCTAGTCTTTTGTTCCCATTTTAGCATTTCTACAAGCCTTCTAGGCTGATCAGATGCAGACGATCATCAGTCAGTCGCTTGTAAAAGCTGATAAATGATTTATCCATGAAAAAATATTAACTGGAGTCTGGACAATTGATCGGCCGATGATAAATGCAAGGCATGTGGATTACAGGGGAGAGCTGAAAGGCAGTAAATACAGGTGTCATTTTGCTGTAGCACACCATGTTATACGCTGCCATCATGCAACTCTAAAATCACCTAAGAGTGTCATCTTATAGATTCATCACACTCACATATGGCTTTTTTAATCCTTTTCCTTTATGCCATGATATTGTAGTCCTGTGAATCTTAAAAATAGTCCTTCAGCCCTTTAATGGTTTATATAATCAAAATGGAAAAGTTGATAATTATTCTTTATTGATTTATACTCTAAAATCCATTCATTTTCTGGTTTTAGAATGTACACTGAAAAATGAAAAATTATTTTCTTTGGCTAATGAACAAATGATAAGTATATATATATATATAAAACATTTTTTTTAACTAACAGTACTTGCACTAACAATTTGTACTTATTCTTAAAAAACAGAGAACAGTTCTAGTTTAAAACGCACAGTGCCAGTCTTGTCTCCCCGATCAAATCAGCGGCTCATCCCGTCATACAGAAGCGTGCGGTATGCCATGATCCGCCTGAGAAATTAAAAAAAGGGAAGTGTTTCTGTCAACCTAAGCCCAGGATTCACGATCCAATCCACCACGGAGGACTAATGAAATCATCCTAATCCTTCCACCTCCCCTCACCCTCCTAATGCACATTCATTCACTATTCTATCTTTACCAGGGGAAAGGGAAGCCGAATCAATATAGTCCACAGCTTTGAAAACCGTCAGGAAATAAAGCCTCAGAAATGAAGACATATGTGCTTGTTTCGTGCATTGCATTTCGTCTCATTCCGCATGCTTTATTCAATTGGCAGTAAGTAAAGGAAATCTCACTGATAAAGGCATATAAGGGAATAAACCTAATCACTCTTCAGCCCTTTTTCTTTGTCGTTCTCCTCTCTCTCTCTGAAGGTTGAGGAAATTCCAGCCTTTGGAATGAATCTTTTCCTGTAATCGGTCCCTGAGGCTATGTCATAATTCTGTATACAGTATCACGATAATGACATTCCAATAATCATACGCATCATAAACCCAGGCTCTCGGGTCCGCAGAGTGAGAACGATCAGACGCTCTGTGTCACGCGGCTGACCTGTAATGTTACAATGATGTGATTGGCCATAATCCCACTGTGGATATGAGTTGCATTAACTTTTAATAATGGTTTCCCCCTCATTTACAATAATTTTTATATGACTAAACGATAGTTGAAGAAATTCAGCTATGCCACTAGTGTAACTAAAAATAATTACCAGCAAAAAGAATTTTCAAACTGATTTTCCGAACACTATCATTGGTCAGACAATCCTATAGCGACACCCCAAACTCATGCCATTGGTTGAGCCACTGTTGCTATTGATAGCTGGAATAAACAAGCACAAAGAGAAACTTGATTACACTTTCTGGAAAGATCAATGCAAATTTGTTATTTTACGCATTAAGATGACATTGGAGAAAGTATTTTAACGTTTAAAAAAATATATAAAAGAAAATTAAAAATGTAAAAAAATAAAACTCTTGGTTAGTGTAAATCGACACATTATTAAGCTTTCATTTGAGTGTATTTATAGTGTGTATCTAGCACAGCTTCACCTAGCACACACACATCTTTTACACTCTGTTACTCCCACTTCTCAAAAGACTACTTTCTTAAACCCACAGGTAGTAAACAACCAATTTTATTCTCAAGAATAGCCTCAGCTTCCATCAACCTCATGTTTATTTTCGAGCCGTGCGAGGGGAGAGAGCCCAGCGCAGAGTGGTATTGTGATATTTGTGCTACGATAAGTCCATAAATAAGATTAATACGGCATAGAGGAGGTTGTCGGCAGGCCGGGCTAAAGGAAATAAGTTGGCTGTGAACAGAGAATACTGTAAACTGAATGAATCAGTGGGGTCCAGGGCCAGATAATGTGATCATGAGTCCATGTAACTCAGCATGACAATGGGCGCAGGCTTCTCTGCCTCCATGCTTCACTGTTGAGAATGGATTACAGAGCTCCAGTGGCACGCCGTAGACCCATTTTCAACCTGCCACTGAGATAGCAGCCAGATTAAAGTCCACACATACACATGCGTACACACACATGTAGCCAGCCAGAACAGAACCAGACGTGACACTAACATAGACATGTGTCCATGCACTCCATGAACACACATAGTCGACATACAGTACACAAGCACAAGTAGAAGTGAGTATATCTGTACATTAAAGATCCTATGAATTGGTCAGCAACTTGTGTTGATGTGTTTCCTATTGAAACAGAAAACGTTTGGGTGTGACATATCGAATGGCTTGTCTCTTTTGTTTTAAATGGTTAATTGGCTTTATAAATTAGTCAGCCACCAACACTTATTTGTTACTTGTTAGAAGGTGGTAATACACGGTGTTGCTTTCTCATTCTAGAAAGCATTTGATTCAAATTAGTCTTTTAAAATGTGAATATACAGTATTTGCTAAAAGTGAATTGTCAACTACTAGGGGTACATTAGCATATATAGTACCATTCAAAAGTTAGTTTTTTTTAATGTTTTTGAAAGAAGTCTATTATGCTAGCCAAGGTTGCATTTATTTAGATAAAAAATACAGTAAAAACAGTAATGTTGTGAAATATCTTTACATTTTACTAACTGTTTTCTATTTTAATATATTTAAAAAAGTAATTTATTCCTGTGATGGCAAAGCTGAATTTTCAGCAGCAATTACTCCAGTCTTTAGTGAAACATTGTCCTTCTGAAATCATTGTAATATGCTGAGTTTTTTGCTCAAGAAAAATGTTCTTATTATATTCAATGTTGAAAACACTTGTGCTGCTAAATATTTTTGTGGAAACCGTGATGCATTTTTTTTTTAGCATTAATTGATAAATAGAAAGCACAGTCTTTATTTAAAATAGAAATCTTTTGTAATATTATAAATATCTTTACTGACACTTCAATTTAATGCATCCTTGCTGAATTGAAAGGTTAAAGGAAATTATACTGTTAATTTCTTTAAAAGGGTAATGTAGAGGACCTCAAATCTAATAGGACTAAAACACACAAAACTCACAGACTATACACATTATCATAATACAATATGCAAATCAATCCAGATGACACGCTTGCATGCCTGTACACTTCGATAGTCCGCAGGCCACGGGCGCATATGCACATCACACAATGTGAGAAACACTCGCACAATTCCAAAGACTACATCTGACAAGTTTTCATTGGCCTGTTGTATGGATTGGTATATTCACAGAAGTAATCCTTATTACCCACAGTCCTGGGGGACCCATTTACATCGATTTCTCTTCCTCCCTCATTTTTTCTCACTTTTTAATGCTTATTCCATGAATCATTTGCCTTTCCACACTCTCGCTCGCGGATTACACACATTCGCCTCCTCTCCCGTTCTCACAGTGCTCTCATGCTCTTTATCTCAGCATCGAGCTGCCTCCTGGTGCTCAGCGGCAATTTCAATAAGTTGTGGGTTCGACGCCCTTATTTAAATCACTTAGAGTGGAATGGCACATAACAACAATAACAAATTACTATACAGTCAGTCTTTGGTGCAATTAGGTTACAGTATGATTAAATACGAATGCCGTCTAGTTGCCGGTGTGTAATTTGGGCCTAGCAGGAGGTTGTGGGAGGCCAAGATGATAACAGTTTGTGTGCATGTGCGTGTTTGTGCTGTCTGCCGGTGGACCACTTCATTACTGGTGTGTGTACACTCGGCACGCGGTGGGAGGGAGATAGCCTCCCTGAGGAAGAGCGCACTGCATCTTCCCCCCGCTGACAGGCCCGCATACATCACCACCCTCCTTCCAGTCAGATGCACTTCTCCCTCCGCACTCTCCCTTTATTATCCATTTATTCCCCTTGCTCTTTCTGTCTCTTTGCTTCTCTCACCTTCTCTCTCTCCCATTCTCTCATCCACCCCCTTTTTGTCACCCCTTTGATTTGTTTCTCTTGACTTTCTTGCTCAACAGTCTCATTATTATCGCTGAGTATCATTAACATTAATTATTATTCTTGAAGTTGCCCTTGTGCTGTTTTAAACACAAACATGGGTCCAAAATGAACATGACACTTCACACATCAGCGAGGATCAGAGTAATTCTGACAAGTTTTGTTAAATTAATATTAAGATATTATATTAATAATTAATATTATAATTTAAAAGCCACCTTTTACCTGCAATTGTTCCATGCTGAGTATTTATTTTAGACTCCGTCTGTACGCTTCATTTAATTGAACTATGCAGTCACCTGTCTCTCCTCTCATCGGATAAGCTCATTTTCTTGTGGACGCAGCCAGAGCACTTAAATTTAAAGTTGAATCAGAGCCTCTTTTCATTTCATCCTCTTTTTCCCGTCTTTTTTTCTTTTTTGCCTAATGTGTTACACCATCAAGACAATCAATACCATCATGGCAAATATTGATATCAGATATTTCCCAGACTATGAAGCAGTATCCCATTGAATGCATAGATTACCATGCTTTGTTTTTTTTTCTGCTGCCTTTTGTTAAGCAGTAGCAGCAGGCATGTAATCATGCCAGAGAAGAACTTAATGATATGAAAGAGAATTGATTTTCCAGAAAGAGATTCAACTTTGATAAGGTATTAGTATAAGAGAGAAAATGCTGTGAATCTTCATTATGGCACTTTGATATGCACTGGCACCATTATTAATAGAGAAAAAGAAAGACAAATGAATCTTGAAAATAGATTCTCACATTTAAGAAGGAGATAGAATTAGGTGTCTAGTTGGAGGAGTCTGCTGCAAGTTTAATAACACTTTTCTTTGAAGATAATACTGAAATTAGGCAAAAATGGAGATACAGTGAAAATTCACTGTACTGTGTTAAACACGGAGGATTTGTGTGTTCCTTGGGATCAGTTTTGACCATATTGGTAATGCAGAGCAAACAATGAGAACCCAAAAGATAGATGAAATGGTGTGAAAGCTCCAGATGAAATTTACTGACTTGACTTTTCATTTTCAAGAGTATTACTGGAGATTGGAAGTATGAGTAGGATCATGGGACACTGACTTTACTGGGTGATCTTTTCTTCCTCTGAAAAACGTGACATTATAGAGTCTTTTTCTGAGGGAAAAATAATCTGAGAAGCAGGAGATTTAAGCAAGTGTCAAAGATCATGAGAATAATAAATTCAGTAAGGTGCATCCAAAATTTCTGTGTCATGTGACATATCTGACATATACCCATTCTGACATGCACTGTAATGCAATAAAACTGCACAGTTTGGATTGTAGCAATTAATAGTTCCCCCTAGTAATGTTCCATTTTAACTTTGATTTATTTTTTTATGAATCAGTTTTTATATGGCACATTATGATATCATTACTGCATATTTCTACTACTGCATATATGGTTTGCGACATGAATTAGGCATGTGTTATTGTGTGCATGGTTGGCCATCAGAAGGGAAGTGCTCATTAAAAACTGCCAGCAGGTAAAACCTCTTTCCTCTTCTCTGCTTCTCATCCCTCTCTCCCTTCATCTTTCAGCATCATAGTCTGTTCTGTTTTTCTGTGTAGAGTTGGTCACCCTTGTTGATCCTGTCCTGGCTCAGCAGTGTTTGAACTGCATTGTGTGACTGTCAATCATGAAATATACTGTCCTCAATGAAAACAGCACTATGGGCAAAATGCTGATGGTGCACGGATGTCTGAGAAAAAACTGGCTTTAGGGTGCAATTACAGTAGAGGTTCCTCAAATCAGGTAAAGTGACCAATTAAAAACATTCGTAAAATTCATTCATCCAATCAAACAGAGAAGTCTTGTTTAAAACATGAATTCAAGGGAATTTTGCACTGATATAGGACCTCCCATATGGCCGATTTGCTTTACTATAATTAAGTAAACCTCAAGATCCTAAATCTGTGTTGACTTTCTCAGACTCACTGACTTATGCTCATATAAAGGTAAGACAAGTGCTGGTCATTGAGGGATTGTTTCATTTATAGCTCTGAGGTCTTTCCTGATGTTCATCAGTGGATACAAATCACTACCTTTTATCACTCTGGCCCAACAAAGCAAATTATTCAGCTGTTATTTATCTTCAAGAACAACTTGATATACCTCACCCTGTACAATCACAGCTTTATCATCTGTTAATGAAGGTTTAGTTCATTTGTTGGCCTTTGACAAACATTTTGTTGATGATAGAGATAATTTGATAATAGGAAACGTCTGTTTGCCATATTTCTTTGGTTACAGATCTAGGGTGTCATTTTTGTGGTGAATTTATGGAGTGCAATTTGCCCTGCCACATGATCATGTAGTTATTTTAAATGTTTAATTAAAAAAATCTATTTTTGCAGAGGTTTACAATTACTCTTTAAAAAAAAAGTTTTTATTTATATTTTTTTTAATTAATTTTAGAAATTCTTAAAAATTACACTTATGGTAACATTGTGACAATTAGTAAAACAATGTAATGAATGTTTATGTTGAATGAAACTTTTGGTTTTATATAGCACACTTGGTATTTAATATTATTTAATTAATATTGTAATAATAATTCAAATATGATTTACTATTATAGTTATTGTTGTTAATATTAAAATGTGTTTTGTGTAGTCTAAGGCTGGATACGAATTTAAGATACAGGAGTATTACACACATCAAGGTATATACACCATGTTTAAATTTAAAGTTTGTGACCGATATATCAGTAATCGGATATTTTTACTCTTCCATATCAGTATTAGGCCCAAAAGACCACTGAGTGTCAGGCTATAATCAATCAAAATATAAATTCGTAGTGTTTGAGATTGTTGTAATTTTTTTGTGGTGATGACTGGCAGCTGTTGTGAACTAATGGATCATTCGTCATGACATTTGTTGCGTTACACACAACAAGGGCTTGAGGAACACAGTGGAAGGTTCGATGCTTTCAGTGCGGTGCCAGTCGCAGCCTAATGAAGATTAATTCACTGAAGCTCAGACAACAGGCGAAAGAAAGAAACTTTGCTCTGTAAGTCTGAGCATGTCTGCAGGGCTGCCCCTCTCCCATCAGCCACTACGATGAAACTAGACAACTGTCACACCACGACACGTCACACTCCTGACACAGACTGCTCACTGTCACATGGCAGCTTTTTCACACACTCTATCATTGTGTTCTTTCGTCGTGCATCACATGCACTGCATTACTTTTCCGTTCCAGCAGCGCAAAGACCCTCCCTCTGTAAACGATTCAGCGCTGTTCAGATGGTTTTATTTTCTATTTGTCCTCTCAAGCTAAGGCTAAGACTTACATCTTGCAGATGTCTCCAGCAATTTCCCCTCTGTGCCGATCTGGCCACGGGTTATCATCTTCTTGCCCTTTTCATTTCTTCTAAATGCTGTTTTGTCTTCCCCTGCAAGTTTGTTTGTTTATCTGGCTTTGGCAAGCTCTACTGTTTCCGACTTGGCAATGTTGAAAATTGCAGGGTGAAAAAAATTCACCTCAAGAGGATGCATGTAATATCGCATGTGACGGCGCCTTTTGCGGCCACTTAGCTTGCTAGCACGAGCGCCCGATCCTCTCCTCTCCTTCTTCTGTGCTGTGCACTTTCAGTTTCCCCTGTGGGGCAGTGATGGCTTGTGACAGTGGCCGCTGCTGGCTTAGGCGGTGCGTGATTGTGGAGGGAGAGTTGCGGAAGGAGGCAAAGAGAGATAGGGTTCTCGGCCCCCTTATGTTGTGACACTGCCAGGGCCCCCTACGCTGGCACTACAGCTGATGCTCTGTCCGGCCCCATCCCCGTCTGCTTGACGCTGAGCGTTCTTGCCAAATGCCAGGAACCATAGTCACATCTGCCCATTTCGGGCGGCCTGGTAGCGGCAGGCCGCCTTCGGGCCGGTGCGGGCCGGGGGGCACGTGCTAGCCGCTTCTGCTGATCCACTGACTGACAAGCGAGTGAGAAACGGAGAAACAGAGTACCTGTTGTCTACGCTTCACTCTTGATCGCTGTTGACACATATAGCTGTCACCACTGCATCAGACGCCAGGCTCTCAGGCTATGCAGACTGTTTTTTTTTTTCAATAGCAGATATCTCATGCGAGGTGTCTCGGCCCTGTTCAGATGCAGCTTGCAGCATGAGGTTAACAAACTGGAATAAATGCAGAGAGAAAAGGCTACCAGGAGCCAGATGTGTTTGTGTGTGAGCGGATACATCTCTTTCCCTCATTGCTAAATTTCAGTTTCAACATAGTTCACTCAGAGTCCACAAAACCTGGCCTAATTGTTGTTAATGGTTGACAGACTTTGCATGCACCTTTCTGTGCATAAAATTTGATTGTTCACTGGTAGTTGGTCATAAATGAAGAATGTGGATACTAAGAAATGGTAAACTGGCTGCAAAATGCGCTCAAGCACTTTTAGGTTTTTTGTTTTTACAGTACATCGTACAATACAATTCAGTTTACATTTTATAACCAAGTTTTATTTAAAAATCATTTTATGAAATCAAATTGGATTTAAAATAGATGTTAGGGAAAAATGAATTTAGTTTCCCATAGCATAAAACCTGTTGATTTTAGTGTTTATGTACATAAAAACAAAAAAAATTGTAATATTTTTATTTATTTATATACAATCATCGTATTGTTTGGATATTCTTAGTCACTGAACAAATGGTAGTGGGAAAATACTTGTATAATTAATAAATACTTGTCCTTTATAATACTTGATATGAAAAAGTTTGTTACACTTTATTTGGTAACACTTTATTTTACAGTGTCTTTGTTACACATTACATGTAGTTACTGTAGTAAAAACTATAAACTATGCATAATTACATACAACTAACACTAAACCAAACTCTTACCCTATAGTAAATACATATAGATAATTATTATTACTCAGTACTTAAATGTACTTACACTGTAACTGTTCCGATTATGGACTCTTATTTTGAAATTCTGTTTTGTTTCCTTAGTTCCTGTATCCCTGCTCTGTTTAGTTTTGAATTCCTTTGTTTCTGATTATTCTCTCATTTATTTCTACTGTATGATTACTTATAATTATCATCTGTGTTGTATTAGTTCCTTGTCAATCCCTATATATACTCCCTGTTCAGTTTTGTCCTCTGTCGGTTATTGTCTTATGCAATGTGTTCATCGTTAAAGTCTATTTAGAGACTTCCTAATTTCTGCATGTTGCTTATCCTCCCAGAACGTTACCATGTACTGATTAATATTTAGTACAGATTAGGAATAGATTTTGGTTTATGGTTTGTTGCATGTAATAATTGCATTATTATTTGTATTCATTAATTATGCATGAACATACATGTAATGTATATAACAAGGACACTGTAAAATAGTGTTACCAAAAAGTTCAATTTATTAACATTAGTTAATGAATTTGGCATCGCTGAACTAACAATACACTTTTTTTTTTAACAGAAATTAATCAAGGTTCATGTTACTTTATAAATACAAAGTTAATGTTAAAATGATATTCTGCTTCATTGTTAATTCATTCCTTCATAATGCATCAACTAAAATGAATTTATACAAATGTAATTTTTTTAACACTTTACAATAAGGATAATTATTTAACATTTAACTACCTTAGTTAACATGAACTAAGAATGAACAATACTTCAGCATTTATTAATCTAGTTAATATTAATTTCAACATTTACTAAGTTATTTAAAATCATTTAATCATTTAGTTGTATTTGTTAACATTAGTTAATGCACTGTGAACTGACATGAACAAACAATGAACAGCTGTATTTTTTTTATTAACTAACATTAACAAAGATTATTAAATACTGTAACAAATATATTACTCATTGTTAGTTCATGTTAGTTAACTAATGTCAACTAATGAACCTTATTGTAAAGAGTTACCAAAAAAAATGTTATGTAGAAATTAACATTAACCTAAGCGTAACTCTGCAAAGTAGTGTTCATTGTTATTTCATGTTAGCTATTTCATTAACTAATTTTAACTATTATAATCTTATTGTTAAGTGATCAACAGACATGTAAGCCAGTTTCTTTCAGGACAGTATGTTGCTTATGTGATTTGCAGTAGTTCTTCTCTGCCTCAAAGGGTGTTTGGTTTATAGGAGCATCTGCTCAACCAGCCTTCCCTTAAAATCATCCCATGGAATAAAAGCACACAACTGAACCTTGCAGTGAAGCTGTGAAGATGTCACTTTTGGCATAAAGCAGGAGCTGTGGTGCTCATGTGAGAGGCATATTGTTCATATCCCCTTCCATTTCCCCATAATCTCTTTTGATTTTAGTCCATCTGCACCTCATGTTTCATCGTAGAATTTTCATATACTTTTACAGGCAATTTTAAACACAAATAATACAGCTGATGTGCCCACCTCCCTCTAAAAAAATGTATAGCCTGAGGTTTACCACCTTACCTCCAGGGTTGCCTTTCCTCCTTGCTTTAAAATGAACCGTGTGAGCTGCACCTATGCAGTGAATGCGGAGGAACTGAACTCGTGCCCCACTCGCTCCCCAATGTGAAGGGCTGCATATTCTGCTTAATGGAAGTAGAATTACATGTTTTCACCAGGGAAGTGCAGGAATTGAGGGAGAGGGGATAGGTGAGAGGGAGGGAGGTTAGACTGTTTAGGTTTTTTACACTGGCACTGGCTTTTATGATAAATACATTGAGGTGCACTGTGACTCTCCATTAGGACATTAGAGTCAGAGCGCACAGAGGTGATTAAAGGCCTCAACGTGTGTGTGTGTGTGTGTGTGTGTGTGTGTGTGTGTGTGTGTGTGTGTGTGTGTGTGTGTGAAAGGATGAGGGATGTGGATTGGTGTGTTTGTCATGGTGCCATGTCCGTAGGTTCAGAGTCAGGCAGGTTTCCCAAAAAATGCATGCTCTTTTGTTTTACAAACAATACAATGAAAATAAATGTATTCTTTATTTTTAGGCCTATGTAGATAATACAGAATATTTAAAAACACATCTGCTAAGCTCCACCTTACACTTACTGATCTTATCAACTGTTGCCATCTGCCATTGTATAATGATGTAAGACTATGGAGGATTTGCATGTTTGGATATTTTTGAAAGAAGTCTCTTATGCTCACCAAGGCTGCATTTATGTGATTGAAAAAAATACAGTAAAACAGTGACATTGTGAAATATTACCATTTCAAATAACTGTTTTCTATTTTAATAGATTTTATAATGCAATTTATTCGGGTTGGCAAAGCTCAATTTTCAGCAGTAATTACTCTAGTCTTCAGTGTCGTATGATCCTCCAGAAATTATTTAAATATGCTGATTTGGTCCTTAAAAAGCATTTCTGATTATTATCATAAATGTTGAAAACAGTTGTGGAGCCCAAGATGCATTTTTTCAGGATTTTTTTTTTATTAGTTTAATCCTTGCTGAATAAATTAATTTCTTTAAAAAAATAACAAAAAACAATCTATACTGACCCCCAAACTCTTGAACAGTGTAGATACAAACATGATTTGTGGCTTCGACTTGTTCATTGCCTCAGTCATGGTGTAGTTGCATGCATGTTTTATGTGTTGTTTTGTTGCTCATTTATGGTCTGTTATTTTATTTTCTTATTTGCCTGACACTAAGAGCATCTTTTACAAATTAATGTCAAGACAGACAAGCTTTAACTGTTACATCTGCAGAGGCAAAATTAAAATAAGGCTTGAGGATCTGACTGTGTGTGGAGGGTCCACAACAGGTAAATTTATACCACTTGTCTCCCATCTAACATCTTCCGACCTAGGCCCTTTACCACAGCGAGCCTCTGACAGCCTGATAGTTTTGGAGTTTCTATTAGGCATATTGCATGGTTGAGGGCGTCCAAAGATTGGTTACATTTTGTTCTGACGGCATTAGCGCTCTTCATATGGCCCATCAGCGCCTGTCGACTTGCTGTGGTGATCTATGATTCTCCCATCACACTCGTATAAATCACACACTAAAAGCATTTTCCCTTCCATATTCTCCCCCGTCAAATTTATAATGTTGTAAAAAAAAAAGAAAAGAAAAATTACTCTTTGACGAGTTCTTCACTCCTCCCCATCCCTTCTTCGCTACAATGCAATAAAATATGGCATATTTTCAAATTACACCATTCCCTTATCACTGCTGTAGTAATTATCAGTATTTTTAGTGTTTTGAAATCTGAATTGTGTTCTGAATTGTTTGTGATTGCTCACAGAAAGTCTGGTCTGACCCTGAGGTGTTGGAAAGCATCCTAATTACTGACGTCGTGCCGCTTGACCACAAACAATTGGACGTACAGCCCAGCGCCATTTATGTGTCTCAGTCACTAAATGCAAATCATGGAGGCACTCAAGTGTAACGCCTTTCAAATCCTATCGCCGCTCCTTTCCACCCTCTCATCTGAGCGCACTCGCTCAGCTCAGCGTACGAGACGAGAGCTCCAGTCTTGGTTGACTTGTTTGTTATTACTGGCAGTCTTGAAATTAGCAATCTTCCCATTCAAAATAATTGTCGCTGTTGTTATGTCGCGTGGTCTTTTTCATACAAAAAATTGATGCTGAAATCTTACTCTTAGTGCATTTGTTTTAAACTAAGAGGTTGTTGTTGTTGTTTTAACCTCGGTACATCTTTAAGAGAGCATAGATGTTTTGTTACAGATGGAATTGGATTGACGATTGTGGGTTAATGGATTTAACCTTCAAGATATTCTATCCTTAAAAGTGCTCAGTAGAGGGAGTGCCATACAGTGAAGTTAGATGTGACGATGTAATTCCCGAGTTAAATACCCGTAACACCTGTTTTTTTTTTTTAATGAAAAGAGTTTAGCATCATGTTTGCCAGTCTGATCCACCAGAAATCCTGAACATTATTGTAGATTTGAAAAAGAATTATCACTTTTTGAAAACTCAATCTACCCTTTGCTTGAGGAATAAATGATATGCAAATCCATTTTATGAAAAGATTTGATTCCTGTGAAAATATAAAAAATGATTCCTGTGTATGTAAGTTTGGGAGCTTGTTTTTTTAATCCTTCAATCATAGCTTAAGGTTATATAAAGCCGAATCTCATTAAAGTATTTGTAGGTATTCGCACATGTTTGAATACGCTGAATGTAAATACAAACATTTGCATTTGTTTATTGTAGATGTGATTGATTTAGATATATTTTATTACTATTTAAAATAACAGTTTTCTATTTTAATATATTTAAAAGTGTAATTTGTGTAAAAAAGTGTAAAATTATTTTTCAGTATCATTACTCTAGTCTTCAGTGTCACATGCATGACATTTCAGAAATGATCCCAATATGATGATTTGGTGCTCATGAAACATTTCTTATTATTATCAATGTTGAAAACAGTGGTGCTGGTTAAAGGGGTCATATAATGCCATTTTTGTACAAGTTAATATGATTCTTTAGGGTCTAAATGAAAAGTTTGTAATATACTTTAATTAAAAATTATCATTAGTATTGTAAGAAAACACTAATTTTACCTGGTCAAAAACAGCTCTGTTTTCAGCACGCCATTTAAGTGCATGTGTCTTTAAATGATAATGAGCTTTGCTCACCCCACCCCTCTGTTTCTGTGGGGCGTTTTGACACAATACACGTGGAGTGTTGCCTTGACAACAGTTGAAGGTATATTTTGGAGAAAGAATGGCAGCGGGAGTCTCTGAGGACACATTTGTGCAACCGTATCAATTTGAACCGGAGTCGGACCCGGAACAAGATGACGGCCCCGAAGAAGTTCGACGATTAAGGCTCGAACAGGACGTTTCTGAATGGTTGGTTAACGTAATGTCACTTTGATCTATCTTTGTATGTACTGGCAGGGTAGAGTAGTGAGATACGAACGCTATGTGTTTACTAATAGATCATTGACAGATTGATGTTACAGCTAATGGTCATGAAAAACTTTTTTTCGGTAAATGTAGGCTTGTCAGTGACGCGTAACGTTATCTATGCAGTGTAAGGTACAACTGTCAGGGCTGAAGCACTAAAATTTTACTGATCTGTTTAAAAAATAACCAGTCTGTGAGACTATGACTGTGACAGTCATTAGGCACATAAACAACACATACTTAGACAGGAGCTAATACCTTTTTTACCAAATATTTACTGATCAATGTTCTCGTTTATAAAGCAGTCTGGTGAGAAATGATTCGCGCAAACATGAAAGCATTGACGTTGATCGTGGGGAATATTCCCTTCGAAAACAAAACTCAGCCACTGCGTCTTCAGCGGTTCGGATTTAGGAACATCAAAATGACTGCTGTGTTCGTTATTACACCCAAGAACAGAACACCACAATCGCTTAGACGCCATTCTGCTCCAGCGTATCAACAATGCGGACTATGATGACAGCTCGCTCAGGGCGGGTCTGTGTTGAAACGCTGCTGTCAATTAACAGTCGTGGGAGGGGCGTCACACGGTCAGGCGGCTCAATTTGAGACAGGGGAAAACGTATAAGGAGATAAAAAAAAAAAAAAACACTGGATGGATTTTTATCATTATATGATGGTTGTGTACAGGCACTGGCAACACACATTTCAGTACAATCAACCTGTAAAAGTGCATGTACCATTATATGACCCCTTTAATATTTTTGTGGAAATCATGATATCTTTTTTCAGGATTCCTTGATGAATAGAAAGTTCAAAATATATATATATATATATATATATATATATATATATATATATATATATATATATATATATATATATATATATATATATTGTTTTTTTTTTATATATATATCAGGGTGGCCGCGGGTCCTTAAAAAGTCTTAAAATGTCTTAAATAAAGTTTTCCTAATAAAAGGCCTTAAAAAGTATTAAAATGTCTTAAATTCAGATTCGATAGGTCTTAAATATTTCTGGTCACGTTACCGCTAAAATGTCTCCAGTCTGACGAACCTGATGTCCGTCAAATAACCAGTGAAGCATCAAATTCGCGTCTTTGCATTGACTTTGTATGTAATCTACTCGCGCAAACAATTAAATTCGCGTTTGGTGTGAACACACCATAAGAGACGCCGGTGCGACCACAACATTGCCCAACATCAAATGGCAAACGTATAATGCAAGCGGAACGAAACTGCTCGTTATTGTGTGGTTTAAGGACCGTTTATCAGTTTGGACCAGTGCAGCGCGAGCCGATCGTGATCATGCGACACTGTTACTACACAGCGCTAATAAGAGATGCAGTAAAGAAAGCATTTGAATTCGCCACAGAACTGACAGAAGTAATAACATCGCTGCGAGATCTAGTGAGAAACATTCATATGTCTCCGTTATTAACGGATCAAAAGCGTTGACATGGAAACCAGGAAGAAACATTGTGCCATGAATGAACTATCAGTGTCCACAGATCAGCAACATTCACCATGGATTTACTGTAGTAACACTAACTGCAACCATAGAAGTTTGGCAGGAATAGTAGGCTATAATGCCTTCAAGTAACATTACGTCGGTTTTATTTTGACATTATGAATACAATTGCTGCCCTCAAATGTTAATCTGAACTAAAATAATCCTTTGTTTATAACTACTACAATATGACATTTCATTTTTTCCAAGGAGCTGTTTTGTTTTATATGCTCCTAAGAAGAGTCAATTATAGCTCTAGAATTGCTCAAAGTAAAAAAAATATCATACTTTATGATGTTAGTTTTAATATAAAAAAGAATAAAAAATTTAAATCAAGGAAATTTCTCTGGCATTTATTTCTTTATGCTGTATCAAAAACGTACCGAACCGAACCGAACCATGACACAAGTGTATCGTATCGAACTGAACCGTGAATTTTGTGAACCGTTACACCCCTAATATATACGCATGTAATATAATGTGTATTTCCATCACAGGTTTGGTCTTAAATTTCATTCAAAGTGGCATTAAAAAGGTCTTAAAAAGTCTTAAATTTAACTTGTTCATATCTGTAGACACCCTGTATATAATCTGAAAGACTGTTTACGGTTACTTTGATCAGTTCAATGTGTCCTTGCTGAATAAAAGTCTTTATGAACTTATGAAAACTTATGAACGGTAGTGAATATGAACTAAAAACGGAAACTATTGAAGTGTTTTTAGTACTTATTGAGTTCATGTTAGTACTTTGGGTAAACATTTAAAATTTTACGAATCTCAAATTTATGACTGTCCAAGTATTTTTTTTGTGTGACATGTCGTGAACTTAAAATATTTACATTTTCTTAACTGCACTTGAAGTTCCAGTATAGTGCAATGTTGAATTTAATCTGGATTTCTTTATCCATTGCTAGTGTAGCGCAGCGTGTTGTAATCCAGATGATGATAGTGGACTTTTAGATATTACCACATACATAGGTGGCCCTGTGACCTTTAGCCATCTCTGATTGCTGCTCAGCTGGTGCAGATACAGGAGCCTTTTTAGGCATGGCACAAATGGTACACCCAAAGCTTTTGACATATAGTGAGCCCTAAGATCAAGATCAGATTGGACCCCATGAGTTCTGGCTATTGCCCTCGGAGATTGACCAGACAAGGACATTCTTTGCCTACCAGCACTGGGGTATGTTCTAGCATGCTGTGTTATCTTCACCAATCGCCTTGAATACAAAGCTTTATCAAAGGGGGTCTTGACTGGATGGCCTGACCCCTCTCCAGAGCTCGGGGGCAGCTACAGGATGGCTGCTGAGAGGCTAAAGAGCTGATTAACTTCCTCTGCAGGCAGGAAGTGCCCTGCAAAACAAGGAGAAGACACAACAGGAAGTCGGAGAAAAGTTTTGCCCTGGAGGGATCCAAAGAGAAGAAAAGCATTTAAGATGCCATCAGATAACAAGTACTCTTCCCCCTGGACAAATAGGAAATGTGATGTTAATAAATAAATAAATATGTGATGGCTGATGTTCCTTTTTATGCTTCTGTCAGGGGGCACCTTGAATAATAACAAAAATTATTGTGGTCAGCATTAAATAAATTAATCTCCTCTCGACCACTACCCCCTAAAAGTGGTATTTTTTGTCTCTTGATTTATTTTGAGCTTCAATTTAAAAAGAATCACATTCTTCTTCACAATGAAACTCAATCAATAAATTAAACGTTTCTTTGCATTATCCAGAAATGGAGAAAGTCTTGATGGTGACCAACTTTTCTGCACGTCTTCTCCACATCAGGGCATGACACAACTCAAGGACCTTTTGGAATAGACCCATAAAATGTATAAAATGTCGAGGATCCCCAAAAATCAACACCAGCAACAGCTTTTTCAAAAGGGCATGTTCCCAGACTTTTGATGGTTGCTTGGCAATTGCACCTTTTTTATTATGTTCAACCAACAAACTAAATTGAGTTAGAGGAACTTAATTAGTAGCATAAACAATTTTTTTAAGTTGAGAGAGAGAGGGAGAGAAACTTAAATTATTAAATGTAAATACTTATGCATGAAAAATTGCCTGAAAATTCTGTTTGGAGACAAGAGTGGCCCATTATTAAAAAATTTAGATATAAAATTTAAAATTGATATTAGATATAAACATTGTGATTTTCCCCCAAATCAAGCAAGAACCATTGACATTAAAAACAAATAGATACAAAATGTATAAAACAGTTCTATGTTTTAATGCTATAAGCCTCTCATATTTGCCATAAAAGGACCTGTACTCCTCACAAGCCTTTGTGGATGCTGTTATGCAATCTGGGTGATCTGATCCGAATTTGAAACATGAACACATCCAGCCTGTACTGAACACCATTAGATGAATTAAAGGAATTACAGCGCTTTAGCCTTCATTTGAGATTATCCCTTCGATATCCATTCTGTCTTCTTTTCTTTTGACAACCTGTTTTACCATTTATAGTTTCATATCAGTGACCTTATATGCCAGACAAAAATTCTGTTCTGATACATAATCGCGCTTGTTGTTTATTTTGTAATGATCACGGAAGGATTACTGTTGTAGACATACCAGAGACACAGACACATTTCTGGGTGATACTGAAAGGGTGACTTGGCTTCAGCGCCTCATCTTTAAATATTGGGAGCGAGAGGAGCCAGGCACCAGATGTCGGGCTTCTGAAGTCAGTCTTGCAATATGGCACCCAGCACACAGGTGTGTGCGGAGGGAGAATCACAGCCTCATCTCCCATTATTTACTGCTATTAATCACAGTGTCACTCACAGAGCCAGATCAGGAAAAACAGGCTTTAATTAGCTGTGCTTAAAACCATGACAATGTCCACTTGTCAGCTGTTTTATTCTTTTATTCGCTCATCTCTCTTTTCAGGGCATGTTACCCCGGGTGGTGTACCTAAATACAATTAGAAAAATGTGTGTAGTATTATTTGTAGTGTTTTATATTATATAAACAATAAATATATATTTAATTTAAAACTGCTAAAATCTAATCAAAAATAAATGAGAAAATTAGAAATGTTGTTTTGAGAAATAACTGAATGTCTAAGCACTCAAATGACTAAAACTGTAATAAAATTTAATTAAAGCTTTAGAAATATTTAAAAAATATAATTAAATAAAAAAATACTGAAACTTTACAATTAAAAACTGAAAATAAATACTATAATAGTGTTAAAAATCTAAACCGTATACTGTATGTTTTATTTTTATATCTAATAATGTAAGTACAAGTTATCTTTAATTGTACTATTATTGTGTCAGCTTGCAGAAGTGGTAGCCTAAGTTAGTGCACACATCACTACCAGATGAAACACTAATAAATGAATGACTGTCGGCCACTAATGGCTTCATTTAGTACTAGTGGTAGTGAGAACTATCATGAAATGATCAGCACAAATCTGTATTGATTTGAGAGTTCATGAGCACTCAGCAATATGAAACTAGCTCCTACAAACAGTTAAAAAAAAAGAATATAGTTAGTCTTAAACTGTACTCAACTTTCTTACAGTATCCAGTTAGATCATCTGTTACGATGAGATTAAAACAAAGAGCAGCACCAAGTAGTGGTGACAATGTGATATTTTAAAAATGCTCTTGCAGCAGCACATGCATAGGATGTTAGAAGGACAACTGTAAGAATTAGCCTGGGGAGGTTTGGCATTCTGGCGTAACTTGAGCTTTTAACAACTCATTTATTTTACTGATTTGCTGTAACTGATATGCAACTAACAACTGGACCATGAAAAGTCCTGCTGGTGCCCAGCACAGTCAAGCCTCATTGACTCCACACACCTGACATATAGAATAGCAGATTTCCCTCGCCTCTCACCTCAACCTGGGCTTACACTCGAAAGCACTTCACATCAGCATTACACCTTAACACAGATTTCTGTGCATTTAGTTAATCAGCATTGGCATCACAAGAACGTACTGTAGTTTTGGGTTAATTATAAAGTAGCATAGTGGCTTGTATCCAAGTTATTTAAAAATAACTGAGTTGGATCTAAACCCTAATTGAAGTACATAATGAGACCTCTTGGTAATTCATATGGCTGTTTGTATGATGCTAATGAACATCCATGCTGTTTCAGCTGTGATATTTGTAACAGATTTGTATTTATGGTGATAGCCCTTAGCCACTGGTTTTTCAAAATACATATATATTTCAAATTAATCTATTATATATATTTAGGCAAAGATATTGCTATAATCGTCCTAACAGGGAGAATCAAGCTAACCCTTTGAGTACCTTTAACCTTTCATCAAGGACATTGAAACATTTATTTATTATTTTTATTTTTGTATTATTATTATTATTAGGTTTGGGTGAATGGGACTTTTTAATGGGTCTGTTTATTTTTGTGTTGTGTTTTTGTGAATATCTGTTGGGGAAAAATCCTAAATGTCCATTTTGTCTTGGTCCCGTCCCTATTTTAAAATCGGAATAATCCTTGAAAAAGCTGAGAATATCCTTATTAGCCTGATGTTGTTAGTGAAATTTGACATATATGAAGCCTTTCATTTGTCATCCCGAATCTCCTAGTGCTTCATTTATTCATTAGCACAGGTATACATAGGATAAACCGCATGATTATTCATTAGTAAAGGTATGGGGTAAACGGCATGATTGCCTTTAATTACTGTGCCAACACAAACACCACTGGATAAATGAATGAACAATTAAGAACGCAGGAGTCAATACTCAGTGACAAAGGCCTCCAGCTCCGAAAGCCAACCCTTCCTGTTCAGTTTAGTTATGCTATCCTGTCCCCCCCCCTCTCTCTGTTGCTTTCTCCCTGTCTCTCTCTTTTTTGTCCTGCCGTTGGTAATTGTCTACACAGCAGTGACAGATGTGCAATATCGCCACCTCTTCAGGAAAAAAATTCACAGTTTGTCCGGTATGTCAGTTCCCTCTTTTTAGTGCTCCAGAGGTCCTGCCCCCATTACGGCTGATTTAAAAATGGAGAAAGCGCATATACCGGTGAGCCCGAGAGCACTAGTTAGTGCAGGGCCTAATCTGCATTCCGCCATTCACTTACAGCAAAGAAATTGTGGCAGGCCCCTCTGGCCGGGGAGATGAGTGGGGGAATGACAGTGCCTTGATTTGTTGAGAGAGAGAATAAATGGGTTTTTCTAAAGCTGAGGAAATATCGCCATTACCAGCCAATTTATGTCTTTTTATCTGTTCTTCAAACATGTCACTTTTGGTACTCTGGCATGGTAATTGCACAGCGTCCAAAAGAAAAGTAGGGGGTGGGCAGCATAGCGAGAGGGAGAGAGAGAGAGTTCAGATGGGCTTCAAAATCCTCTAATCCTGATAAATACACATTTATGATACTCCCGGCTGATAGACTCATTTTAATTTTGAGTAGCCACACTCGGAGTAAATAGGATACTGAATTGGATTCCAGAGATTATGATTATCTTAAAAGCAAATCACAATTTGCTTATTTATTGCCCTCTGTCTGATTATGTGAAGCCAAAGGGGTCATTCTTATTGGCTGAAAAACAACACCGAAGCAAAAATTCACAAACCTCCTCGTGCTTAAGGTGTGTCTGGTGTGATTTTATATCCCTGAACATAATTGCCTTAATTTTACAAAGGTTTCACGAGCATATTGGGGTAATGAGTTGTACTAAAAGAGCTAACTGTCTCTAATAGTATTTACAGTCTCCCTGTGTATCGATTGGACAGCACATGAGTTCGTGCCCTTGGCAGAAGCTCTTATTGATGTCCCAGTTTGTCTTGGGGTTGAATGCGCTGTAACATGTTATAGATAAAACTCAAATGCTGAGGGCAGTGCATTAACATGAGGTTATAGCTTCAAATTGCACTGTCACATTATGAAACAATACAAAGGACAAAGACGTGCTCTTGAGACATGTTTAGCTCATCAGTTGCTAGCCTTGCTGAGCCATGTAATGCTTTGTAGACGTGATGAAACCATGGACTGAATTAGCTGTTTTAGAGTTGCACTAATGCTTAAAAAAGCATAAAATGTATGTGATGTACATGTGTAAAACATTTTTTTACGAGAATATTTCAGAGTATGTATCCAAACATATAAGTTGTAGTAATGTTACTTACAAATACAAATGATATCAGGCCTTGTCATCATACTGTATAAGGTGAGCTTTAACCATCTTTTAAGGCTGCTAAAACATGGGATTCACTTAACATTCTGTAGGATATTGAAGTCTGATCCGTAAGGAGCTTGGTGGAAGGGTGCTTGAAGGTCACCATAATGTGCATTTTAGAATTCAAGACTTTTCTCATAGAGCGAAGAGAAAACGCTGTGGATTTATCTTACTTGAATTGTGTGAATTGTGCCAGCCAGAACTCTTTGTCGGATTGGGATAGAGTTCTGTGTTAATGTGTCTTTTGTCTTATGGCTCCTTCAGCTCTCATTTGCATTCGGCGGGGTTATTACAAGCGCACAACAGCCCGATTCATCATTTCCCAGAAAGCCTGTGTTCCAAAAGTCGCAGTCGAGTATTAAGTGCTGATGGCCTTGCGATGAATTTCATCTTAGCCACGGCAAAGACAATTTCACCCTCTTCGTGTGTTCTGCAGAGCTCAAAAAGCCAGAGCTTTCAAACTAGCTAAATGTGATTGGTCCTGTTACATTGAATCCGCTGCGAGCATATTCTGCTACAATACGAGAAACAATGCGTCTATGTTAGGACCTAGTGAGATTAGCAAAAGTTTAACCGAAAGAAGCCTGCGTAAAGCGCCTCTCCACTCGTCCAAATCCTATTAGCGGACTTGTACTCATCATGCTCACGTATTGCCCATAGACTGCGCTATTCAGACAGGAACACTGGAAATTAATTTGAACTATTAGCTCAAAGTTTAAACTATTAAACTCCTTCTGTGCTGGCATTGTGGGTATGCTTCAGTCAGTGAAAAGGTAGATATTTTCCCTTTCCCTTTTTTTAATTTAAGCTTTTAACATCATTAATTAGAGTCATTGCAATGAAGAAGTGATCTATTGTCACTTCGTCTCGTTGTCTGGCATGCTAATGAGATCTGCAGGCGTGCTGTAAGCGGATGCTAGGCTATCCGGAGGAGATGACGCTTGACATTGAACAGGATTAGAATTGGAGTCAGTGGATTCTTGACGAGTTTGTTAGATTGATGATTTTTTATTGATTTTATGCAGAATATTTTTCTTTTGTTTTGATATTTTTAGCAGTGGGGCTTTATGAAGCGTGTAGTTCTTAAAGCTGTTAGAAAGTTTGCTCTGTCAAACCCTCAGAAATATTTAAATTAATCTTCAATCTTTCAGTTCTTCCCCCTTAAAGTACTGCCTCTACAGCCATACCCATTCAAATTGACATTGATATGTTTAGGTTATCTTCAAAACACAAATGTGTTTTTAAGACATTTATACAAGATATTGTTTTTAATGAAACCTGAAAGATTTCTTTCCCTCCATTGAAAGTGCATGCAACCAAAAACTTTGATGCTTCAAGAAGTTCATAAAGAGATCAAATAAATCCATGTAAATCTAGCAGTTTCAAGTCTTCTGAAGAAACACAATCACTTTATATGATTAACAGATTTTATTTAGGCTTTTGGGTGAACTGACCCTTAAATGCCTTCTGTGCAGGCATTGTGAGTAAAATTCAGTCAGTGAAAAGGTAGATATTTTAAATTTCCTGACTAAATTTAAGCTTTTAAAATACAAAACTGGTGTGCACATCCCAAACACCCAGATTGGGCAGGTACCTGATGAAGACCTGATGGTCGAACCGTTGTGCTTTTAATACATTTTTCTTGAGTAGCATGCAGTGGGCGGACTTCACTTTTCTTTTTTTGTTTAAATTTAAGCTTTTAACATTATTATTCATTAATTAAGGCAAATTAGTCCACTAAATGTTCTGGCAAACCACATAAAAATACTATAAAGGACCATGTGTTTTGAGGGGGAGGGTATTTATATGAGTTTTGGAGGTATTTATTGGACAACTTAATTAAATTAAATATGCATTCAAATATAATACCCTAACTAAAGTCTATATGCACTCTCCGACTATTGTTTTGTAAATATTTTATTGCAGCTATGTAACTACTTTGCTACCTAGATCCTACAAAACTTTTGACCTAAAGTTATTAGTGTTTTGCTCTTGTTTCTTGTTGTAGCTTTATAATGTACAACCACTGTGCCGATCTGCAGCCGCTTCTCTTCAGCATGCATGTATTCACATCTGTTAATTGTGTTCGTGTCAAGGTTGCTCTGTGTGCGGGAGAGTGTAGACAGAGAGAGGGGGCTACTCTCAACCATACGCACTCCTCATGCTCCATTTAAGACGATGATTATTTGCTTTGTTCTCCTGTCCGTAAATTATCATTATTCTTTTGACAGCTTGTCTGCTGTAGAGCCTAGTGTGTGAAGCAAAGTGTTTTTAGAGCGTTCTGCTTTCAAGTTGTTTGTGTTTCTGTATTTGTGTGTGTGGGTACAGGCCTTGTACTCACTCTCATGTGTTTATCCACAGCAATATGGCCTGACCACTCCTGACAGGACCATTGATTCAACACCGTGAAACAAACAAATCAAAAATAGCACACGGAAAACAACCAAGATGGGATTTCACTCACTGGTCATCCTTTCTGACAGATTTCCTCATCTTATTATTTCCCCACTGGAGCTAAAGTGCTGCACCTGCCGAGGATTTTAAAAGGTTTTTTTTTTTTTTTTAAAGCTTGTATACCAAAATTTTTTACCCAACATTAAAATGATCCATATTTATAACTTTATAAACTACAATTACTGGCTTCCGGTAACGACTGTATGTAAGTCTAGTTCTTTAGTGACCTCTGACGCCTCTTGCGGTTCAAACGAGTAGGGCTGGGCAACAGACTCAAGCTCCTCTTTTCTTAAATCGAAATCCTCCATAACTTCTCTGTAAAAATTCTCATTTTAGACTTCTAATTCGTGACCAGTGTTTTGTTTTGCTCTATACTCTGTGCTTCCGCGTTCATCAATACGTCATGCGTCGGGTCAGAGGTCACTCTTCCACCGGAGTAAATTATGGGATCATTTTTGGGTGAACTAACCCTTTAAGCTCCAAAATGGCCAAAAAGCACCATAAGTGGTTCATGTCTCATACACTATATTCCAAGTGTTCTGAATATGATTTGGAATTGAAGTTGTTATTCACTTAAGATCGTGACATATGCCCTATCTTGCCACATTCATGAGAGAAATAGCAATGTGTGATTAATGACCAAATGGTTCTAATGATTCAGATTTGTTCAATGAGTTAGTTGATCCAGGTCACTCGGTTGGTCTGAATGATTCATTCATGATTTGTGGCATCATGCCGATTTGATGCAACATGAGGGTGAGTAAAGGATTTTTGGGTGAACTATATCTTTAAATCATCTATCATACATTGAATGTGATAAAAATGCACTTTGCCAGAATGATGACAAGCTATTTATTACATCACATTGGCTAGAGTTAAGCAAATTATTTCAGTAACATTAATTATAACAATAATTAGTTATTCAAGTCACACATTATATGCTGTTGTTCACATGGGGTAAACAACACATTTAAGCAAATATGTGCCATTTCTCATCATGTCAATGCGAGCATGTTTCTGTCATGTTTGAAAGATGCTTCCAAAGTCTCCTGTGTTCGTCTCCCACTGCCACCTCTATGCTGAAGCCCAGCAAGCTGGCGGGGGCTGACCCTGAGGTGCTGGGAATTGTGGGTAGTGAGATTACCTATAGTGGCATGGCCTCTGTGAGACTAGCTGGGCTGAGCAGATGGCAATGGCCTGGCAGTCACAGCATGGTGTAACCACAGTTTCTCGTTGAGCAGTTCTGTGACAGCTGTATGTCAACGCTTTACTCTAAATATTACTTTAATTTTTAGTTCATTTATACAGTGTTGAGAACATGAAATATACAGACAATTGACAATAATCATTCACATTATCATCATGCATTTTTACATATGATCAATGTTTTTCTTGCATTGAATCACCCAACATAAATAAAATCGAGCTTAAAAAAAATCAGTATTCTCAAACTGTTAATTAACTTAATTAATGGTAAAAACTTGTAGAACCGAGATATTGATGATGTATAAATTAGAGCACCGATGACTTGTTTACTTAATTAGTAGATTGATAATCCTTTAACTCAAGCCTGGCTAGGAGAAGCAATTGATTGTCTTTTAGTTGTATATAGATCGCCGTTTGCCTGGAAAATCTTTAAGTAATCCTTTTTTGGATCCTTCACCTCTATCCTCTCTTTTTCTCATCTGCTTTAGTGTACTGTGGGCTGCTTTGAGTTTTACATTTCTTTTGTTGTGTGTTTTTAGACTAAACAAAGATAATTCATCCAATAGCCAATCTCCGGTTTGTTATTTGGCCCACTTTGCATGACTTGCTCAATGGAGGGTTTTAAAATACTGTTTAATAAGTTTAATGCTGTATACTTTTTTTATGTATCTTGTTTTTTTTATTGTATTGCTGGAAAATCTTTTTTTTTTTTATTATTCTCCACCTCCCCTTCTTTTCTCATCTGCTATAACATATCATTCGCTGTTTTGAGCTTTACATTTCCTTTGTTGTATGTTTTAGACGAAACAAAGATAGCCTAATTCATCCAGTAGGCTGAGAGAATAAACTAGCTAGCTCTTCGCAGGTCTGTTGTTTGGCCCACTTTGCATGACTCGCTCAATGGAGGGTAATATTTATGGCAGGGATGTTTGGGAATGAAAGCCTTTTACATTTTAATGAGCACTAAATAGGAGCGGAGAAATATTGTTCATTAGGCGTAATCTGTGGAATTGCTTGAGTGAACTTCCTCATGAGGGTGTTTTAAACGCCTCGCTCAAGTAGAGCAGTTTGTATGGTAATTAAGCCGCCGTTTCACAGTCAACATCTGTGTTGTATTTTGAGGCCTCTGATTGTGTTGTGTCTGTGTCAAACATTACTGAAAATAGAGCGTGGTACGTTTGTTTGCCACGCACCTACATACTCTTTTATTCTTTCTTTCCTACCCCTTATCCAGCACACTCCTACATAAACACACCCAGGACCTCTCAAGTGACAAGAAATTTCCTTTTTTTCCTTCTGGAGCACATTAGAAAAAATTACAGTGCTGACATTTCTTCATTAATCATGGCGGCCTGTGGTGGCAGCGAGCGGCGTGGAGCCTTGGCAGACGCGAGTGTCCCCGCCGCGCTGGCAGCCGCGCCCCAGACGCCAGCCTCTCAATGCCACAGCTGTTGCTGCCATCAGCCTCGCAAACATATGACACCCACTCCAGATCAGCCCCTTCCACACCGGCTTCATGTGCATCCCAGAAGGGCTGAGGCCTGGTCTGGTGTGGCCCATGTGCGCATGGATGGATGGAAGCATGAATGACCTGGATGGATGGATTAGGGGATGTGGTACTCCTCAAGGCAAGTGGGGTGTCGCTCCTCAGAGAGAGTATACTCTGTTTTGGTTGCCCAGTCTAGGCTGATGTCTGAGAGCTAAAGAGATGAAGGGTGTTGTGTTAATTCATCATTTTCTTGGTCATCTACCAGTTTGTGCGGCCCACCTTTGTAGACTAGGTGCATTGTCTCCTGTCAATAGACTACTTTATATTGTGTCTCTTTGTACATTTTAATGACTTTGTGTGTGTTTGTTTCTTCTCAGTGGCAGGGATGCAATAAGGGGGTATGCAAAGGGACTCCACACAGAGCTTTTCATTTATATTTTTAAAATATCAATTATACATGCATTTTATGTATTTGTTTTTATTTGCTATATTGTATGTTATATTTATATTATAATTTAAATAAGTTGTTCATTTTTATATCAATTTCTTTTAATATTTTTCCAGAAATATCCCTGTAGCTTATTCTGCAAAAAAGCTCATATAAACTATTTCAAACAATTCTTGTCCATTTGTGCATATCCCTCACCAAATGCACCCCATGTATGGGTGGAATTCTGGTTCTAATTCTAATTCTGTTTGGGACAAATTCTAGTTCTCAGTATGCATGTGTGAGTCATGCGTTTTTCTTTGTGTCTGAGTGTATATAGGAGATATTTGAATCAGGCTAGAGGCTGAGGTGCTCATACCATCACTGAGCTCTGTGTCCCACCATATGGTGGAGACTGCTAGGACTACATGGGGAATCAGGCCAGACTCTCACACACACACATAAACGCACACTTCTATATGTGAGAGGCCAGACCTCCATCCTTAGAGTCAGAGAATGTAGGACAGGTTGAAGGAGTGTAGCAAGCACAGACCCAGATGTGACACACACACACACACACACACACACACACACACACACACACACACACACACACACACACACACACACACACACACACACACACACACACACACACACACACACACACACACACTCTCATACATTAGACATCCGCCCCAGCCTCTCCCTATGACACACACAGCCGAGTTATTCCCCCCTAGCATCTCCTTATGACCACTTTACGGCAGTTTCCTCTCTGCCCTCCCACACCTGCCTCTCCCAGCATAACCACCCCCCTATTTATAGACTATACTGGCCTTTTCTGCATTACATGGATATATATATAGGTTTTTATAAAAAACGCGCTTCACTTTCTTAATGTACAGCTGTGTGGATTGTCCAAGTAGCTCCATGTGCACTACCATTCAAAACTTTTGGGGTCAGTAAGATGCATTTAACTGATCAAAAGTGACAACAAAAACATTTGCAATGTTACAAAGGATTTCTATTTCAAATAAATGCTGTTCTTTAAAAAAAAGAAAAGAAAAAAGAATTCTGACAAAAAATATTATGGTTTCCACTATTATGCAGCACAGCTATTTTCAACTGTGATGTGTTTTTTTTAGCACAGCATCATCATGTAAGAATCATTTTTTGAAGGGTCAACTGGAGTAATGGCTACTGAAAATGCTGCTCGTCTATCACAGGAAAATATATATATATCAAATATATTCAAATAGAAAAGTTATTTAATATAAATGTATTGATATTTAACAATATTACTGTTTTTACTGTATTTTTTTATTAAATAAGTGCAGTATTGTGAGCATAAGTAACATCTTTCAAAAACATTTAAGACATTTTTCCAACCCCAAACATTTGAATGGTAGTGTTAGCTGTTTGTTTTAGACTGTTTCTTGTATAGTTATGTTGATTATGTAGTTGCAAGTGTGTACTGTATGTGTATGCGATTACTAGGCCACAATTCCACATATTTGGAACTCTCATCATTCATAAACTGGCCCTTGCATGTTAATTTACTAAATAATTCAGCTGATATGATTATGCATTCAGCTACCTACCATTAAATCAAACAGTAGAGCATAGCGCTTGCAACCCCATGGTCATGTGTTTGAAACCCAAAGAACACAAGAACTGATGAAATTTATAACTTAAATGTAATACTGCTTTTTAGATAAAAGCATCTGTCAAATGCATAAATGTACCAGTAGCACTTTAACATTCTCAGCTCCATTTAACACTTTAGTTTTTATATTTTAAATCTATACTGTCTGGGACATATTTTGTTGACATATTTTGATATGTCTTGTTCATACCATCAGATTTGTCTCGACATTCATACATCAGCCAAATGCCCCCCTTACTTAAAATAGACTTACAGTGCATTCAAGATACACATTTTACATTTGATCAGTTAATGTATTCTCAGGGAATAAAATTTCTTAAAATTATAATAAAATTAATAAAATTAAAGGCACAGATTAGTCAATTGGTGACATATAGTTATAAAAACAAAAAACTAATAGTAGCACGGCACAAATAATTTGGTCTTGTAAGAATTTAGTCTTTTTAGTATTTTTGCAGACTTTGGGATATTGTCAAATCTAAATTTAAGAGTCACGTGAGGTTACCAAGGCCTGTTCTTAATCTCAAGTGATTTGTTTTAATTTATTTATTTATTTATTTATTTTTTTTCAGGTATTAATTAAAGGAATATTTTTTAGTTTTTAGTTTTTTTTTTCAGTTTAAATGTCTATGGACAGGATCATTGGCATGCCGTCAATTACCAAAGACTTGTCTGTCAGTATTTTAAAGTGTTTACACAGTAATACACCTGCGATTAGAGTCTACCATATGGAGATGTCAAAGGTCAAGAGTATCAAACGTCAGGATGCATACTGTATACTAGACTACTGCGTTGTACTATAAATATCCCATTATAAACATTTCCACTACCTCAATCAAAATACGTGAGTGTGTTACGAGACTCCCATCTGTCTGTCATTCGCTGCTTTGTTTCAATTTCCCTACAGACAGGGGCGGGGGCGGCTCTGTTGTGTCGCGGGGAGGGTTTTGACTTTGTCTTTGGATCTCAGCTGTTTCTAACAT
This sequence comes from Rutilus rutilus, assembly GCF_951802725.1. Classification (NCBI taxonomy): domain Eukaryota; kingdom Metazoa; phylum Chordata; class Actinopteri; order Cypriniformes; family Leuciscidae; genus Rutilus; species Rutilus rutilus. The sequence goes on along the minus strand of NC_140226.1, from coordinate 23,700,804 downwards.
GCCTGTCCTATCAGTCACAACGTCACCACGCTTTTCCCTTCTGGCATTGGTCCGGCCCGTGCCAGGTGTCCCTGATGGCACTGACATGACCACTAATGTGCTGCCAGATTTTTTTGCCCACCCCTGCAGCTCAGTTTGTGGGTGATGTTCCTGGTTCTTCAGCGCATCGTCCATCTTCCTCCGCCCAGTTCACGGCCTTCCTGTGAGCGTGTGTGAATGAACACGGCCAGTTTTGCACATTTCCGTCACTCCTCCTCCATTACAATCGTCTCAGTGGCTGAATAATTATAATGCAGTGTAGCTACATAAAGTAGTGAATGAAAATACAATTAGTGTAGCAGTTGGTGAGAGTGACTGCTGATGTAAATGTGTGACTGTAATGCACTTCTAAATGAAAGAGAAAGCGACTGTGTTGTTCTCCGGCATTGCTTATAGCATCCAGTTACTTCTAAATGCTCTCTGAATATTCAAACAAGCTCATTTATGATGTCTGCTGCGTGTTTGAGATGTTAACATCCCTCCGTTGAGCGTTAGTTATCATTCTGAATGCTTGTCACATGGAGTACAATGGGATATAAATGAGAACACACACACACATACACACAGTTCTCGCTTGCTTTTTTTCTGCTGTGTTTGTCACCAGATACCACCATTACTGTTAACTACGCTATTAAATCCAGTTCCTATGCTGCGTTTCTCCTCTTTTTGTGTGGCGTGCTGGGACTCATAAAGCAGCAGCAGATGTTAACAGTGCGCACATTTAAAGATTAGCAGGTTTTAGACAAGCAGTAAAGCTGCGGTGGGAGAAGCGATATTAATGTAGTGGTTTTATGTTGCAACACAGCTCACAGTGAAGGGGCAAAACATGAGCCACGGTGAGAGTGAGAGGTGTGGGAACACGCTGTGTGGTCATTCATGAACGCACCCCTCTGGAGAGGAAGAGGGGTACGTAGGACAGAAGAAATGGTAACTTAAGTGGTTCCCTGAAACTTTGGCAATGTCCTTCACCATTTGCTCTGAGTGTGAATTCTCCCATTAATGCGGAAAACGCAGCATACATCACTAATCCAGTAAACTAAAGATATACAGTAAAACTGTTTTTACTGTTTTTTACAAAGTACTGTACAAGTTAGTTTTTTTTAAACGTGAAGCATAAAATATAAGTGCAAAGTTTTCAATTGAAACTCCCACTTATCTCTAATTTTTTATAATTATCAAGCGTAGAGTAAGTTCTGGCAGGTCACGTTAGTCAAGCTCGCATCAGCTGACTCTCAGCTGATCCACGTCTACCTATAGGAATACGACGCCTATCACTGTATTCATATATAAGCTCCTTCAGTATTATCAGCAGCTACTGTATCGCGTTTCTCAGGAGCTAATTACCGTCCTCCATCCACAGCTCCTCCTCTCGTCAGTCAGGATTTGGCATTCTGATGCTGTACATTAAAATATTGACATTAATGATATCTGCAGTACATTCTTGTTGGTTCTGTTCTGATTACCCTAAGGGGGGTTATTTGCTGCTCTTCCTGCTCTTATCCATGCTAGGCTGCATGGATGCGCAGGGAGTTCTTGCCCAGAACAGAACCATACCGCCAATCCAAACTATATGCTAATGGTCAATATTTGACGATAGTGGTCCTGACAGAAATAAATGTATTTTTATTTTTTGTCTATCTCTTATTAATCCGGTAACACATTTTGATGGTCCCCTTTAGACTTTCTTTGAATATAAGTAACTTTGCAGCTACAGTACATGTCAACTAACTCTCATTAGAGTATTAGTCTTTCTGCTTAATATCTGCTAACATTCTACTGACTAAACGTAACTTTGCAAGTACATGTAAACTTATTCTGCTAACCTTTAACCCCTTATTTTACTAATCCCAATCCTACCCCTATAAGTGTACTGATACTCAACTAATACTCTAATGAGAGTTGGTTGACATGTAGGTGCAACATTATGTATAGTCAACAGAATATCTAAAGGGGGCAATCAAAATAAAGTGCAACATTCATCCCAATAGTCTTGGACATTATACTGACCTCTATTGGTATAGATGTATGAAATTTGTTTATTAACTGCTGCTGAAAGTTTCAGTACTATTTGTTATATTTGTTATATATACATTTTTTCACAAAAATGAAATTCTGTAATGAAAACACTTAAATGAAAATATGTTCTAATTGTGTCTAATTGACCATATATACAGTAGTCTACATTTGAAGTGGATCAAGACCTTTCATCAAAGTTACAGTATACATGAATTTTGAACAATACCCAGCTATTGTATATGGGCAATATTTTAAAGGGCCAACATTTGCATTTATGTTTGAGATTAAATTGAGATGAAACTGAAAACTCATCAAATCTAAAATGAATCGCAAATTGTGGCATGGTAAATGGAAGGAAACAAGGATGTTATAATTTCTTTTGCACTTTTTGCAAACATGAAAACTCTTGTCAAGAAAAAGTCAATTACATTTTTACAAACAAATAGAATTACTCTGACACATGCTTTTTCTCAAACCTTGTGCTGTCTGTTGCGAAGTCCCTTAGGCAGACTTTCCTATACGTTTTGTGTCTCTGACTTAGATGTGTGTGTTATAGGACATAAATCAGCTGGCTTTGAGTCTGTTTACTGTCCTTTATCTTAGCTGAATATTTATGCAGGCAGAAATAGCTTGAGAGTAGATGGTCCTGTTGAGGCTAGCCTGTCCTCCTTGAACCTGCAGACTCCTTTAATTACTCCTAACCTCCTTGTGTGGAAAGTGTTGTGCGGTGCTGGATTCAAGCTCACAAATCACACACTACTATATTGTTGTGTCTGACAGGAGACAATGAGCATAGCTGTGATTTAGTGCAGGAGACGGACACCCAGAGAGCCAAAAACCACTGAGAGAACAAACACGGTATGTTACTCTATTTTAAGGTAGTCATACGTAGTGGTCAAGGGATACTGAGCGCAGCATATAGATATAAGACGTGAATGTGATTTACTGTATTTTTTTTATTAAACAATTTATATATTTAAAAATTATTTGATGTATCTGATATTACATAAATATGAAATTATTTGACATTTAATTGTTTATAGCTTATTTTTATTAGATTTGTATATATTAGGTTAATATGATAATTAATATAATACTTAACATGGTGACAAAAACATTTATTTTAAGCATTTATAAGATAAATAAAAATAATTTTTTTTTGATTTTTTAGTAAAAAAAAAAAAAAAACAGCAAAAAATCTGGTGCCAAGTTTTTAAATGATTTCACAGGATTCTGTTCTGTAATTTATCTATTTATCTTATGTCTTATTTTTGAATACATACTGTACACACACACACACACAATATTTACTTAAAGGCACATGATTTGTTACATACAGTCAAATTCTGACATTTTTATTCACAGCTTGTTACTGTTACATATGACCTTGTTAACTCTACAGTGTCATATTTGTTAGTTTTTGTTGTCAAGCGATTTGTTGCTGTTCATTTAAATCAAGAATTGAAGCGACTGCCCCTGCACAAGGCCTCCACACACCTGCCAACATTTCTACATAATTTCTCAATATTCCCTATAAATCACTCTGTCATTTATGCATCCATATCATTCAGGACAATACTGATTTAAATGGAGGAAAGTTTTATAAATAAACACCTCACAACATGCTTGACTTTAAAACAGACATTTCTGCCCCTCACTAGTCTGACATAGCTATAACTCAAAGAGTGAGTTTGGGGATCTTGAGTTATGGTGGTGGCTCTGTGTTGAAATGGCTTGTACGATTTGTCCTTGTCTGGACAGTATTAAACTTTGCCCACCGTTTCACTGGGCATCACAATAGCTGTTCCCTGTTATATGACTTTTGCTTTGGCTTTCTATTATCGCCAAGGAATGGGTGAATGACTAAGTTCATGAAATGAACGAAATGAAATACAACGAGAATTGGCATTTCATTTAAATGTCCATAAGGATCTCTTTTTGTTTCACTGTCATTTTCATGTATGGAGTTCACAATCTCTCCCTTAGGCCTGAAGATCTGAGCAGAGGGCAACATTTCACCTTGACCTGAAGCTGAGGTGACCAGGCACGCTCAAAAAAAAAAAAAAACTCTTTCACAGAATTAAAAATAGGCCGTGGCCTGACTGTTGTGCACTTCCCGTGGCCTCGTGTGGCTGCGGGGTCTCGCTGGCTCCTCCAGCTCTGTCTTTCACATGAGATTTGAGGAGACTGAAGCGCTGTAGCCTGGCCCCTGCAAGGCGGTTCTGCTTGCAGGCCGAGCGCAGGATGTGCGCTTCTGCAGTGGGAAGAGAGGAAGAGCCCGGAGACATCAACACCAATTGGCACTAATTAGGAGGCCTGGGCTTGCTGGGGTTGCAGCCACATTCATGTCAGGAATACTGATGCCAACCGAGTGTTGAGACACTGCTGCTGTCACCACTGAACTCACAAGTGGTGTGGGGAGGGGCAGAGGCCTCGGTAATTATAAATGCCTTGTGTGTCCTATGAGTAGGTTCATTACTACTGCTTAACACAATGGCTATCATACTTCGTTCCCAGGTTTTGACCACTTACACAGGGATCAGCAATAGTTTGCATAGCTTTTTATTTGTCTATTGGGAATGAATGTTGTGTTACAAGTAGAGCCCGACCGATATATCGGCAGGCCGATATTATCGGCCGATATTAGGCATTTTCCTAACTATCGGTATCGGCATTTATAACGGCCGATAAATTAATATTTTTTAAAAATGCAGCGTGCAGTGATTTATGTAAGGATGGCGCTGCCAATAAAGCACCTAAAAGCTGTTACAAAGAACTGGCAAAAGTGGCAAAAAAATAACAGCCGCGTCTGGTGTAGACACAGTGTTAAAGCTCATTCTGCTACGTTACAACATAAAGCAATATTCCAATAATTTATGTAATTATAACACTTTATATAGGGCCATTTTGCATTAAAAGTAGCCAGATGGAGACTCGACACGTTCAGAATTAATACACTTTTAGTAAACTACAGAACAGCGCGAGCGGGAAGCGGCGCACCTCATGCGGGCAGAGAACGCGCCCGACACTGTTAGTGATATAAAACGCACACACAGGTCTGTTAAATTAAGCAATACTTTTAAGGTAGTCTAATATTTTTCTGACTAACAAAATTACTGACACAGTAAAGGGTAGATTTAAATAAAGAAAAACGAAATTTAAATAAAGAAAAACGAAATTTAAATAAAGAAATTAAACGAAATTTAAATAAAGAAATTAAACGAAATTTAAATAAAGAAATTAAACGAAATTTAAATAAAGAAATTAAACGAAATTTAAATAAAGAAAAACGAAATTTAAATAAAGAAATTAAACGAAATTTAAATAAAGAAAACCGAAATTAAGTTAAATTAAAAAACGAGATTAATTTAGATTGATAATAACCGGTAAAAAGTCTAATACATTTTGTTTCTATTATTCTATTTTCCACAATGTCAAAGCAACACAGCTTAATCCAAAACACAAGCTCAGGCATGCACTTTGGTCCATACAAACTCCGCTGTTCTGCGCTCTTGCCAGAGAAGACTTGCGCGTCGGTTCTATTTCTGGCATGCACGCGTTTTCCGCGTGGCTCGAGCCGCGCCTGAGAGACGCGTGTCTCACGCAGGCAGTGTGCAAACTCCAACCTGTTAACATGGGAGCCGAAATAAAAACGGCCATGCCACGCAGTCAGTGTGTCGCTGGCCTTATTCAAGCGCGAATGAGAACCGTTTCGCGGGGGATCCCAGATGTGAAAAAAACAACAACAACAACAAATATTCGAATGTCAAATTTTCAAATCGAATACCAACCCACCGAACGAATATTCGGGTCCAGCCCTGTAGCCTAGTTTCACGTTTAGTACATTTTGCTTACTACTTATTTAAAATAGTATAAAACTACTGTACATATGTAATTATAAACGTTTTCATTATGATATTATTAATTTTACTTTACTAAAAAGATCTGAGTTCTTCCTCCACTAAATTAAGATTAAAAATAGAAGAGTATTTAGAATATAATATAATATAAAATGCAATGCAAACTAGTTTGGTTACAGCTCAAATTCTCATTCTATCATTCACCCTGCCTCCATTGCATATCTTTGTCACACAAGTGTTTGATCACCACATTTGAGTGATCATTGCAAAACGTTTATATATTTATTCTGTTTATACTGTGTATTCTATATACAGTACCCATCAAAAGTTTGTACACACCAATTGGAAAGTGTGTCCAAACTTACTGTACTATAATACACATAAATAATATTGCTACTGTATTATAATATACACACAAATAATATCGGCCGATATATCGGTATCTGGCTTTTTTTTATCGGTATCGGCATCGGCGCCCAAAAATCCATATCGGTCGGGCTCTAGTTACAAGTCAAATCTGCTTTGTTTATTCAAAGTTACTGTATGTCTATGGTGCTAATTGGTGCTCATATACAGTATGGACGGAAATGGTGTTGTTTTCTGCTTATTTTTAGGGATCCACAATATTTATATTTTTTAGTTTGTTGGTATTGCCTGATGATTAGATTTTAGATTTTAAGATCTACATCATCACCATACTCTAACTTTATGAGATAGTGATTATGTGATTATAGATTATGGAAAAATATGTAAATATTTAAACTATCTTTTGAAAAGTGATTTCCCTTTAAGAGTGCGTGATGGCGTGAGTTGCTGTGCACATATAGAATAGCAGAGCAGCTATTTTTAGAATTATTTAAATATTAGGCTATAATGGTTTTTGTTTCTTTTTTTCCAGTTTTAGTTTAGGTTTAGTTTTGATTGTTTTGTTAGTAATTTTAGTGCACCAACTTATATTTAGTTGCCAAGGCTACATTTCAAATTTTTGTTTATTTTTTCCTCTGATAGTTTATTATATCTAATGTTTCATTTTATTTCAGCTTTATTACAAATTTTTTTTTTATTAATGTTATTTTGTAATATGGCATAAACAAATGGAGTTTACACAGATTCCCTTGTATAATACCTCCTAATTTTCTCATTCAAATAATTTACTTTTTCCGAGAAAATATTTATTTGCCTCCTTATCAATATGGGCAGTTCTTGTGCAGAATAAGCTGCAAAGCGAACCTGTAAAGAGATTTTTCTTTGTATTAAAGTCTGTAAGTCTAGCCTCACCCTGCTCCTGCTCATGATTCTCTGTTATGGAAAAATATATTAGGAAAATCTTCCTGACTTCCTAATCCTGCTATTCCAATGCCAATTTAGACCCTGGCTGGTCTGTTTTCCATCCAGCTGTGTCTTAGCCCCCGTCCTGGCCAATCACGGCTCTTTATGGGATTATCCAGCCCCCATAATGTCCTCTGCCCTCATCGTCCCCAGAAAGATCACTCTGGGCAAACACAGCAGGGATCTCAACTGCAGGAGAGCATGGCTCAGATAACCTGCCGCGACTGGGTTGTTTATTGGTAATGTGCCTTTGAGAGATATGAGAGGGGATGTATATGAAATGTGCATTCATGTATTGCTGTTTCCAGTACACAAAAACTCTTGTTCGGAGAAGAAAATTGCCAGGCTTAGCCTGTGGTAAAGAAAATCGTTGGCAGTGAAAGCACTTTTTTGACCAAACAGATGTTGCATCTCATCACTGCAGGATTCATCATATGCATTTCTAGCCTGGTGTGTTTTTAGTCATTTAGACATCATGGAGTTCAGGTTTATTGAGCTTAATCCAAGAGGAAAAATGAATCTCATGCAGAGAGCATGATAGAGTCTTTATTTATCTTTATGTGTCGCCACATGACCAGAGCCGCTGGAATTTGTTTCTGTGAATGCTGAGCAAGGCAAGAATCACAGAACTGTATTTCTTCTAGAGTGTTTGTTTCAGTGATAGTAGGGCAAAACAAACTGAACGTGAGGCGTCATTTATTTATTGTATAATACAGTGTAACCTAACAAAAACGTTTTCGTATTTATAATGCCGCTTCCGTTTATTTGCTTACCCACAAATCACTGTTGATATCTGATCATTTCACTGTGGTAAGCCTGTGTTTGCTACTAAGTTTAGTTCAGCCAGCCTATTTTAGGAAAGAAGCTCTTGACACAGCCTGCGCCAGTGAAAAATCTTCCCCAGATTGGATTCCATAGGAGCATCACCAGGAAACAATCAATAAGTGAGCGGAAAGAGGCCCGTCTCCCTTGATCGCTATGTCCCAGCGCCCTCAGAGCCAAAAGAGGGAAGAGTCAAGCATTTGTGCTTTCTAATGAACCCGTTCCCCTCTCCTTTGAAAAGACTTGCACCACTATTGCTATTGCTTATTCTTGGGGTTATGGGATATAAACAAACACCTTGTTGATTTTTTTCATAGATTTCTAGTTTTTGTTTATTCCTTTTTTTTTCTTTTTTTTTGGGATGTTGGAATTCCGGCTGGAATCAATTAAACATTTTACTTTTCTTTGACATGTAACTTCTCTCACAGTATTTACGCTATAATTTACGCTATACGGATTTGATGACTCAAATCTTTATATATATATATCTTTTCATTTAATTTATAGTAAATTTAATCAAATCAAATAAATATAAAAAGTAAATTAAAAACAACGAAGTTTTATTTTCATTCGTTTTCTCTCTATTGTTTTAGGGTTTTTTTCATAGTTTTCGAATTTCAAATTTACGGATTTAAATTAATTTCATATTTATTAATTAACTGGCAGGTTGTAAATATTCAGAACACTAAAAGTCTATAGGTGTGTATTATTATTCATTTAAAGCTAGTATAATGTCTAATGTGACCTATTCCTTTTAGCATTTGTAACACGTGCACAACCAGCCATATTTACAGTCACACATACTTTGTCTTGCAAAAGCTGTCCTCATCACAAAAAGTTAAAGATGACAGACATTTAGAGGGGCAGGAAACCCTCAATTTTCTTTGCCTGAGCAACCAATCTCCATCAAGAGCAATTAGTAGCCTGTAGCACCAATGGCTTCAGACAGGTTCAAGTGTCCTGGCATCCTCCTATCATGCCTGCTGGTCACACCTCCCTGTGGCTGGTTCCTGCCCGCAAACACTTGCTCTTTTTTGATCTTTCTCCTTACATCTGGGATATTCACTCGTTGTCAAGACAGGGATGTGGGGTTGTTTCTGTCTGGCAAGTTTATGTACCTGTGTTTAATGTCCTGTATTTTCTCTTTTTAATTCTGTCACCAGATAAATGTCTATTTCTTTCTCACCCCCACTCTAAACCAAATTATAGTACTAGCAGTCTTTGATGAACGTATACTGTGTGCGGAGAGCATTATTTTTTGAGGTGGTGTTTAGTGGCTTTTGCATCTGAAGTCTTTATATTTATACATTATAACACATTAAATTGTTATAAATTCTATTTTGTTAGAATTTTAAGTCGTTATTGACAGACATTTTTGACATCTGCTCTAGCTCTGCGTTCAGGAGAGTTCAAGAGAGAAATATTGATGTCTAGTTTGAGAACACTTCTTTCTTTTCAGTCAGATCTTTTGAATTAATGGACTGATTTAGTCCACAAAACCTGAATGAATGATTCCTCATTCTCACTGATCGGAACTCAACTCCAATCAACCAATCAGATTTGAGGGATAGGCTTTAGTTAATGTCAAGTTTAGGCTTACAACAAGGGGACTATCATTTCTTATAATTTCCCTCTGATTTTAGGGATAAGTTATGGGTAGGGTTAGGTTTAGGGGTAGGGATAGGGTTAGGACTATGTTTTTGACAGGAATGTTGTTCCAGGATCAACAAAAGATGTTTCAGGATCAACATGTCTTACTTGGCAAAATCACAGTGACCTGACATAAGGGTTCCTTTAAGTTCCATTCAATTCCTTTAAGATTTTGGGCCTTATCTTGTCAGTGTTCCAATCTCGTCACATGACATGACGGCAAACGAAAAAACCACCATGCTCTGGAAAAGAGAGTTTTCTTACACAACGTCTTATTCGGTTAAAATAAAATCCCCTTGAGTGTTGTAACCCATTTTAAGCACTATACCAAGCAGCTTGTTACTGCCTCTCTCTCCTCTGGCTGCCTATCTGCCTTATCACTCCGTCATTCCACACTTCTGTTGCCGTGTGTGCAGACAGAGATGGACTATGACAGCAGGCGGTGGGCAGCGCCTGGTCCCAGACCTGCGCCCACCCCCCATCGCCCCACAGGGAGGGCAGGAGATGAGCCCTGTGCGCCGGTGGCCGGAGGAGTTCTGCAGCGAACACATGTATCACTGTAATGTCTTGTGAAGGGCCACTTTGCCAAGAGTATTAATTAGAGGTCAGGCTTTTGGGGAGCTGCTTTGTTTCAGCCCCAACTCCACGCTCTGCCAGGTCAGGGCTCCACTCCAGCATGGCTACAAGGGAGGCTGCTCAAGGCCTCTGCGTGTGTGTGTGTGTGTGTGTGTATGTGTGTGTGTGTGTATGTGTGTGTGTGTGTGTGTGTGTACATGTGTTGGCAGGAGGTTACGCATCACACTGCTTGATCTCTGTACAGCATTTTATGTGTGGACAAATCGAGACTTTTAACTACAAAAAACAAACAAACATGTAAACGCTTGATTTAATTTTTCTGATCTTCATCTGACAAAGAGTTGAATTTTATGCTGTTGCTTGTGTGTTCTGTGTGCATTTTTGGTCTTTTTGTTTAATATTCATCTACACCACTCCCTAATTTTCAATGTTAAATAACAAAGTAAACAAACATAGGAGTCATGGCTTATCGGTTTGTGCACATCCCCCAATAGTTAACTGCTAGAATGTTATGTTACAAACCTGCTATTCAGTAGTGACATAACATAACATAACATAAATAAATAAATAATTAAAAATATATAGTTATAATATATTTAATATACTATAATATATAATAAAACAGAATACATACATTTTATATTGTATATTGCAAAATATATTATTGTTGTAAATAAGAATAATTGTTATTATTATATAATATGAACTATCATAAGTTAACAATTATTTTTAATTTTACGCTTATAAAGCTAAGGATATCCTGGAAATAAGTTTCGACTCAATGATAAACCAGTTTGATAGAGAACCCCCCCACCCTTTACCCACGATTTCCTGTCCCTATCAATAAAAGTTGCAAAAAGGCCAAATTTTATTTTATTTTTTATTTATTTTGTACTTTTCCAGTCCTTTCTCATTTCCTCTGTTCTCAAATACACATAATTTCTCCGTGCACAGTTTGTTAGTGCTGTGGCAATCAGTACAGACAGACCCGTACAGGTGTTTGGGAGATGACCGTGTCAGAAGTTAACAGGATTTTGCCCCGCTATGGAAACCAGAGATAGAAATCGGAAAATGTTTATGTGATATTGCATCCAGAGTGACAAGTGTCAATAGTTTCTGGATGGAGGTGAGGCAGGTATGGATTTTTGAAAGGCGCTCTTCCAACCCTGCCTGTCATTAGATAGTGACCAACTCCAGTTTGCCTGTGCATGTTGAAAATTTAATCTGTTGACAAATGCTGTATTAATAGGGCCCAGCAAGAGTGGGGAAGAAAAGGAGGGGAGGAACATTCCAGACCGTGTAGAATCACATCCTCAAGACCCTTACATTACAAAAGATTGAAACAGCAGTATAACTTGTATACTTTGAAGGTGGAGCACAGCATCTGATGAATAATATTCTTAATTTCTTAGAAGCGGATTGTGTCACAAGAAAGTCCAGGAATCACATGAGATCATGGCACCATGAGAATTTGGCTGAATGTGGCTTTTTTTATGCACTTTTGTGGCCAAAAGTGATGTCCGGAGGGGATTGGTCTGGGGATTTGTTTTTAATTACCCTACAAGTTCAATTAAACCATCAAGTTATATATAAAAACAAAAAAGCTCACATGAAAAAGCATACATTGACCACAACATAATCAGTTTTTTTTTGTTGGTTTTCTCTTGTTTTTGCATTTGTTCATAAAGGTATGACAGCCTGGCTAAACATGATGTCCACACAAATTATCACAAAGTTATCACAAAATAAAACAATTGATTCCAAAAACAACTACACAGTGTGCTTACATAAATCTTTAACAAAGTATGAATAATATTTGAATAAAGGGTGAAGATTTCAATTTTCCTAAGCCGGACATCACTTCTGGCCAGTGTGGCAACTACTGTATATGTTTGAATGTGTTAGTATGATCCAGCTAAAGATTAAGGGCCAGTTTTACTCATATGATGCAGTTTAATTTAGTCTGGTTTAACATACTTAATATTAAATATAATCATCCGTATAATAAATATACTTAATAATAATTAATATTATAATTTGTATTATTATTATTAAGTTCATATTTAAAAAAACATTTCACCTCCACTTTCCCCCAAAAATTCTGACATTATTTGCTCACCCTCATTTGTAGGTAAAAGATGACCGGTTTAATGTTGAGTGAACTTTTCCTGTTTAAACTTCACCGTACTGTTTTAAATGCAGTATATGTACAAGATGTCTTTATAAAAATGACCACTAAAATCTCATCTTGGGTTTCCTTATATGTTTTTTCCTGATAAATCCCATATTTGCGACGCAATTTGTGACAAAATCCAATCCTTTTTCTTATCTCTAAATTTCACACCTCTCCTACCAGAATGGCAGGAGACAGAAATGTCAATCTCACTACATAAAAGCAAATCAAGCAAATAAATGATAACCATGCAATGATTAGCCTTTGTTTATCAATGCCGCCATATATGTACATGTTGTAGATGTCTCTTGTAGAGGTAACTCTATATTCCTTTATCCCATGTGTCCAAGAGTCTGTTTTACTGAGCACTCATTCTCTGAAATACACACTGTGGGAGTGAAGAGGCATGACCGCACCAGCAATTACTGACTCCGCACCTCTGACTCTTTAATTTGTTCCTCACGGACTTGCCTGCAGCCAATACGCAAAATCAATAGCCTCTCCTCCAGAAGAACTAGTGCCAACAGCTCCACTGACATATGAAGATACATGTTCTTCCATGAGGTCAAAAAAAAGAGAGGATTGCACATATTGTTTTTTGTAACATGTTTTTTTAATGCTGTATAACAAATAATTGCTTAATTGTTTGTTTTTGTTTGTTTTTTCTTTACAGTCTTCTTTCTTCTGCAAATCCGCTAAGTGGCTGTCTGTCAACACAAGGTAAGTTGTTCTTACTGAGCTGTTAATCTATGCTAGATCCATGAGCTATTTAGTTGTAGTGCAGTAAGTGTTTCTCTGTTCGGAGGAAACCACTCATTAACACAGCATGTACCAGGGTTTGCTCTTAGCACTTAGCAGTTGTCGAAATCCACTTTACCTGGTTTTTCTCATTATGTGATAATGGACGGAGAATCATAGTGGCTCGATAGCCTTGCAATTAATCTCATCTGCATTGTGTTAACTGTGTCACTGGAAGAGTGTTGGTGCTCCACAACATTTCGATGCCAGCCACTTTCCTTAGTGCACGTAGTAGGTTAAAATGAAATTAGAGAGGGGTTGCACTGGGGTCGCCCAACAATGCTTTACATTTTGATTAACAACTTATATAATTAATGGGAAGAGGTCATGTTTTATTGATGAAATCACAACCATTTTCTTGTACACAACTCCCTGTTGTAAACCAATACCTGTATGGAAGAAGAGAAGACCCTGTTAAAGACGACATGAAACAGTATGCACAGCTCTTTTAAAGGATTAGTTCACCCAAAAATAAAAAAAAATTCTGTTATCATTTACTCCCCCTCTGTCCACGGGGTGTTTGCAGGCGAACAGACGAAGACAGGAGAAGAAGGTTCCAAACAGCAATAGTTTTAATAATACTATTCACGAAGGCACAGGTAGCAAACACGAATAACATAACTGTGACCGGACAAAGAGTGCAGGAGAAAGAACTACTTAAGTACTAAACACAAACGAGGATAATTAATCAAACACAGCTGACACATATGAACTAATAATGACGTTAACCAAGGTAACGTGGGAGAGTGGCAGTAATCTGCACAAGGACACGTGACAAATAAAAACAAACTGAAAGTCCATGAAAACGGACACTAACAGAACATAACGGTGACACCCTCATGTTGTTCCAAACCTGTAAGAAATTTCTGTCCCTCCATTGACAGCCAACTACCACTTTGACGCTTCAAATAAAGAGATTGTAGAACTAATCCAGGAGGATTAGTTGAGCTTCTGTTTATGTTTGCTGATCAATGTTTATATGTGAATAAAAGCCTAAATTAAATCTGTTCATCATATAAAGCGATCATGTCTCTTCAGAAAATTTGGACTAAACCGCTCTATTCATATGGATTATTATTATTTTTATACTGTATATATCTCTTTATGAACTGAAAACGGCATCTTCTCAACATGTTGACAACACGAACCAAACTCTTCCATGCCTCAGCTACAACTACAGTGTTTGAGGCAGGGGGCGGTTTCTTCATTAGGGTGATTGGGCGACGCACCACCAAAGTGCAAAAGGGACTTTTTCAATCACATTCGCATTCAACCTCAGAGTTACGCTAGCTGTCACTGTTGTTCCGCCTCTGGATATAGTCCAATCAGCGTCAGCGTTCTGTGGAGTACCGCCCATTTTTTGGGCGATTTCACTCTGGCCGAGAATTGCCCAAAGTGTTCCCATAGACTTCCATACAAAGATTTTTTTTTTTCGAACTGCAGGCATTGCAGTGCATTCTCTATGGGTTTTGGGAGGGCTCGCACTAACGTGCTTTCGTCATCATACGTAACCTTAACTTGTGCAGCGATTGGTGGAAACAAATATACCTCTATTAATAATCTTTAAGCTGAAGTGATATCCAATCATTTCCTCAGTGCATAACTTACATTTCACGGACATATTCTCCATCTGTAAATGTTAGAAAGTCAAGCAAATATTTCTATGTTGCTGTCATGAGTGGACGAGCCTTCTGCAGGCTAAACTTCCGTGAACGAGCGCCGCCGCGTGCATGCGCGCCGAACAGACGGAGCGCAATAGAATATAAGCGCAGTAATTCTGACTAAAATGTACATTAACACTGAATTATAAATATATTTTGCAAAAATATTTGTTGTTGAATATTTGTTGTTGTTGGTGAACATAAATGTGCAATAGAATTTCAAACCTACAAGTGTATTTTTATGATATCAGTTTTGTTTAGTTAGTGAATTTAACTACTTCTTTAAAAAGCATTATTTTGTTTTTTGATTGTAATGTTGCAATGTTAGAATGTCATATGATTTGACCCCTTTTTTGGATAGACTGCAAGGTTGATAGACTGCAAGGTTACATTCACTTTGTTTATTTTCATAGCCTAGGACAATATTGATCAGGATATAAAATAATTCGTTTTTTAATTAAATACAGATTCTTTTTTTTTTTATTCAAATAGAAAAAAATGTAAATACTGAGATCATACCATAACCATACATCGCCATTTAGCCCAAATTTTTTTGTGGCAATTGGCTATTGCCCAACCCTACCTTATGGCATGCTTTAAATGCAGAATTTTCCATTTTTAGCTAAGCAGTAATGATACATTATTATCACTGTTAAATGGTTATTTAACAATTAGCCTACATTCAGCTCTGCATTTGTTTGCACCCCCTCAATTCTTTTTAGCACCAGCCGCCACTGGTTTGAGGGTGGGTCAAAGTAGACATTAGGCTGGCATTATGCAAATTTGGGTAACACTTTATTTTACTGTGTCATTGTTACATGTTACATGTAGTTACTATAGTAATAACTATAAATTATGCATAATTACATTCAACTAACCCTAAACCAAACCAAATCCTTATCCTAACCCTACAGTAAGTACATGTAGTTACTTAATATTACTCAGTACTTAAATGTATTATTACGGTGTAACGAAGACACCTTAAAATAAAGTGTAACCCAAATTTCTTACATTGTTACGTAGGTATGTAACAGGAAGTGTGGCTCGAATTGCTTACCATCCATTTCGGCAGTTCAGAATCGATCTTTAAAACTTTTGAAGTTTTAAAGATCACAGAATGCTATATAATCCACTGAATGACAGGAAACATTCCAAAAAATATAATAGGGACACTTTAATTTAAAAACAAAATAATTTGCTCTAATACATTGTATTATGGTTGATATTAAATAAGTGGGGTTTGATTTCATGCCTTTAAACTGCAGAGACATGTTTAATTCTGCTCTGCCATTTTTTCCCTAAAGTTCTTCTGTAACTTTCTGTGGTTTTACTATGAGTCAAGAGTGAGATCTCTCTCCCTAAGCATCTTATTTTTAGACATTATACATATTCTCCCCCTGAACATGGGCTAAAGAGACCCAGCAACATTAATTGTGACTTCAAGCTAAGTTTACAAAGTTTTTGGCTCAGAACGTGACCGGTGGCCTGGCGTTAGACCTGTTGGGGAGCCCCTGTTCATTAGTGTTATGGGCAGGGGGCGATCCGTGGTCCTTATGTGTGTGCGTGTTGTGACTTTTTCAGGGCCGGACTGTGAAATGCCGGTGAGGAAGCAGCCTGCAGACTGTTTGCGCTGATGTCACAGAGAGGTATGATGACGTGTGTGCACCAACAGTGCAGTTAGGTCTGTCAGTGCGCATCCATCACGGACGTGGCCGGTCACTGGCCTCTCTCCATCCCCACAGCTGAGACCAATGTGGACAGACAGTTGGAGCCCCTTGTATTTAAAGCTAAGAAGTTCAGACAGATGACACCCCTCAGGGAGGGCTGCAAATGTGCGTCCCCTCCCCTGCACTTTTTGAAAATTCCCGGAGTGAGGCGAGAGATCCTGGTTATTGCCTGTCACCGCTTCGATCCGGTTGTTGACTAGCTGGTCATCCAAGAGTCTATTGAATCTCAGCTATGCTCTCTGGTTGCGTCTCTCCTGGAGCTCCTCAAATGAGATGTAAAGGAGAAAATAATGCTCTGTCTCATTCTGGTTGCCATTTAGCCTAATACTGAGAGACACTTTGAACAAGTCGAAACATAACCCGTGGACCACAAGCCACAAATTCTAAATCATTGATGAGATGCTCCTCTTAGCTATACACTCTGGCCGCCCCTGTCAATCTTCTTCGCCAATTATGCACCACCATCCTTTATGTTTTTCAAGGAAGAGGATGTGTTTTTGCTGTGACCTTCTCTTTATGCTGGATTCACGCTTGAAGCATCCTGTGATATTGTTCTTTTCAGTCACATCAGAATGATCGCTGTCATATTGCATCTTATTTGATTGCCTTCTACCAAGATTAACTACATGGCTGAAATGCATACCTCTTCCAGCTGTGCTCATTGAGAATGCCCAGAGGATCATTTTATTCCTCAGAGGTTGCTCTTTCATAGATCTGGAGACTTAGTGGAGTTCCCAGTTATGTTTCATTGAAGCATCAACTTTGTCTCAGATATGTGTATCCGGAAATAGACTCCTGTAAGTCAATTCTTGATCTGTAGTAAGACTATAGAGGTATACAATTAATGTGATAGGATAGTGCAGATTATTTGGTATCAAAATAATCTATAATACTGACCTGTATGTGTATATATTACTTATATTAATTTTATACGGAATGTTGTACATATTTGTGTATAATATATTTTGTAGGAGTATAGGAAAGAAGGGAGAAAAACAATCACTGACTCTTTCTATGCATTACATCGTTACGCCAGAGGTTGCCGATAGGTGACTGTCATTCATTCAAGCAATTTGTTCAAGATGCCCATTTGTGCAGGAACCAAACAAGTGATTGTCTTGATGAATGAGTCATTGAATAATTTATTCAACAGATTCAAAGTTGCTAATTTAATAATATTTAATATAATTAAATCAAAATAATAATTAAACCAACTGTTACTCGGAGATGCACAGCGGTTTTGCTGTGGTTTTATTTGGAATTGTGTCCTTTGATGGAGCAAAATTAAATGAGGTAACCTGCAATGTTGTGTGTTACAAAGTATCAAGTTCTTGTTTTTTAATGTTGTATAAAAGCTGCATCATACTTTCAATCTGTTTTTCAGAATATTAGTGCCGAATCACAGCTGTAGCTACTGATGGCTAATATTTGGGAACAACAGCACTCTTGCTAGTGTGATATTGCTTATAGATATTGCTTTACACATTTTCATTGCCACTCAGGTGTGTTTAGGTGTTTCAAAGAAAAAAAAAATCACATTTACTCAGGCTTACTCATATATTAAATGTAAATATTTTAGGGAAATGGAGATGAAGATGGAGAGCAAATGCTTAAATCCTCAGATCTTTGGATACACTGGGCTTGTATATTCATTACTCTCCAGAAACAAATGTTTTCTGAGAACTTCAGATTGTTTATTGATTTTCATCTCTGAAGCTTGAGTAAGTCTGTCTGAGGGGCTCCCACGGGACTCCAGGGGTTCGATGACGGTGTCACGTTTCAAACCTGGCTGCACACTGTGCCATGTCAACTCCTGGGATATGATAACAAGTAGAATGAGTGGAGAGGACAGCAGCCCTGTTTCATCTGGGTTCCTCACTGGTTCTCATTACAGGGTTGGAGTTCACCATGACGTGGTCTTTACTTAAGATTTTTTTTAGTCCTCGCTGCACTGCTGTGATCCAACTGAGAAAAATACACTGTAAAAGTGGAGTTGTTACTAAATGGAGTTATTTATATTTGATCTGATCTGCAAAAATGTCTTTGTTGATGTAACCTAATGTATTCAGGTTGATTTAGTCAATATTCAATCATATTTATGGCTTAAATAAATCACTTTACTTATCACATGAAGCACATTCTTAAGTTATCTGACAAAACATTTTTACAGTACTAAGTAAAATGAAACAGTAGCCTACATAAAAAGCCACAAATTAAATGATGTTTTATAAACAAAGTTCGGGAGGAGCATGTTCAAATAATCAATTCAATCTTCTTGTCATCAAACAATTACTATGTCTTATATATATATATATATATATATATATATATATATATATATATATATATATATATATATATATTCACTCTGTCAACTCACCTAACATTCCTTGACAGTTTTTCAGCATCCCTCCACCACCCCGACTCCTCACTCTTGGCTCATTCTTTTACAGCCAGGAATACGGGGGGAGTACTCTGGGTTCGGGCCGAATACCGAGCCCGGAGCCCTCTCCTCGGATATAGCACACCAAATACGCTTTTATTCTATCGGACATATTTGTGAAATTCGTGAAAACTCGTGAAATAAAACCTTTTTTTTTTTTCAAGGATTCTTGTCTCAGGACCAGGACGACCCATTTTATAAACAATTAAATAAATAATAAAAATCTATATATTTTTAAATTCAACATGAAACAGTTTTCAGCCCAGTTTACTTCCATTATCTAATATATTTCCAATAGTCAAAGGCAATTCTGATGCTGTGCTTCTGTGTAATTTAAATACATGTCGTTATCATGACAAGCATGTCTTTTATTAGTCTCGCATAGCCAAATCTTCAGACTGATGGCAGAAGGCCTGGACTCCATGCCAGCTGTAATTGGACTGACTGACATGTGAAGCAACCAATCACAGTTCGTTTTGTTCAGTGTCATGTTTAGGGGAGTGGAATTGTAAAATCGATGTCCCTACAATAACAGACCGGCGCATAAAACTCTTGGAAATATTTTAAAGAGCCTATGAACATCACATATTTCATATACTTTTGACAGACCAGTGTTTAGTTTATTCTGATAAGCGCTCATTGTCACGTTGTAAATATGACGACTTTCTTCTTCCATGATGGGGTTTGGCATTGAGACAGCTTCGTTTCCAGGCGGACCGTTAAAGAATGCGACACGTACGTCTCCTGAAAATCCTGTAGACTTCAACCAATCAGACTTCTAAAATCCTTAAATAATAATACATTTAATAAATTAATAAATTCAATCAATAATAAATTTCATAATATTATTTCTGCAATTGTAACTGCAAATGTAAATGCATATTTTTTTATGTCTGTTTTGTTGTTTATTACATTTTTGTGGTGTATGTGCAACTTCAGATGCAGCTTATTGTAAGTGTAAAGACACAACAACAACTTGTTTTTGTATGTGTGCACGTGTGAGCACAAGCGAGCCAGACACAGAACTGGCACATGGCACTGCAGCTACTTAACAGACACACTCTTAGGTCTTTTCTTACGCATGGCACTCTCTTATAAATAGCATTGATTTAAGTACCAACTATTCACAGCATCTGTGCTTTTTGGCAACCACCTTCTTTTTTGCACATGGTTCTCCTTATTTAAGTCCTTGCGTTTTTTACTCAAATGGACCTTGAGGACAAACAGCCACCTTGCCAAAGGTTCCAAGTTGACAATCCCAGATTTGGATGATCTGCGACCTGACCTTAGTGCATGCTGTGTCTGAGTGGGTTCCTGGTATCGCATGACCAGTCATAATGGTGTGTAAGCCACATTGGGGATGCTGTCAGCACTGTGCTTCTGTTCACTTTGCCTACTCAGAAACCATTGACCAGCACCTCAGGAAAAAGCAGATGATCCTCCCAGTCATTGGCAGTAAATTAGTTTGAAACAATCCTCAACATTTATTAAAGGGGTCCTGTTAAGCTTTTTCCATTTTTTAACTTTAGTTAGTGTGTAATGTTGCTGTTTGAGCATAAAAAACATCTGCAAGGTTACAAAGCTCAAAGTCCACTCCAAAGAGAGATATTTTATTTTACAGAATCCACTTTTCAAGAACTAAAACAAACGTCTCGTTTGGACAACAATGCATTTTTTCCTGATCTTATGAAGTCATAATATTCCTCATTTAAATAATCCCCGCCCACGGAATACACAAAAAAGTTGTCGAGGCCTGGTTGAGCTGTGCTGTTTTTTCCACCCCGGAAAAATTTGTCCTCAGGCTGACGAACTTAGAGAGGTTAAAATGTATTTTTAACTCTGTTCCTCAACATTATAACCTCAACGTTTGTCTGTGCGCTGCACATATTACAGAGAACTGCAGACAGACAGAGTATGCAGGTTATATGCACAAAAGCTTCTCCTGAAAGACATTTTGAAAGAGTCGGGACAATCTGTTGTTTATGGATCACAACTTGTAAGTATGTCTTATTATTTGTAGTTGTGTTACTATTAATAGTTCCAGTTATAAGCTTTATGTTGTTGCTATGATAGCAATGTAAACGAAGGGCAAAGCTTTGCCTCTGCTAGTCTGCTAACTAACATTACAGTATTGATGTAGTGTTTACTGTAGCTTAGGTAAGCTCTTGCTTTTGTAAGACTGTTCACCGCCCCTTAGGAAAATTATCCATGATTTTGTGATCGATTACTGTTTGTATTACCATGGTTTTCTGTTGGATAACATCGTATCTATAAAAAAAACAAAATAAAAAAAAACATACCAGTCTGAAACGTCCTGTGAAAACTTGCAAAATTTGTGCTTGAAATCCGTTCAGCAGGATCCTCTTGTTTGTTAACATTGTCAGGGTCTGAATCGGGCTCGAAATGCGCTATGCACTGCCAATCACAACACACTGGGCCAGCTAACCAATCACAGCACATTTCGTATTTCGGAAGGAGGGGCTTCATCGAAAACGGCGCGTTCAACCAGACTGGGGAGAGAGGAGCTGTAACAATGTAAAATATGTGAAAAATAATGAATTTTTTTGAACAATCAAGCATGAAACATATTCTAGTACACCCCAAAAACTAAATCAAGACTTCGTAAAAGGGCATAATAGGACCCCTTTAAAGTTTTGTATGTTTGAAAACAGAATAAAATTCAACTCTCAGACAAATGTCCAATGAGATCTACTGACATGATAACTAACAAATATTGATGTCTGAGATGCATCGCAAATATATTTATGCAACAACTTGGAGCACATCTGTTGCTGTGAATCATAATTTGAGTCACAGCTTGGTGCCCTAGTAATTACAAAATCTAATACGTTTGCTCTTACTTAAAAGCATTCATGTTCCATGCACATGAAACGGCAAACAAGAGATAAGACTTCAAAACATGGCTGCTTTCAAGGTAAACTCTTAAAAGGCAAGATCCAGGTCTAGATGTTCAGGATTGTTTTTCAGACTACCTTCTTAGGCTCTGGTGAGGAGATGTTAGGCATGTATTACTGCAATTTACTATTTTACTTCTAGTGGATGATGCTTGTTTGTGAGGAATTGTTTGTTTACATCTTTATTTTACTATTATAGAGGATTTATTGGAATTAATCGATTGAATGTAAGGTTTGTTTGAGGCCAAGCATTTATCACTGCATTTTTTTTTTGTTTATTTATTTATACTTGTCTTAGATGATTGTTTAATGTTTGGAAATGTATTACTGCTTTGTTTTTTATTTGCTTGTTAATTTATTTTACTAGTAAGTATTACTAGTATTATGATTTACTATCTTTCATGTTAGGAAATTATTATGGCATTCTTTTAGTTTTTTTTCTTTGATTGATTGCTTGTTTTAGTAGTAGTAAATTATGTTTGATGCTAGGCATTTGTTACTACGTTTATTTATTAGAAGATTATGTTTTTATATTCGGAATGTGCTAGCTTGTTTGTTTATTTTACTAGTAGCACATGGTGTTTGTTTAATTATAGATATTTATTGCTTTATATCTATACTGATATTAGATTGTTTGTTTGATGTTAGGAATTTGTTTCTTCATTATGTTTGTTTGCTTCTTTGTTTATGTTACTATCATTAGATGATGTTTCTTGAATGTTAGGATTTTATAACTGCATTCTTGTTTGTATGCATTGATTGGTTTATATTTTACTAGTGCTAAACCATGTTTGCTTGATACTAGAAATGTATTACGTAGCATATCAAGTTTGTTTGCAGTAACACTTAAAGAAAAATGCCAGAAAAAACATGGTACCATTTTTTTTTATGTACCATATTATCATAGGTTTTTGGACATCTCATTTCATTCAGTATTCCTTTGTGTTTCAACTGGAATTTACCTACTCAGATCAAACTTTGAGAACTTTGACAGTGTACAACTGAACACCCCCATTATGTCTTTGTACAAGTCTCGGTCAGCAGGAACTTGCTCAACCAGCACCTTGTTATGGCATCTCAGATGAGGAAGAAGACTCTCATCACTGAGGCATGTCCTGTATAAAGAGCATGAAACTGAGAAGACGATGTTTGTTACATATTGATGCCTATCAGCCCTGAAGATGGGAGCCATGTTTCATCCCCCCTGCGCTTGTCCGCCGCTTGGCAGACATGCCCCTTGCCGCTGCATAATCATATTAATTTATGCCCTGAATCAATTATGCATTCAGATTCTCCTGATAGCTTGTCACTTTTTATCCATTAGTCTTTGTGTGCCGGTTGTGGGATGGTAAATAAATAGAGAACACAACACGCCCCAAGCCACTAGAGGTGTGGTTAGGCATCCGAGTGTATTTGTGGAGATTTAAGGGTTATTAAGCGAAAAAGGGGCAGTCTCTTTAATTTTTCTTATCTTGTTTGACACCTCGGCGGGTTTGTTAATGGCGGCGAGGGAGGGGCAGACAGGGTTGAAGTTGTCACATCTGAGTCATATTTAACAAAGAGAGAGGAAGTTCACCAGGACGCTTGCCATAAACGATCACGCCACAAAATGCAAATAGTTCCTCTGATGAGGCATGTTGCTGCTGTCTTGACAGTGTCAGAGTAGCGCAATTACCTGGGAGAAGAGAGCTGGCACTGGAGGGAGGTACGAGCTGGAGGAGACAGGCTTCGGCATCTGGGCTCGTGTTCACAAATTGTCTTATATCCGAGAGTGTTGATGTGGAATCGGATATCCGCCTTCAAACTGACCTTAAACAAGATATGTAAGGATGATTCACAAGCACTGTCATGGACTTTTCATTGAGAGAGTGCTCATGATAAACTCTTCTTTTTTTTTTTTTTTGTCAGAGTGAGAATACTATCACTGCGTTTTTTGCTAATGGCAAACCTCATTTGTTTAAATACATACTATCTGGATAGTGAGCTAACGCTGAGCGTCTCTCTCGGGCTAAAAGGGCATGTGCATGTTTGGTGATACAGCAAACTGGATGTAGGCTGCTGAGGGGACAAACTTCACTTCTAATCCAGACGTTTCACAGAGACGACAGAGGCAATGTGGACTGTGCTGTTTTTGCATTCATCATAGCCACAGTCATTTGCATTCCATTAGATTGTTTTATTTAATCAAACCAATTAATTATACCAGTAGAAATTATATATATACGATAGATGGATGGATGGATGGATGGATGGATGGATGGATGCAGGTACAGCATGAGGAGAAAAGCAGAGAAACGATATGAAGCAAATGGCATTCCCTTTACGTAATAATAGGAAACCTATCGGGTTTCCACAGGGTTGAGGTTACACATCAATTAATGCCCAAATGCAGAGCAATCTGATCCATTTTCAGGCTGTGAGCTTCAGCAGTGTCTTATATTACGCAACGATGAGCTAGATATTTAACACCTTTCATTTCATTTTCTGCTGCTACAAAATGTTCAAATAGAAATAGCATTCCTCCATAAGGCCATGCTTGATATACCATCTGCATGCTTGATGAACATTTTGTTGGGTGTAATAAAATAAAATAAAAAAAGCCTACAAAACTTTTTCAATAATAAAGGAAGAAAGTTTTAAATGTTTGCTTGACTAGACATCTGTCTTTATAAATAATATAAATGTTATTTTTTTAACCTAAATATTTTGCATTTAAGTCAGCTTACATGCAAAGTTTGAATAAATTCACATTCATTAAAACGGCCCTTTATTTTAATTGTCCAATTTGAAAAATAAATATGTTGATTAGACTTACAGTCACAAACTGAAGACGTGTTTGATATTTGAACTCCAAAACAAGAAAGACAAAGAATTCAGTACCAAAGTGTGATCTTAAGGTATGCAGGTTTAGTAGCCTATGAATATATTCCTGGACATACTACTTCTGGCAAATTGGCTTTCACCTATGGCGTACTAACAGCAACTGCAAAAATGATTTACTCGGGTAACGTTAAGTCCAATTTAACCACACATTTTTTTTGCAAATCTGAGAACTCCTCTGCTCCTTTGACCTCATGAGGTAGCAAAAAGTCCACTAATCGCATACTACAGATTCTCAGCAGATGCATTGTTACAAATACTGCATATTTTGATACCCTATTTGACATAATTGATATTTGCATGCAACATAGTAGAAAAGTATGCTTATAGAAACAGCAAGAAAAACGTTTCAAGTGAGCAGATCAGGACCGTGGACAGCAGCCAGGATCTAGTGGAGGCCTACAGTACATATGAAAAAAGACTGCTTATATCTCCATTTGTAAATTGTCATAAATATGTGTGACCACCAAACGAACAATGCATTCATTATTATGTATAAAAAGTAAAACAATTTCCGGTTTTAGTATAATAAAAAAGTTTAAACTTTTTGCAAGCGCTTTACTATTCATTTATTCATATCAGCAAAATCAATGAGAGATTGTGAAAAAACAGATACACACACAATAGAACGCGTGCGAAATAGTATCGGCCGGATATTTACATCAGTCTAAAGCTAAATAATTTATAAACTATAATATAATGTTTTATTTCACGCAGAATAAAGTATTTAAAAGTTTCTTTTCTGCATACCAAAACTGAAAACGCACCTCCTCTTTCTCCTTGTGCCTCTTGCTCTTATCTGCGCGTGCAGCTCTCACCAAGCACGCTTTATACAAAATTACGCTTAATTAAGTTCAACGTTAATTAAGAGTCGAAAACGTTGCTTTAACATGAGGATGAGTGTGCTAGTACACATGTAGAACGAGAATATCTTCACCAAAACCTAAGGGAAGTATTACATAAATGGACAAGATGTAAAGGGGCGCGCGCACGCACACACGCACGCTGACAAATAAAAAAAGAATATAGGTTGAACTCTATAAATCATGACGCAAACATCCGCTTGCCTTTTGTCTGTCTCTTGTCACTGAATGGATTAATTCGAATCGTCTTTATGTTATTAGTTTATGGGCCATGAGATTAGATATGAATATGAAACAGTCAACCTGCACTGCTACTATATATCAAAGGCAATATAAAGGAATTAATACCTAGACAGGATAAGATGATGTATGAAAGCTGACCATCTCGATTTGATGCTTACAGACTTTTAACAAGTTAGTGATAAAGACTGCTTGCTGAATGATTACATAAAATGTTCACAAAAAATATATCATGGTGGGGACTTTTTTCTTTTTTTTACTTTCTTTAGATTTTCATTAAGACATTGTTTATCAGTGTTGTTGTATTCGTATGCATAAGTGCCTAAGTTCTAATGTTCTGAAACATGGTTGTCTAAAATGGTTTAGTTTCATTGTTGCATTGACTCAGAGGAAACTTTTCTCTGTCCTATTTGAAACGCACTGATGTATAAACTTATTGACTTAAAAAACAAGTATTTGTAGTAAAAAAAAAGGTATTATTTGCTCTGTCAGAAAAAAAGTAAAAGAAAAGACAGACAACCGATACAGTCTGCCAGACATGTGTTTGGTTATCATTTCGGTTCCTTGACGAAATCAGCCGACGATCTGTTGAAATTTAATTTGATTTCTTGAATAATTCATCTAATGATCTGTTGAAATTTACATGGAAGATTCAGGAGGCAGATCTTGCTGAGAGAGGGAGCTCCTGCGCAAAATTACGCCTTCCCTTCTCATTTGTTAGCCGTTTTATCTAGAAAGTTACCTATTTATATCCACGTGTACACAACAACCCGAAGGCATCCTAAACTGCGCCGCAGCGTTTGAAGCTGAACGGTGATCGACACATGCACTGACTGCACACTATAGGGAAAAGACACCGCGCGCACCAGCCAATTATCCCTCAGCAGAAGTGACACCCAGTGACCATGTGAGTACCGACATACTTACGTTTATAGATTGCGAGGATACCGAGCGTCAAATATTACTTGCATCTTTATGTGTAACTTCACTTAATTATATTTGCATATCAATGGCAGGTTAACCAACCAGCCCTCATCGCGCGCGTCTGCACAGCTCTCCACACCTCTAACTGATAAAGCGCGCGCATCTGACCCGAGACTGCTGTGGACGTGATTATTAGTGTTTCGTTACTGATACTCTTGTTTTGTCAAAATAATCAAATGAATTGCAGCCTAGCATTTGGATTAAATAAAACTCTAGTAAAATCTAGATAATGAAAACGTTAGATGTTTTAGATGTAATAAATACAAGCTTATTAAAAGTTATACATTGAACAACATGCACTAGAGGAAACGAGGAGTGCTGTAACACCGAGTGAGTTGTAACGTCAACAGTTTAGCCAATTAGAAATGAGCCACAGGGTGGAATCACTATCATGCACGAGCACCATCCTCCTGAGGTGACATTAGAAGTTGTAAGAGCCTTTGTGTAAAAATAAAATATAACATTTATTAATTTACAGTACATGCACTTACGTGTACTTACCTAGTAAAGTACTGGGTAATATAAGGTAACTACATGGGTTAAGGTTAGGTTTAGGTGTAGGTTCAGGGTTTAAGGTATAAGGCAATGAGGTACCTTATTACCCAGTTATTGCAATTACTATAATAAGTAAAGTATGCATGGGGAAAAGGACTGTAAAATAAAGTGCTACCTACAGGATAATGTTCATGTTTGACTTGTACTGGACGTTAAATTGCAGAGTTGGTAATCTGAATCAGCAGGCTTTCTTATTTAATTTAGATTTAGCTTTTCAACTACATGTTTAAATATCATAGAAAAAGCATGTCTAAACAGATATTGAGGGATGTACAAGTTTCCAACGTACTTCTAATGAACATTCAGAGATTGTGGCTCAGTATATATTAGGCCACATTTGTCTCAGTTGTTAGACTGATTAACACATATAGATTGTTTGTTACTTTTTAAAGTGTTTAGCTTAGGTTTTATTTCCTGTTTTAAATTTGAATTCCTATATGTTCACCATTTTGAATTAATTTAAAAATAAATAAGGATTTGGATGGTGATAGAAGTTCCCAACTAAGTAAATTGGATCATCACAACAATACAGGGCGGGAAAAAAACAGCATTCATGGTTAACAAAATTAACAATACTGTTATTTGTTACAATACTACTTAAATTTGTTCTTAACCCGTTACAACAAAATGTTACAACACTGTCCGCTCTCCTCTTTATTTATTCAAATGTGCACGCGCACAAGCTAGCAATCCCCCCCTCCACACACACACACAGACACACACACACACACACACCGGGCCTACAGAGAACTATACGGAATTTCTGCGCTTCAAGCTCCAAACAATAAACTCAAAACTGTTATTTTAACCAGACATAATATACAACTTGAACAATTGTAGATTGTTGTATGCTCTCTAGAAAAAAAATAAAGAAAGAAAAGAGAGAGAAAATAGCCCAACAGTTTTGTGGAATGGGGCATTAATCGAAGGAGCGCGAGCATGACAAGTGCTCCTAAAGATTTATAGATTTATATTGGCGTTGCTGAATTATCTCTGAGGTGCCTTTAATCTTGATTTAATTAACATTAAAGTGAACCATCAGTTAGAGGGGCCACATCGGATCAAAGGCCACTGTAGTATTTGTGCACGAGAGAATGCTGATGATATGATTAGACTGATAGACAGCAGATTAAATGATCAGATCTCCACAGTCCTGCGCTTGTTTTAAACCCCGTTGTATGTGCCCATATGAGGCGCTTCCAGCTCGGATCAGGAGAAGCTTTGGGACGGATATACATTAGGTGGCAGCAAAGAGACTCTATTTTTGAGCAAAGGACATACACTAGGCCATGCATGACTTTATGCAGTAGATATTAAATATGGAGAATAAAGGAGTGCAAAAAGTGATGCCATTATTTTAATACACAAATGAGGGATTTAAAATGCCAGTATGTGAATCTGCATATATAAGAGTATGTTTTTCGTATCACATATAACTAGAATAAGCAATATTAATTCAAACAAGACTCAAATATAAAATTGGCTGGGGTTTAATAATTTCTCTTTATATAGCCTAAAAGAAAATACTGGTGATATTTTTAATGACCCTACAAGTTCAATGAAACCCTCAAAATATAAGGACAATATTTTTAAATAAATTAAATATGAGGGAAGAATAAAACACTAAACTTTGCTAAGGTATTTGTTAAGACAAAAAAGGGGTAAACAACTACAGGTTTTATTTTACTATGCAAAAGAAATGCATAGAAAAGCTAAAAGGAATAAGCATACATTGACTACAACATAATCAGTTATTAATATTTCATTGGTTCTCTCTTGTTCTGCTTGTGTTCATAAAAGCCTGGCCAAAAATGATATCTGCAAAGTTTGGCATGTGTCATTGTGTTATCACAAATAAAACAATTGACTCAAAGCGCAACTATGCAATATGCTCACAAAATCTTTAACAACATTTTATTCATTTGAATCAAGTGTGAAGCTGTAATTTTTTCTAGGCAGGCAGGACATCACTTTTGGCCACCACTGATCCATAAAATGAATGATTCTTTTTCTTTTTTATTATTACCCTTTTGTTATTAGCCTCCATCTATACTCTTTGTGATTTAAAAAGATTAGACAAAAGTAGATGTGATTGCAATTTAAAAGTCTGTATTGATATGATATTTACTGTAAAATCAACATTAATTCTATCCATTTAACATGTCACAATAATTTGTCATTTCTCAGCCTGATCTCGCATTTCTACTTGTGTTATAAGTAATTGATGTATATTGATGTTAGTAATTTTCAGACTTTCATCTAGACATCTTAAATTCAAAGTGTTTGAAAAAGTGCAACGGACTCTTCTCTGCAACTTGTGGAAACCACTTTGATCTCACTTTAATTTAAGGCAGAAATTTTATTTTAGTGGATTGAATTTTTTATAGTGATCTGTTTGAAAGGCAGAATTGATCACACATGATAAAAGGCATGATTATACATTGTTATTTTTCACACCATTAGATCAGGCCACATTTGAGAAGAGAATGATGGGACAAGCGTTGCCTGAAAACTTGTGGGATCTGCATCTTATAAACACAGTTGTTTACTATTAGGCATCTATCTGAAAGTGTGTTTGTGATTTGGTGACACTTAGCTAAAGTTTGCAGTAGGGCCTATATTGCACAGTCTCTTGTCTGTGGAGCTGTCCATGGTGCTGACATGTTACTGCAATCCTCAGAATTCAATTCTGCCACTGATAAAGCTGCACAGCAAGCAATGACTAGAGTAAACAGGAAATAAAGTCAATTAAACCTAAAATTCCTTAACTGAGCAGACTAACAACAATGAGCTGAACTGAGACCGTAACCTTTTGCTAATGATGTACTGAGACAGTTTTGACCTGTTGAGACCGGTTGTACCCTTTGTATATATTTTTTCATGTAATATTTATTATCTACCAAAACACCACAGCAAAATTACTTTCCATTACATGCATGAGGACACCATCATTTCTAAAATCATAAAAGGACGATACTTTGGAGACGTTGACTCGGTCAGCATTAAAGACAAGTCACAGAATTTATGGCCGAGAACTAATTAGTCTTAAGTTTAATAAATACGTCATAAATTCAATCAGAGGCATATTATTGGATTAAGATTCATGGTTTAGGTCATTGAAATACATTTATTCCCACCAACTGAATTATTAGCGTGGAGACATAAATAACCTGGTCTAGCTCTAGTGATATCGCTAGCGATATCATTGCTGCATAAACAAAGACCACACGGCTGGCATGTGACAGAAGAGACAAGGTGGAAGGGGCAAAAAATAGGAGGGCTGATAATCCTGGGGTGTAGGATGGGGGTTCGGGGTCAGGTTTGCATTTCCCCCCAGGGGAGAAATACATGCCAGGACACTTGAGGGATGGACAGACCGGGACAGTCAGTAACACTCAGGCTACTCTCACCTCCAGCCCCGCGCACAATCCAAAACAATACACCCGAGCTATATCCGTCATTCATGCTGGCGTCAGTCTGCTGTCGCCTGCCTCTCCTCTCCTCTCTCTCTGTATTGAAATAACAGCATGGCCAGTATGGCAGCAATGAAGCGTTGTTACACAATGTATCTTGCTTATTATTACCCTAGCGTTCAAATGAGCACTGCAAACTGAGGTTGGGATGTGACCTTTGGCATCTTGTTCTCTTTGGAAGTGTGCAGTGGAAGTTACAGGGGCAGGTTGCATTTGAGATATGAAACTTTTCCTCTGCGTCAGCAGGATTTAGGGATTTGGTTGCATGTTAGTCCTCTGTTTGTGTCTTGGAGCTGATTGATTGTTCTCTTTAATTAGGAACGGTCTCCTTCAACTCTTCACGTTTCCCGTTTAGATGACTGTCACTTTGTCATTCAGTTTTCCAGGGTTGCTAAAAGAAAATGTTTGGTAAAATATGCAATGTGAAAAATTATACTCCAATGACATTCTTGATCTCTTTTAATGATAGATATCCCTGATAATTGCTTTTATACTTAACTACAGAGAAATTACCCGGATTATCTAGTAAAGTCGGTTACAAACAGTTTACTCAAACTATTTTTTTTTAGGTTTTATACTTTCATAGCAGTAAGAGATCAACAATATCATTATTATGTCGATACATAATAAAAGTAAACATAAAAGGAGCTTTAGAAATTTGAATATACTGTGGTTTTTTTATGTTTTTTCTGTCCTTGTAGAACATATTTATACAGTATGACTATGTCCCACAACCATAAAAACATCTAAAAAACAAACAAATAGGCCTAAACAAAGCTCCCTTTAACCTCCTAGGTGGAGAAGTTTATCAGTGACTGGTAACTGGAGCAACTCTTAGGATCCCTGCAAGCAGGTGTGTGTGTGTGTGTGTGTGTGTGTGTGTGTGTGTACTGAGGCACAGAGATTAAGAGAAATTAAGTGAAACATTTTGGTATCATGTGAATAATTTGAGCATTTTGTGTGTGCATGAGGATAGAGATATGATATGATATGTATTTCACTATCCTGAAGGTTCAAAAATAATGCACTTACAGATTTTGCACAATGACACTTTCACCTTGGGCATTTCTAGAACTGCCTATCAGCATTACTCAGCCTGCATCCGAATATGTGTATCTGACATACTACTACTACATGAGTTCTGTTCTGTATGACACAATTACTGTATGTCACATAATGCCCAAATATGCAGTTTTCATGACACACTAGAGATGTACAACAACCTGATGATAACCATACTCCACCTGCTGAAATTCTGAAGTGTGCAGCATTGCTATCCCATAATGACTGAGAACTGAAGATGAAAAAAAGAAGAAGAAAACAAACCAAGCCTTAGTACTGAATTGATACTAGTCAGATGGAGTGTCAGGAATAATTCATTTTCAGTAAGGAATATATAGAGTTTTTATCTAATTTTTTTTTTTTTAACGTTATAGGACTGTTACACTGCTATAATAGGGGATTAAAAACTAACTTTTCAAATAATTTGCCATCAAAAGGCTTGAGTAGTCTTCGCCTGACATACATTTTTGAAATATTTTGTTTCTGTTGCACTTCAATGTCACATCTGTGTGTATTTGTGCCAATTAATACAAATATTGATATTGATATTGATATTTCCACAAGACCCCTATTTGCAGAATGAAAACGTCCCGTTAGAGGCAGTGGACGCACGAATGTGAGTGTACGCCGCAGTTGATTGGACAGGAGTTTTAAAAAGCAGGTGCTGTCACTTTAAGAAGCAGTTCTTACCTGGACACCCGCCACACAAGGTAACTGACGCTTTATATCTTCAACACGCCTACATTTATGTACACGAAGCTTTTAATCACCCACTTCTGCATCAAAATGACAAACGGTTACCATAAAAAAACATGTATGTAACACCTTCACCAATTTCATCCTCGTTTTAGTTTCATTTCAGTGTCGAGCGACATTCCGAAATGAATAAATTCACCCACAACAACTCGAGAAAGTCAGAGAGATGTTGAGAACGAAGTGCGCGTGTATCAGATGCATGCGATTTTAAGATTGTCACACCGTCCCTGTATTCGTAACTTTAGCCCCTGTCGATGGAAATTATGCGCATTGTTTCAGCGAATGGAGCGCTTGTCCTTGAAATGTTTAGTAACATTGAGATGGAGACAGACAGCGACGCGGTCGCCATGAGATCGATTCATTCCGTAAGCTTGAGAAATTGCTCAATTCTGTTGCAGAGCGACGTTTCTACCGAGCACATGGTAGTGTGTCAGGCGAAAAGCACGCTGGATGTGTTATTGTATTTGATGGGACACCCACCAGGATATAACGTGAGCTGAGAGCTGCAGTTTCAGCCAATATAAATCAGCAACACATCTCTAGCTGCTCTGATGCCACATATGCCCTTGTTGAGCTTTGTTTATTTGCAAAGGAGCCTGATCCCAACTCACAAACAGCCTCAAAATGTGCCATATCACTACACCTTTTAAGGTACTGTATTTTACAGAGCCCACATTGGAACATGTAGGAATATTTATGAATATTTTTTTTAGATCTGATTATTATTTGTGCCTATACTATTGTGTAATATGCACTCTATTTATAAACGTTCCTCACAGATTTGTAAACTGTAACCTCAATTTTGCTATTTGTATTCATAACTGCACAGACTGATTTGTAGTACCCTCAGTTTAGAAATAGCCTATGTATGTGTATTTATCAGTAGCCTACCTACATTAAAGATTTATGTTTTTTCCAATACGGTAACTATTTTATGTTTTGGCAAATTGTTGGTGAATTCGTGCAATCTCTCTTTTTTTAATGAACGTTTTCAAATTGAGTGTTAGGTTTGGAGTGGAGCTTCAAGCTTACTTTTTATGCAAATCATACTTTTTTGTACAAATATTTACAAAAATGCCAATTTGTGAAATACAGTAGGTTCTTTGAACTCGGGTTTGTTTTTCACACACCAAAAGCTTTTCTGCCTGGTTTCGGGTCACACTGGGCTGATCTATATATTATCAACATACTGTTACATTCCTACTTATAATCTAGGGGTATGGTAGGAATAAACAATAAAAAGTTAGGAGAGACTTTGATGTTCCCGTCTTCAGACCCAGAGTCACTACAAAACACTTTTTTTTGTGTCTTTTAATTAACAGACAAAATAGAAAAAAAGTGTAGTTAGTGAATATAAACAGAACAGATTGCTCCAGGAAAAAAGGACCCAAAATAACAAACTAAACAACCCGCTAATTAATACGGGGAGAGAAAACTAACTTGCATAAAGAAAAGAAAAATCCCCAAAGAAATACAATTAACTATCATTTCTCCCTTTTCTTGTTTGTATTATTAATACATTTAAAAATATTTTGTAAATGCACTAAATTGCACATATTTCTAATTAATGGAACAGCCCACAAATATTTGGGTAATTAGCTACATTTATTCAATGTAAATCTGTGAGCATGAATGGTTAAATTAAGTAAGTTTACAAATCTGAGTACTATTTACAAACTCATAGAAAATCTTTGGCACAGATTGTCCTACCTCAAATACAACAACAATAGGGAGTGTCTATTGTATCTCACATTTACAGATTGTGGCACATCATAGTGCTGCTGATTGCCTATGCAACGCTGAAACAAATACTAAACTATAACCCTAACCTAACCTTCACCATAATCTTAAAGGGATAGTTCACCCAAAAATAACTTGGAATTTTTAAAGGACAAGTTCGGTATTTTACAGTTAAAGCCCTGTTTTCAGATCGTTTCTGATGAAATAGAACGGTTAAGATTGAAATTTGGACACATGCTGCTGGCCCGAGAATTTTCGGTTTCTGTGGTAGCACCCCCCCCACCTCCACAATGGTTGCATAGGTGCACTGGAACAATCCTTCCTAAAACGCATTAAACTATCGTTTACAAAGACGTTAAACTCACCGAGTGGTCAGGGGTGTTCACTGATATGCTCACACAAACATCGCTGCAAAAGATGCTTTCCAACAGGTTTTATCGTAGTTTTTGTCCAACTCCATTGACTTGTATTGGATGTGCTGTGAGGGACGGTATTACGCCGCCGCCGGAAACAGAAATGGGGTTGTTTGTATTCTTTCTGTAGTCTTATGCAGTCACGGAAGCTCTCAACGGAAGAATGTACGGGTGTGAGGCGTTTGGAAAAATAGGTCCACAGTTTTACAACGAATGGTAAAACACCTGTTGGAAAGCATCTTTTGCAGCGATGTTTGTGTGAGCATATCAGTGAACACCCCTGACCACTCGGTGAGTTTCACGTCTTTGTAAACGAAAGTTGAATGCGTTTTAGGAAGGATTGTTCCAGTGCACCTACGCAACCATTGTGGAGGTGGGGGGGTGCTACCACAGAAACCGAAAATTCTCGGGCCAGCAGCATTTGTCCAAATTTCAATCTTAACCGATCTATTTCATCAGAAACGATCTGAAAACAGGGCTTTAACTGTAAAATACCGAACTTGTCCTTTAATATCTTTATCTCTTTTCACAAATAGATTGTAAAACTAATCCATATGAATTGAGCGGTTAGACCAAATTTTCTGAAGAGACACGATCGCTTTATATGGTGAACAGATTGAATTTAGGCTTTTATTCATATATCAACATTCATCAACTCACACATCGTCAGTTGTGGTAAACGGAAGCTTAAGCATGTTTGCTTGACGTGTGAGAACCAAAGAGGTGTTTGAGCTTCCGCAAGAGGTTTGGTCTCGAGCGTCAAGCAGGTTCGGTTGAGCTTCCATTTATGTTCGCTGATCAATGTTTATATGTTAATAAAAGCCTAAATTCAATCTGTTAATTTTCAAGTCTCTTCAGAAAATGTGGACTAAACCGCTAAATTCATATGTATTAGTTTGGTAAAAGTGGTAGTTTCGTAGCTCAGGGACAGAAATCTCTTAGATTTCATCAAAAAGATCAGATTCATTTGTGTTCCGAAGATGAACAAAGTCTTACGGGTTCGGAACGACATGAGGGTGAGTAATTAATGACATATTTTTTTTTATTTTTGGATGAACTATCCCTTTAACCTCAGTATAGCTTTGTTAGCACACTGAATTTGACAGGTCACCACGAGATTGAGTTGACCAATGACATGACACCAGACTGTGTGCATACATTTTTCAAGAGTTGTCTGTTTTATTTAGAGGAATCAGTCACCAAAAAAGAAAAATTCAACCATGTACCTGTATTCATGTCTTATATAGTTTTTATTAATATTTTTGTTTTAGTTGTTTTATCTACAGTTATATTTTAACCTGAATTTTGCCATGAAATTAGTAACCCAGGCTCATTTGCAAAACATGCCTTTAGCCACATTTCTGTAAAATGGTATGCTGTTTCATGCAAGTTTTGCAACAATTTCAAAGTGAAATTTCCAGGGACTGGCGCTAAATGTATATTCAGTTTTATCCGAAACAGATGGCATGTTTTATTACGTTGGTTGTTGCATGCATTCACGAGGCAGTTTGTAAATTAAGTGTCCGATGAGTTGCGCTAAAAAAAGGTATATGCTAATAATCTACCACCTATACTAAATCCTAACCTAAATTTAACCGATCGTGGTAACAAAAGAAAATTTGAAATAACACATTTGCAGAAGCAACCATGCCATTTTAGCTTGCTGCTACAAGTCTACAAGCTTGTTTATCTTGACTCCTGTTTCACGGGACCCGTACCCGATGTCACAAATGCAGTGGGTGAGTTAACAAGCAGGTTTACTACGTCAGAAAAGCCATGCATAGTATTGTGGAAGAAACTATGCAAAAATAAGTCTTGATTAATTAATAATCTGCCCCTGTAATGATCATTTGTGTGAATAGGAATACAAGTTGTTGGTGTTTTAGAGCCATTAGTGTTCATTTCAGCTGGAAAATGCAGTGAATTGTATGCATAGGTGTTCGTAATTTTGCAAAAATTATATATGCATGTTTTTCCAATGAGCTTTTGTCGGACAATAGCCATAGAAACTGACATAGCGATAAGAAACAAAACAAACTTGCCCTCAAGTCATTCATAGCATGTGTGACTTTTCTTTTCCATATAATCATGAGTCTTCTGACTACTATTATACAGTATATGCTATCCAAGTATTCTGATGCCATACAGTCATCTGAGAAACAGAGTGAAATTATCAAACTTGCCATGTTAGGATGCACTGCACCAGTTTTGAAAGTATTCTAAACAGAATTGTTTTTCATTTATCAGTAACAAGATAATATGCCGAATTTTGAGCTCTATGGCAAAAGAGTTTTAGTGAGTAATATAATGATTTTTGTGTCCATTTTGTAGCTTGGCCCCTGCTTACTGTATGATATCGCTGTATGGAAAAGAGCAGCGTGAACATGCATCAGAACGTCTCCTTTTGTGTTCTGCACAAGAAAGCTAGTCATACAGGTTTGCAACAACATGAGGGTGAGTAAATGATGACAGAAGTAACCCTTTTAATGTCTATTTAGAGCAATGATTTTTCTCTAACAGCCCATGTTGTAAATGCAGTGTTGCATATTATGTAGCAATACATGCACATATTGCTCAAACATAGTCAGCTGCTGTTTTATTCGAGAGTTAAAGTCTCCGCTCAAATCCTGCGTTGTGAGATGAGCAGGAAAGCTGGAGAGGATTCCCAGAAATGTGAACCCTCTTGAAATAGCTGTTTGTTTGTTTGTTTATGGAAGTCTGGTTTTTGGGGAGGTTGAACAATCAACATTTTTCACATGAGACAGGCATACATCAGGGACCACAGATCCCAGAGGCTGGTGACAGTTAGCTCCCTAGTCCGGAGATCCAGGCTCCCACTTCCTTGAAACGTGATGCTTCTGCTTTTCAGTAAAGCGGCTCTTTTCTGCCGGCTTGCAATAGGAGATCAGCCGGCGCTGTGTACTAGTACACAAGCAAGAGGGAACGAGCCGGTCAGCTTGCCCAGCAGCCTCGTCTCTCTCTCCCTCTCTCTCTCTCTCTCTCTCTCTCCCTCTCTCTCTCCCTCTCTCTCTCTCTCTCCTCTCGCTCTCTCTCTTTCCTCCCTCCTCTTTCTAACCCCCACTTGCCAAGCTAGGGTCCTGCTTAATGATTTTGAGAGAAACACACAGCCCCTGATTCAGGCTAGCTGAGGGAAAGCAAGCAGGCTTTTTTTGTGTGTGTTTGTGGTCGCTGCACTGGGAAAGGGGAGGAAAAGCGAGAGGCAGCCGGCGGGCGGACGTCCTTGTCCTTGAAAAACTGCACCAGAGAACTCTTTGAGGGAAGCCAGGATCCAGCGTAAGTAAGGCACACCTCTGACGGGGAGGGACAGAGGGGTGCATGGGAGACCTGCTGCTCTGTGTTGACCCGCCAGGCTTGACTGAGCCACGGTGGTTCTGGATATGTGGCGCTTGGTTCTTTAAATGCTTAATGCTTTTGACAGGGGATTAGGTGAAACATAAAATGCCTTATGTCTCCGAAAAAGCCTGCCAAACTTTGTTCTGTGAAGCTTACGCTCGGTTGTAGTACAAAGCCGGGTAATCTCTGTTTCTCTGCGAACTGAAGCATACTGTCACAACATTGTAGTGTGTAATGATTTAGTTGTTTTATTTTGTGTTATAATAGGACTAAAGACAGTGGGTTACATTCTCGTGTAAGGACTACCTGCTCGTAGGCCATGATTTAATTTGTACACAATGGAAGTATCGCTTAAGATTATGCATCTTTCACATCATGGCAGTGATTTTGCAGACACAATACAAAACACGCAAATGTACGCTTGTTACAATCCCACTGTATTTATGTAGAGCATGAGGGATTTCATCGTAGCTCTGTGCCTGCTCTGCTAGCCAATCCAGGTCAGCCAGTCAATAATTCCCACATACTTGCAATACTGAAAATTTGACACCAGCTAAAGAGGCTTTTCTGATCATGTTAGTACTTACGTTGTACAACCAGACAGGCTTGGATGATTTTTTTTTTTTTTTTGGAGGAATATACTCGCACCCTGTTTGCTGTGTATGCATCACTCCCTAATTGATACCCGAAGCTTTCTGAATGTGGATCGTCTATTAATACACACATCAGTGATGCCTGCCACAGCTCTGCCGCATGTTTGCAATAAAAACTACTGATCCACTGTCTTGTCATTTCTCTATATTGTCTAGTGGTTCTACTTGTGAACATCAAAAATAGACGGCAGTGAATAAAAAAGTGTCGTTGTGCAGATGTACAGGTATTTGCTTGTGATCCACAGTATATCGGTACCATATCGGTTATGCGTCGATATTGGAGTGTTTTTTTTTTTTTTTTTGCACATTTCTCCTATTTTTACATTTATTTTACCTTGGCCATCACCTAATGCTCAAAATAATCTTTAGCAATCAAATTATTTAATAACACAGTTAAATGTATTCTTTAACAAATGTCAAAATAAATATAAAATTTTGGACTGATAGCAATCACTAAGTTACGTGGTCTAAATGTATTTTTATATGTATATATCTCATCTTTGGAAGACGTAGGACCATACAATGTTTGTCCAATCATTGCATGGTACAATTTCCTACCTGCCTGTCACCGTATGTATTTTCATACCTCTGTGCACCCTGCTCACACAGACATCACACGTCATCAGCATGTTTCATGCTATGCAGAGTTAGACAGACGTCAGTCACCAAGTACTGCGAAAAACATTGCATAATCTTAACTGTTGAACTTAAATAGATTAATCATAATTAAAGTTACAAAAGCTATTTAGTCAAGAATAGTGAGTGATTTCCTTGTCTTTTGTTGTTTGATGAACATTAAAAACAGACATACAGAATATTAGGCAGCTGTCACTTTAAGACATAATGCACAGATCCAGTACACTGATACTGATACACATGCATCTTGACTCTGAAGAAGACGCATGGGCGTCGAAACGTTAGTCGTTTTGCACCAATAAAAATCACTTAAAACGTTGTGTGCTCCGGTCCTGCTCCTTGGTCCTAGCTAGACCTTGGCTCTTCTCTTTTGTTTTTTACTGATACACATGCGTTGTCTTTCTCAACTATTTACGTTCACTTAAAGGTACAATATGCAAGAATTTTGCATTAAAATATCCCATAATCTCAAGGCCAGTGTTATATATTTTGTTAAGTTGATTACTTACAATATCCCAAATGTTTCCAACTATTTTTAAATCGTGAAAAAAATGCGATTTTAACCAAGGAAACGGGGCGTTAGAGCAGGGGGGAGCTGGGAGTCGCCAGTCAATTGCATCATATCCGCGTTACCCTCGGTTTCCGCTCGTACTGCCAGGAGTCCTGGACAAATGCGGAAGTAGTAGTTGTAGCGTCTATCAAGTAACAAACGTTAGCTTGATTTGTGCAGTCGTTATGGAACACAATTATTCTTTACCGATTGCAGCTGGTTCTGTCGACAAAGTATGCTTAATTTTATATTTTCCAAATGTAGCATTCGGTAATAGTTATGTTTATGTAAGGAAAGTATTATTGCTTTACATTTGTGTTTAGTTTATTGACATTGTGTATCACGTCTGGTGTTTATGGCCATGTAAATAAATATAGCATGTGTTATACATAAAGATTAATCAGTATTTTGGCAAATGATGTGGGTATGTTCGAATGTACTTTTACAACAATTGTTTAGAACACGTAAAACTGCGCCGCGCTATCACAACAATGAATTCGACATACATCTACAACAATACAGTAACATCTATGATAACCAATGTAGTATTAAACCTTACTTTCATTTTAAGTCAGTCAGGAAGGAAGAAGACAGGGGTCGGCGTGACTGGGACTCATACTTTATTAAAATAAAGCAAAACAAACAAAAGTCGCGCACAACGCGCATTCACCGTGGCAACCGCGACGGCACAAAACAGTTCAAAAATGAGAGCTCGGATCCACCGGTCTTCAGTCTCTCTCTCATTCCAGCGCGCGGCTTATAAGCGGTCTCTCCACGCGGATCACAGCAATAAGACACAGGCGTTCGTCATTTGCACTTGACCTACTTGCTCGTCTCTTCTCTCTCCCATTACAGACCGCGCTGAACCACGCCCCCCTCGCCACAAAAAGCATTGCATTATAAAAAAAAACTTAACCTCATCCATGAACATGATTTTTCGATTCCCGTCTGACTGATTTACATCCACGGTGGAGTTTAAAACGACAGTTCCCATCATTCCACGCTCCTTCACATCGTCATCAAGCTACGCCGTTGTTGTTGTTTGGAATGTAGCGCCCTCTAGAGGCAAAAAAAATCCTGCATATTGTAGCTTTAAGACATAACTGACTGTTTGCTAGGCACATTTTTTGTGTGAATTTGTCCATTCAAGCGCAATTCTTTTTGTGTACGCGCTTTGGATGAGTACACTCACAAATCTTCTCACAGCGCGAGCGCAAGTTCTTTCGTGTCTTCTTGTGCTTGAATGTTTAAAATGGCAAGGCTTAAATGAGTTTAGTTTAAACATATATACATACGGCACTCGCATCGAACAAAGTTTAGGGGAAGCCAAAATGTGTATCCATCGACAGAAACATACATTAGCTTAACTCTGTCTGTTTTACGTGTTGTTATTTTCAACAAACCATATTATAGATGCGTATGCGTCAACAGATTTGAGATGAACCATGGTGCAAGTGCGTGCCGAACTATGGGTGGAGAATGGTACAGTTCGACTTTTCTTTTTACCGAGAACCGTTACACCCCTAGCAGGCAATGAAATGATAGCCTGACTACGTCAGACTTCGTACTTCCGCTCAATTTCAGTTCGCTTCTGAACTCAGTCTGAGATATCGACCTGTCTTTCAGTTTTCCTCCGGCCTCAAAACAGCCGGCCAATCAACGAACAGAGGGCGGGCTGAGAGCGGTGACGTAGACGCTGATTGTACCGTGGATGCGTAGTTTTACTTCACATAATCTGCAAAAGTCGTTCACAGCCATGTTCAGTCCGGTATTTCGCTCGATGGTTTTGTTTTCGCATCATACATGTGTTTACAGTTGAAGTTCAATGCGGCTGAGTCGGCGCATAACACACTTCTTAACCAAACGTTATGTGATTGGCTTACGGGTAACCAATGATTTTAAACTTCAGACAAGCGCCCCCCCCCCCCCCCGCGAGAAAGAAAACGCTTTTCTATTACGCCCTTCCAGACTCTGTCTACGAAGCAAAGCGAAGTAGCAGAGTTTGGTATTACCAGGCTAATGAAATGATATCTGTGCTAAACTTATTTTTTGCCTCTAACTCAATTACAGGTGACTGTAATCGTGCAATTTACCAATTTAATTAAAGACATTTTTTAGTCACCTCTCGTGAAATTTGGTCGTATATGCAATTTACTCGCATTGTAGAGAGTTGTTTTTTGAGCACTAAATAGGCATATTAGAATTAGAAATAGGATCATTTGACACTGAAGATTGGAACTGAAAATTCAGCTTTGCTACCACAGGAAGAAATATTTTTAAATATTTTAAAATAGACAGATAATTGTAATAAAAAAGTAAAAAAAAAATAATATATATATATATTACAATATTACAGTTTTTACTGTATTTTTGATCAAATAAATGCAACCTTGGTTAGCATAAGATATGTCTTTCAAACTTTTGAATGGTAATTAACAATATATATATATATATATATAGAGAGAGAGAGAGAGAGAGAGAGAGAGAGAATTATTTTGATATGGATTCAAGACTTGAGTTTATATACTGATTATCTCTGTTCCTGTAAAAGATCTATTTACTGCTAATCCTCGGTTTGCTTTTCAGTGCAAAAGGCCTCTGAAATCCTGTAGACTTTGAGCAAAGATGATCTTCTGATTAGTATTCCACTGTCATAATGTATCCGTCAAGTTTACAAGATCACCCTCTTCCCAATGTATTCTGGAGCATGGTACACAGCATGTCGCTTTAGTTCAGCAGGATTTGACTCTGGAGTTGCAAGAGTAGCCTATGCATTAATTTCTGAACACTGAGGTCTTTTGATTTCCTGTGAAGCTGGGGATCCACATAACATGCGGTTACTCGTTCGCATATGCGTCAATTCATTATCTTGAAAAGAGGTATTTAGATTGTTAATCCTGGGGATTAACACACTGAATTAAGAAATGTGGATTACCTTGCACCCACTACCATAAACGCTGTGGCCGAGATATTCCTGTCCAAGTTACTGAGTATGGAGTCAATTATTATTGTTAGTTTTTTTAATTGTGTGAGATGTGTAGATATACTATGGTGCATTTTTTAGCTGTAATAATAATAATAGTATTTTTTTTAAATGTGAGATGTTTATTTGAAGATGAAATGTGTACCGGTATTATTTATTTATGTTTCAGTTTGATGATTTAAGACATTTTTGCCTCTAGATTATCATGGAAGGCATTTTTAACTCAGAGTTTGTTGTGTGGCTAAGGTGTGATGGTGTTTTTAACTTTCAGCCTTGTGAGAGGCCAGTTTGAAATGTGGCTTCCTAGAGGAAATTAATCTTCTATGGTTTATTAGTGGAGGCCACACTCTGAAGTATCCTTCACCTTTTGAATAATTAACAAGCAAGCTAAACAATGTGGTAGATGGATGCCATAAATCTGAAGGCCGTGGAGGAATACTCCAGCATTCATAAGGAGTCTCAAGCGATCTAAACAACGGTGAAATGAGATGAATTAATTGCGTTGTTGCTTTTGGCATCTGCAATCTTAACGTTACTTGTAAAAAAAGACCCATCAGTCCAGTCAGCCCCTTTCCATATCCTCTCTCCTCATCCTTGGTGGATGGCTCCAGTGTTTTCTTTAAGACTAAGAGCTT
This sequence comes from Rutilus rutilus, assembly GCF_951802725.1. NCBI lineage: Eukaryota > Metazoa > Chordata > Actinopteri > Cypriniformes > Leuciscidae > Rutilus > Rutilus rutilus. Next base: position 23,657,018 of record NC_140226.1, on the reverse strand, counting down.
TGTGTTAAAGCTACTCTCAAATTCTCGACAGATCGATACCTATAGATCCTCTAATTGGAAGCCATTAGTTATGGGGTTTATAAAGCTAGTAATTATTGTGTGTAATCTTGCAGAAAATTAAATTTGGAGTTGTGTACAGTGTATTGGAGAGAAGTTTTTTTTCTGCTGCATTTACTATCTGTCAGGTACTGCACGGCCCTACTTTTTCATGTGCAGAGCCAACTTTAGTTTTTCTAGCATAATATACAGCATTTATATGGGAAAGCTGAATAAGAGGAAGCTGTTTCGGGACTAGGCTTTATGAAAGAATGAGTAAACTGGGGTCGAGTTTTTTTTTTTTTTTTTTTTTTTTTTTTTGTAACAATGTAAAAGTATTTACAATTACTTTTGATCAATTTAATGCATCCTTGCTGAATAAAAGTATTAATAAAATCATACTGACCCCAAACATGTAAAGGGTGTAGTGTACATACTGAGTAATACTGTAGGCATCTGATATGTATGTTAAATATAATAATTGTATTTTGGTCTGTATGACACTCTATTCTGATATGATTCTGATTCTGGTTATGTCATGGACTTGCGTGTGGACTTAACCAAAAATACTTTTTATGCTCTTTATTTTATGATTTTTTATATCATAATGCAGTACTCATAACATGAATATATTCAGTAGAGGAGATTCATTGTCTGTTTGGGAGTTAACAGCGATAAAGTGAATATCTGAATATAAAATCGTTGCAGTGGATGAGATGATGACAGTGCCTAAGGCAAACACACACACACTTGTTAAAATGAAGGAAAACTAGAACTGCTGCATGAGTGTAATTCTGGTGGTTCTTTAATTTTACTTGTTATTTATTATGTGTGTCTGTTTGTCAGATTAATTGAAAGTAATTTAAAATGCTTTAAAAGTAATGTTTTGTGTTCAAGATGAATTGCGTCTGATTGGCGAATTCTTAAGGACGTATGTGCTTAAAATGGAAGTGTATGGGCAGTCTAAGGAATTTAATGCAAACCATTTAGCATAAATGTTTAAGCTCATATTTTCATAAAAGCACCAATACAAGTTCTTTCGCACACAGAAACATGTTAATTAAGATGCATAGGTCCCACATTCATGGAATCCTGGAAATACTGTATCAGGGGATTTTTAATTGGGTATTTCCAGTGGATTGTGGATTATTTTTTATGTTTTTCTAGAAATATTTTGGCTAGAAATAGATTTTTTGTAAATGCAAACTCTATTATATATATAAAGTGCAACAGTAAAAATCATGGAAAATTTTAAATGCATAGAAATTAATTGGTGAAAACACTGGTGCTTTTTAAATGGTCTTAATCACCCCAAATGTTACCCAACCTGTAATATTCTTGTAAAGTTTAAGTTTAATAATTCCCAATGCAATCCTGATTTTGTTTTGTTGTGGCAAGTAAAGTAGTCTAAATTCAATGTGAATCAACGTTTAATCAAAGGATATGTTTTCATGAATATTACCTGTTAATGCATAGACCCAGAGAGATGTGTGTAATCAAAAAGTATCTCAATGATTACCAAAATAGCAGCAAGAGACCACTTTGAAAGTGGTGCACAATTGCCATACAACAATAGGATCAAATGATATTGTGTCTTTAACATTCTGGGCATGTTGTTCACCAGTCTAGATTTAGAACTGGACCACAAACAGAAAGCATTGCACCTGGTACAGTGTGCCTGCATGAACACCTCTTTTAAAATAGCTCTTGTTTTTGTGTGTGTGTGTGTTTGGGAGTATCACCTAAAAAAGTTAGGTCCGTTAGCTTAGCTTCACGCATGGTATTTTCAGCGTAAACTAACCAGGGTGATATGCAAAACACCTTTTGTTTAGCTGTGTAAATGAAAATTGCTAATCAATTTTACCCCTTATTTCATGGCCTGTGGTTTCTGCCCCACCCCCACCAGCTGGTTAATCATGCACAAGCTGAACACTTCATTACCCAGGACATGTTTGCCCCTTAGCGCTTTCTCGCTAGTAAATTAGTTCTTTCTATTTATACAGGTAAGGCAGGTCAGAGGTCTCCGGGTTGCAAAAGGTAAAGGGATGAAATTAATATAGCGCCAAGCTCTTCTGGCTGAGAGCCTCCCAGAAGAAAAGCCCTCCAACTTAAACAGTTTCATAAGGAGAAATGAATTGGCACTGTAGGAGTGCGGCTCTTTTTGTTCTAGCCTCAGATTGGTCCTGCTGTGTTCTTTCTGTGCTGCACTGCGTGTCCTTTGAAGCCATGAGCTCAAATCTTGGAAGCCTGTTTCCTACCCAGTGCCTGTCCTATCTGCCTCCGCACCTTTGTCCAGGTTGTTTTTGCGGTTTCATCACGTTTCTTTTGTAGCTGCATTGAAGTGATTCACTATTTTGCTCTTCCTGCAAAGAGTACTTGTGAAAATTGAGGGAGGACCCCAGAGATTTGAGAGAGCAGTGTTTTATCTCCATGTAATCCCAGAGTGACAGTGTGTCATCTGTATGACGAAGCTAGTCGAAGTCCAGGGAGCTTCATCTGAGCTTTGTAGGGGATGAGGCGAAACGGATCCATTTCACAGGTGCTCTGGACTGAGGTATGCATCTTTTAGGTTTTGTTGACCTTGTCGCGTAATGGTCACGTTTGGTGTTCTTGCAACCTACTTAGAAACGGTAACTCTCCTTATGCCCCCAAACCATTCTTTTTTTGATTGTTTTTATGTCAGGTGCTACAACCAAATAGTTGTATGTATATATACTGTAGTTGTACCACATGATATGGAAAGTGTACCTACCACCTACAGTATACTTAAAATCAGCAGTTTTTTCCAGTATTCGAGAGAGATCTACAAAACTTTTCACTCTGCCACAAGGATCATTTGGTGTTCTCTGAATGGTGCATTGTCATGTTTACTGTTATTACCTTGTCAATTCATAATGAAAGAGCCATGTATGCAGTTGTGCCACCCTGACATTTGAGAATAAAATATACAAATTGCTGGACTAAAGTTTTTCAATTATCTCAACAGCTTTTAAACTACTGATATTTGTAAAATTAGTTTATATGAAAGGTTTCATACCAAAAATAATGCCATAGTATTTATTTTGTATTATTAAGACACCATTTTAAATCATTTTCTTAGTCTATTCATTTGTTTGGGCAGTTGCACCTGACATTTTGGGGGTTTAAGATAACAATATGTATTATTTAAATATACTAAAAATTAATTTAAACTAAATAGATTTTATAGAATAGTGATATATGTCATCATGAATTTATTAAATTATTTTAAAAGGAAATAATGCACTTGGACACAAAAATATGCATGTCATGTACATTGATCCAAAATTATTTTTTTTTGCACAATTTGTCCAAAAATATATTAATTTAACTATAAATTATTTATTTATTTAATGATAGTACCATTATTATTACTAAATTAAAGCATTAAACACAATAAAATTACTATTGTAATCAGGGTCCGAAATTAACACCCGCCAAGCGCCAAATGCGGGTAGATTTCCCGTTTGGCGAGTAAATCTCAAAAGGCTATCCGCCACACTGGCGGGTGACTGACCGCGCGCGCGCACTCACTCACTCACTCACTATTCAAAGCGGCCAAAGCGTCAACTTTTTGACAAGCGTCCTTGACAGGGCAGCCAGAGCTTCTTTGCAGCTCAAGTCGGTGGCGGTGTGTACGTACAGTTAACGCTCTCTATCTGTTGACGGCGCTGAGGAAAAAGGATATGTGAATCTCCCGCCACTGGAAGAAGCGGTGGGCGTGCACCCATCTAAGCCGTGCAGAACGTCTTCAGCACTCGCGGATCGTGCATACGTTACTCCGCCGCTGGCCAGGCTGCTTCTGCTTTACACACCATGGCAGTTCTTTTCACGCAATACTCGTTCCCTTATCTCTGAGGGAACCGAGGTTACGTAAGTAGAACCGAGTACGTTCTGCCTTCCCTTCCACATGAGTCAGGTAACAAAACTGACATAAATGTTTTTATTTCACCCCAATGATAGTAATATTTCATACATTTCGCTCATTTTGATCAATATATAATTTTTTTATTTTTTATTATAAATTTCAAATTTTTCTCTGGACAATTCTTTATGTTTGTATTTGTATTCAACATAATAGGCCTACCTTATTATCTCAATTAAATGTACTGAAATGAGTGACAAAAAAAAAGGATGTTTATTATTTTGGCCGGTAAAAAATATGCTTGGCTGGTGGATTTTTTCATCTACCAGTCCCTGTGGCAGGTGAGCCAAAAAGTTAATTTCGGACCCTGATTGTAATAAGTCACTGTAAAAAAGTATTTAAGTTAAAAAAAAGGCAATACAACTGTAAAATTACAATGCTATTATTAATGGCTGTCTTAATTTCCTCCTTCTCATTAACCATGTTATTTTGGCAGAAAACTGCAGGGAGCCCATAAAGTTTCTCTTTGGTTGACAACAGCTTGTTTAGGGAAGATGGTTGCCGCATGTTGCATTCTCAAATGCACGTTAGAAGTGACCCAAACTCAGAGTTGATGCAGAGATGGAGTTTGTGGAGCAGCAATTATTGCTGAGACGCTGAAAACACTGGAAAATGAACTGCTCACAGAAGACAGAACGCAGTACACACAATGCAAATATTTAATTAAATAGATTGATAATTGCACTAAGCCAGGTCGTAGGGGTGGGCGATATGGCAAAAATATATCACGATTCTTTTTTGCATGTTGGTTTTACTATTTTACAAGTGACTGAGCATTACAGCCGAACTAATGTCCCTATTTTAAAAACAAAGCCTTACAATAGTGGTTCTCAAGGGGCGCGTTCAGAGAACAACGGGGGGCGTTGGAAGAAAGATTTTTGAAAGGGGGGCGTTCAGGTGTTCACGAGTTTAAATATATAATGCAAATTTTTGTTCATTTACTTTTATTCATTTTAAGCATTTAGTAATTTATTTGTAATAAACACTTTTAGTGGGTTATTTAAAAAGTGTTAGGACTATGTATATGTTAAATTATGTTGTAAAACATATGCGCAGAGCGTGATGTCATATTGTGTGCGCACGCGCGTCTATGGTGCGCGTGAAAGAATACGTCAGCAGCGCTCAAAAAATAAAAAAAAACCTTAGTCCGCAGCCGCTCTACTCCTGACCGCAAGTCTACCGTCAGTGTTGTTGGCAGGCACTAGGCAGGTTTTTTGTGTTCATTTCTATTGCATTACGATTGAATTCAGTATCAATAATGTCAAAAATAAGATGTGCAGTCAAGTTCGGGTGTGTGTTTATTTGCTGTTTAAATGAGTGTTCTCACCGATACGCTTGTTGTGATTCTTCTTCCAGTTTAATGCGACATGTAGCCTAAGCTATGTATCGTTACTTTTGCAACGACTCTATTATTTTTCCAGTCATAGACCAGTGCTCAAGCACTGACTAGAATCCAACGCTGACAAGAATCAGCATTCACATGCTCAAAAATGTGTTTCGCGCTGACAACAATCCGGTGGTGCCTAGAATCCAGCGCTGACTAGAATCACGCAGCGGAGGAATGGAAAGTTGACAAGCCATTAAAACGTATTGACTGAAGAAACAATTATATTTTTTCAAATATTTTCAATAAATCATGTTCCCATTCACTCCAGTGACGAATTTTAAAATTAAACTAAATTCTTTTTAAAAGGTAAAACCTTTACATTTTTAGGCATTAACTAATTCCATACCCTAATGCCAAAATGTTTTCTTTGTTCACCAAGTAATTTACTGGTCAGACATTATTGTTAACTCGCAAGACAGTAAGGAGAAAATGACAATTTGATGGATAATTTAAATATATTCTGCAATCACATTTTGGTAATGTATTCATTCCGCCATCACATCTGAGCGCGAAACGCTGCTTAGGTAGTTTCAAGATATAATTAATAATACAATAATAATTTTATTGTTCATATGTGTTTATTCTTGTTAGAAGATTTTTTTTTTTACTGATTATGAACACAAATTAATCACAACAAACCAAATTGTAATTGTATTAATTATACCATTGATGAAAACAAGCTGATACCAAGGTATTTTAGGCCTACAATTCTAACATAATTTTTCATGAAAAATCATGATTGTATTTATTTATTTTTCGAAAGTAAGGTTAATGTAAGCAGCTTCTTGCAATTCTCTCCTAAATGCGTAATAAAACCTAAGTGCAAACATTACCGCTTTAATGACTGTCCTTTATTTTTCAGTGCATTTGTCATATGGCTATTACTGTCATGGGATTAATATTATAACTATTATTATGTAGTAGTGTAATGTAGACAGACACAACTAAAAGAGGTTTGAATTTTTCTTTAATTTGCACACTGAATATGGGTTGGAGCTTTTAATTTTGAACTCTCAAAGTGCACCAGATTCATGAATTTAACATTAAAATGCACAACATTTTCTTAAGGGGGGGCATGCCCCCGAACCCCCCTAGAAGTCCCAAGGTCCACCCACCACAGATTTTCCAAAAATCATGCGAGAAACACTGGTATTGCTATGCCAATGCAGTTTATAGCTTGTTTTTTTTGATTAATCACTGTGGAGTATAGTTCGATTGTATTAATAAATTACAATTTTGTATTCATTTCATCTGTTAACTCTCACTCGTTCCTGCTCGCTCATTAGTTTGGGGGTGGGGGGCAGTCAGGGACCTGGATATTGGATAGGGGGTGCTGGCCCAGAAAAAGGTTGAGAACCACTGCCTTACAAGGTCATAACATAAAAAAGAATGGCAAACATTTAGGCCAAAGTTGCGAAAATAAAAATCTTTGTCATTATTTTTTATTTATTAAAAAATAGGAACAAAGATACACATTACATTTATAAATATACAACTTAATATACAAATAAAATAATCAGTGCTTTATTTTTTCATCTACAGGTATATTTAACAGTAGCATTCAAGAAAGAAATTAAATGAACAAATATACAAATAAAACACTACATAGACTTCACTTTATAAATTATACATTGATTCTTATTAAAGCTACAATTAAAGTTTTGTCAAGAGCAGTGAGTGATTTTCTCTTTGTTTTATGTTGTTTTATTAATATAAAAGGAATAGTTCCCCCAAAAATGAAAATCTCTCAAGTTGTTTTAAAATTTTAAATACATGTCTTTCTTCTGTTGAAAATAAAAGTTATTTTTGAAGAATGTGGGTAACCAAACAATTGCTGGTCCCCAGGGACTTCCATAGTTTATGTTTTCCTATGGAAGTCAATGGGGACCAGCAACTGTTTGGTTACCCACATTCTTCAAAATATCTTCTTTTGTGTTCAGCACAAGAAAGAAATTAATACAGGTTTGGAACAACTTTAGAGTGAGTAAATAATGACAGAATTTTCATTTTTAGGTGAACTATCCCTTTAAGGACAAGCGGCAGCATGTTTACTATTAGGCTACTGTCACTTTAAGACCGGCGCACATCTAAAATACACACATGTCACACGCATCAGATTTTATCTTAAATGTTTGCTTTCACTTTAGACATAACCAACTGTGTAAACCTGTGTATTTGACAGTATTAGCACAATAACACTCGAAAAATAACTTAGTCCAGTTATCAGACACTGTTTGACAGGCTTTTAGTGCCTGTGGGCTTCGGGTGTTTGCGCGTTTAGAAAAGTGCATGTTAGAACAGCGTATCGGCACGCGAATGAAATGTTTAACCGGCAAGGCTGTAAAGCACATGCAAATAATGAACTTTTGTGAATTGCAGTGTCCCGTGAGTATTATGCTGCGTCTGCGTTAACATGTGATGTGAATGTACGTCGTGTTGTACAGTATGTTGAGACGAAGGTGCCAGAACTGCAACTGATAGAATGCACTGTAGCACTATAATACAATATTTCTTCAAAAGGAGGTTATGGAGACATTTTAATCGTCCCCGTGCAAAAATCGTGATATCGCACACTAGGGCTGCACGATATTGGAAAAAAATTACATTGCGATATTTTTTTCCCAACGATATATATTGCGAGCCATCAATCCAGGCTAAAGCCATTCCATGATATTAATAATTTCACTAATAAGCAAGCTTCATTACAAGTGACAAAAAGGTCACTTAATATTTTATTCCAAAATTAGAACATATTTCTGTCAGAATTCGGTGAACGTTCTACGCAATCCAACGTGGCGGCGCTCTTAACAGATGTTTGTTTGTTCATTAGGCTATAATTCCTCAAAATAAGTAAAAAAATCGTATTCTCTCTCTCTCTCCCTCTGTCTATGTTTTCGATTCTGATGCAGTGTCCCGTGAGTGTTATTCTGCGTTGATGCAGTTCATGTAAACGGCACCTAAAAGCTGTCACAAAGAACCAGCAAAAGTAATGATTATGAATATGTAAAATATTTCAATGAGACATTTTAATTGTTTATTAATAAACAAGTGTTTTCTGTGTCGGCTGCAAAGATGAAGTTGACGATACTGACTCGTGATCTTCGCAGTAGTGAACGCGCCGGAGAGAAATGCACATTTCATACGGATTACATAGTTTTATTTTGTTTTGAATGGTTCTGTTTAAAAGTAGAGATTTCTGTAGATAATAGATATATTTCTATTTTTTTTTTAGGTGTGTGAGGCGAGTAGGCTACCTTATACGCTAAGTTTAGGTTCATGGATGATAGCTTAAGCTCCAGTTCAGGCGCTGGCGCCTCCGTGTTGTGATTATCTATTGTCTGCTATATTTACTTTTTATTTATTAAATCCAGGAAATTGGATAATGAAACACTGATTAAAATTAAGATACAATTAATACAAAACGAAATTCGCTTTGAAGAAAGGCTTTGTGCTTTCTGTTTGAGGTCTCTGTGAAAGTTTTAAAGCAGTCTTTTAGTGCCGCTTTAAGAGCAGTCGCGTCCGTAATGGAGAACTGTCACGTAACTTTTTTCCTCATAAATGCGAACACGAAAAATAAAAGACAAAAGACTTTTTAAAAAAGACAACCATCCACAACTTTATAACGCTCCAGGCAAAGTACCTCTTTTTGGTCAACATCCTCCTTTTTGTAGCCGAAATAGTCCCAAATAGCTGATTTTGACTTTCTTTTTGGTACGAAATCATCATTTTTTTGCGCCGGATCCTCTTCGTCGCCCATTTTTAGCTATAGGATTGCCAGTGAATGTTGGCTGTGAGCGGTGAGCAGCGGCACAGCGAAACAATCACTGTGCAGGCACGCGGAACGTGCATGTCACCCCAGCAACAAGCCATACAACAAACTCGTGTTTACTGTGTGCTACCCTGGTGCTACCGTTCTCTTAATACACCATGGGTGCTACTACCCTTCACATCGCATGTTCCGGCGATGTGACTATCGCTCATGCGCACATCGCAATGTCGATGTTTAAACAGAATATCGTTCAGCCCTATCGCACACCCCTACCAGGTCGTGTGTTACTTTGTTTAATAATGTCCTACTTAATGGTGTATTAATGAAAATGTTACTTTTTTAAGGTTACTAGCTTAGCATAGTGCTAACGGTTTAAGAAAAGCTATTTATTAGCTAGATAAATATATCACATCAGCTTGCTACAGTATGTTTTTGATCAGGCTTTGAGGAAGAGGGGACAGGATTCTTGTGACTGTGGTTTTTAGTCCTGCTCATGTGCGGGTTTCATTTAGCTCCAACCTTGCTAAACACCTGAACCAGCTAATTAAAGTCTTCAGGGTTACTAGCCCTTTGTTCGAATACCTACTGTATAGCAGGTGAAAAACCTTGTGTGAAAATGGTAGTATGTCTAAGTTCATAGTCTTCATAAAACAGTAGGTGAAAGAAGAACCATTTTGGGCTCTGCAAAGAACCTTTCAGTAAACAGTTCCTAAAAGATAATTTATTAACAGTCTCTTTTAATAACCACTTAAAATAACCTTTTGTGGAATGGAAAGTTTCCATTGATGTTAAAGGTTCTTCATTGAACCATAGATGCCAATAAAGAACCTTTATTTTTAGGAGTGCATGGAGCAGGATCGGACACCCCTGGCCTATGCAAGTTTTGATCACCGTTTCTACGTCTGTAACTACACCATCAAGCTTCTTAAGAGAAGCAGATTGCTTTGAGGTTAGAGCAGCCCCCTGGTTCCTCATCAGAGAAGTGGACCACAGCTCTGCGCTCTTGACCCAGTGCAGTTATAAGAAGTCTGGCTTGAGAAGCCCATCAGCTGCTTAGGAAATGTTCTCATGAGGTCCCTTAATCTGGCTTTCCTCATCATCTGTCCCCCTAAAAATATGACCAATGCGGCCTTCTTACCCTGATCCTTCGGCATCTGATTTCATCTTGAAGGCCTATTTTTAATCACGGTTGCAGTGCAAAGACATTCCTCCATTAATTCATTAAATGACCCAGCTGTGCCTTGCTGTGTCATATTTTCCTTTGGCCCTCTTGCTATGTGCCGCCGAGGACAGGGCCCAGCTTCATGCTGTTGATTCGTTCCTGGCCGCAAGTCTTTGGATCACATCACAACTTGAGTATTTTCATTGAAACAAGAGCACCCGCATCGCGTGTATTTACATATAAATATACGCTTGCAGTGCATGGACAGATGGCTAAAAACAGGGTGGGGGAGTCATGCCTTTTTCCAGTCCGTTCTGAGGTTACTAATGTTTACATCCAATAATAGCTAATACGCTCATCTTATCGCATTTGGGAGCTGCGACATGCATGCAATGCTCTTCGGGCTTTGCAATGGAAAGTCAGCGTTTCAATCACTTGTGCCAAAGATTTAGATTAGCTTGTCCCAAACTAAAGGAGGTAATTCAGCCTTGATACATGGATGCCAATTGCTGCTAGAGCTCCTAGAAAAAGGTAAATAAAAGATAAATAAAAGACTTGTAGAATTTTTTTTTGTGTGTGTGTGTGCGCGCGTGCGTGTGTGTGTGTGTGTTTTTTCTTCATTGTTGATGCTGTACACCATAGATGGCTCCTGCCAGAACGGTTAGCATCTAGCTGACCTGAATTCTTTTGCTTATAACAGCCCTGGGTCAGATGACCCTTTCATGCTAGCACAACATCCCAGCATGATTCATGTTGAAATATGAATAAGGCTATAGGCACAGGGGTGAATCTGGAGCTAAGGGATGGCGGTGACTTCACCATGTGCTGTGTAGATTGATGAAGTCGGGTGACGAGACGCTTCAAGAAGTTGTATGTGTACAGAGTGACAAAGGGAGCTTGTCTACACATGGCTAATTTTCAATGTACTGCTATTTCCCTTTGTTGTAATGTCAGGAGAATTTAGTGTAATCATCTTTAAATTACTTAAATTTAAATTAAAGAGTGGTGGAAACTACAGGTAGTTTCTCTAGTTTCTTCACAAGTTGCCCATTAATGAAATGGAGAATGGCACAATTTTGCACGAATAACGGAAATGAAAGGGATTGTTCTGCTGATGAAACACTGCAAAAATATCTTTCTGAGAAATTTCAGTTGACAATAAACCCCATTCAGTATGAGCTGTGGAAAAGTATAAGGGATCTAGGTGCTTTATGCAGTTTTTTAAAACAGATGCCATTGAAATCACGGTAAGTCTAACCCTCACAGCCTCACTTTCATAACTGTCATGGCGCTGCTCTGAATAAGTTCTATAATTCCCTCCCAGAACTGTAACTGCATCCGCCTCCGAAAGCAAGAGAAAATGACTGCGTTTATTGCGTTTCGTCTGTGCGTTACTACACATAGTTACTACACTGACTAGGTGGACTGTCTGCTTTATACTGTGTCTGGTAGTATTCAGCTGGCAATGTGATCTCAACATGGTGGCCCACATGAGCTGACCCATTCAGTGTGAAATTAAACTGCTTTTATCAGGCTTCATTTTGTGTGTACATCATTTTATAATAAAAAAAAAAAGTTTGGCCTCTCTATAGCCATCTCTATTGGCCTCTCTATTCTCTACTGCAATGAGATTGAAACAATTGAGAACGACAGTCTGTGTGTGTGTGTGTGTGTGTGTGTGTGTGTGTGTGTGTGTGTGTGTGTGTGTGTGTGTGTGTGTGTGTGTGTGTGTGTGTGTGTGTGTGTGTGTGTGTGTGTGTGTGTTCACTACAGTTCAAAAGTTTGGGGTCAGTAAGATATGTTTTTAAAGAAATTAATGCTTTATTCAGCAAGGACATGCTAGATTGATCAAAAGGTATTCTAGATTGATTGTATCAAGGTTTCCACAATAATATTAAGCATTGATTAAGTAATTCTAATAGTAATAAGAAATGTTTCTTGAGCATCAAATCAGTATATTAGAATATTTCTGAGGGGTAATGTGACGCTGAAGTAATTGCTGCTGAAAATTCAGCTTTGCTGTCACGGGAATAAATTACATTCTAAATATATTGAAATTATATTTCACAATAGTACTGTTGTTGCTGTATTTGTGATTGGAAAAAAAACCCTGAATGGTAGTATGCTTTTATTTATTTATTTGCTCATAATGCAGTTTTGTTCATTTTCACTACAAAGATATTCATAGTACACCTTTATTGACACTAGTACAGTTGCAACAATAACTGAAGTGTAATTACGGTATTATGGCAAAATTTTTGTATAGCTCACTGCTAGAGTTTACTATATGTGAGGGTTTATTACTGTCCACTCCACGCAGCACTTCAGATTATATCTAATTAGAAATATGCCAAAATAAAATGCACAACAGGGAAAAGGGAATGATTTTAGACACTGAAACAGAAGTAGAGCACATGTGCAGCAGTCTCCAAAAAGGTTTCTGTGGCCCCAGTGCCATAGATAAGACAGCAGAGTGCAGCGCGAGCACCACAGCTTCCCGAGTGACATCAGCCGCTCTGTGATCTGGCACACTTTCATTCGGTAACAGATTAAAAAGCCTCTTGGTGCGCCCCAACTCCGGAGCGCTCTCTCTCTCTCTCTTTCCATCAGGCAAAAAGAGGGTGAGGGAAACGAGTGAATCAGAGTGATACTGGAGCTCTGTGTGCTTGAGGCTGTCCCTAACTACATCTCTCTCACTATCTTTCTCTCTCACTATTCATCTTTCACATATACAGCACACCATCACACTCCTTAGTTGACAGCAAGGGTATAAGATGGGAAAAAAATACAGAGGCAAGCTAGGGACCAAACTTTTTTGTGTACGCACGTGGTGTTGGAGATGGAAAGCTGCTAATCCGTCGTGCTGGCCGAATGTAAAGGGCAGACATATTTATAGCAAACTGAATCACTCGCCTCACAAATGCACAACGAGCTCTGGCCGTGATATTTCAGCTCTACAGTGCAAACACAGCAAAGCTCCATGCAAACTACACTTAAGACACTGGATTCTGCAACTCTTTCAGTGTAAATGTTTTCTGGGGAAACATATGAGCCTTGTTTATTCACCCTCAGATGTAGTTTTTCCTGTTCTCGCAGTTCTGAAGACAAATTAGATTACTTTTCAGACATCTGTAATTTTTATATTGACTCAAGGTGTATCTGAATATTATTGAATGAAGTGCAAGTTGAAGGCCTATTTGTTTCCTTATTAAACACAGCCTAATAGAGTTTTGTCATAGAGGTCTTTTCAATGTGAACTTAGTCCCGCGGATCACCTCTGACCTTTTCTGACTGTCTTCAATGGCAGCATTTATAAAATATGTACGGTAATATTCTCCTATGCTGCCAAAAGAGTTTTTTTTTTTTCAGTAGATGTGCTTATTAAGAGGAGTGTTTTTGTGTTTTATGTGGTTTTTCATAAATTCACTTATTTATTTATTGGCTTTTCTGGATATACCCAGAATTCATTCACTTAATTGTTTAAATGCTGCATATTACAATTTAATATAACTGTCTCTTATTTTAATTTCGTTTTGAAAATCGTTAATGTGGAAAACGTTGAAGTGTTTTGCACGATTCTCTGATGATCAGAAAGAATCCACTTGAGTTAAGATAATGCACTAGTGATCACTCCGTCTGAACTGCCATGATTTCTGTTTGAAAAAACAAATGTTGAATCTTTAAATATGTCGTAATTTTACATCTTACAATCCAGCTTTCTTTACGCCATCTGATCAATATGAAGCGGAACAGCCATGTATCACTATTGTGAGTGATAACTGTCACTACATCGGGTCTATTCCAGGGTGAGGTGTGGACCAGTGTTTCTCAGAACAAGTCTGTACTATTTAAAGGTTTGAAGGTCGCTGCTTTCTAATAGTCACAGCAAAAGTGTGTGTTGGAAGTACACCTGCGTTATATACAGTATATGCATTTGTGTGTGTATCCTGCAGTGGCATTAGTCAGAAGAGGTATTTTGGGAGTGCAAACTGTTGGCTCTCAGTTTGAGCCCTGTCAGCATGACATTTTCATGAATCATGTTGTTTCACTGAGATGTATGACTCTCCCTTTTTCCCTTGCTCTTTGACTTTTCATTCCTTTGTTTTTTCTCATTTTCCCCTCTCTCTCTCTCTCTCTCTCTCTGAGGTTAAGGAAAGAGTTCTGTAACTCCATCTCCACCTCTTCAGGGTCTTCCTGCCATCCAATAATTGCGCAACTTTATTATCAAATAAACGTAATAAAATCGCATAAAAAAAAAAAGAGCCCACTTAGTTTGGAATGACATGTCGGTTCTACCTCTGAGCAGTACAATCTTCCTCATATCATTTTATTGTTGGATGGGTAACAAATGTGTGTGAATTATCTTTAAATTCCCACGACGGAGCAGCCAGCATGAGGGTGTCAGTAATGTGCAGTGGTGAAGATGCTTATCTTGTAGTTGTGATGACTCTGTTGATTCCATGTGAAAGACTGGAGATTTTCTCATGGCTCTGGTTTGCTTTCTGTGTGATAGTCTGCCATTGACAGGATTTAGATCTCCGAGTCTCTTGGGGGAACGTTACTTTTTATACCGCACTGCTCTAATGCAGGCGATTTGGGTATTTTTGCACACGTTGTAAGTTTTGCAAACGGTGAGTCATTTGGCAGATGTCTCTTGCGATGGAACATGATGATACATAAGGCAAAGATTACCCTAGAGCCCCAGAGGAACACTGTCATTTTCTGCCACCACTGTCCTGAAAAGAGACGCTCCAGCTCTCTCTCCCACTTTCTCTCTGTCTCCTGCCCGTTGATATCTCTCTCACATCAGCAGTAGTGCAGGGGAAGCAGAAATGCTTACGTCCAGCTTTCTTTGGCTCCCTTCCCTTTGCCATTTCCCTACACAATAGGGCCGGTGACTGTCTCCACCTGAGATGATCTGAGAGATAGATGGTGAAACAGGCAGGAAGAGCTCTGATGTAGTACGTCATTTTGCAGACTCTGATCATCACTATAAAGATTGGCCATTAAATATGCCTGATTTGCAAACTAATTGTTCTTTTGAACTGATTGTTATTTATTTGTTCGAGCCAGTTTGCAAAGCGAATTTAATTGATTATTTTGTAAATCACTGAATTGTAAGGGAGGACTTTGTCTGAGAGTAAAACATTGGCGGTGGTTGACATTTTGCAAACATAAATGGCAATCTCTGTAATATCATCAAATGCAAAACCAAAAAAAAATTTGGTGAGCCTTCATATGTTCATTTCATTTGCCCTATTTATGCAATCATATATTCAGTATTCTCTGATAACCGATATGGTACTGATATAGTGTGCATTTTAATTTTTTTGGAATAATGCATGAATCTGCTGCTTTTGACAATATTACAATTAGGGTTATGTGGAGATAATGATTCTTTGGAGTTAAGTAAAATATCAATAGCTTTTACAGTGAAGTAAAACTTTGTGTAAACATGAGATGTATTTTTCCCTCCACGGGCTTATGAAAGAATCTCATGTCTATCATGTATGTGTATGCCTGTCATTTATGTTCTTTTTAATCAATCTATTTATTTTGCTAGGTTTGTTTCTGTGTCTGTCAGAGGAAATTAATTAGTGCTTCAGCCTATTGCTAGAGCAGAAATAAACAGTATAAAAAAAGTGTTCGCTCCAAACAAGCACATCACAACAGCAGTGACATCAAACACCAGCTTTTCATTAATGTAACACTATTTACTGATATATTTTGATAAGTGTTAGCTAATGCCTTCTTGTTAAAACTGTAAAAAAGAAAGATATGAGTATTGGAGTGCAGTGGAACGTGTAAACAGCACCCATGAGACCACGTCAGTGTTAGATCGCTCATTTCATTTTTCAGCTGTATCGACGATGCCTGACATCTCCACAGAGACGAGACGTACATCTCACACAGATTAATGGATATGAATATTTTTTCCCCCTTCGTTTTAACTACACCCAATTTAAGGGTGAAAAATGAGTTTTTTTGTTTTCGGTTGAAAAATACTCAAATGGAGGAACTAAACTAAAATATTTTCTTTAGTAATCTTACTGAGATTGTGCCATATATACTGTAAATAATTACACTAAGAGCTTCTCATCAAACCCACCAGCTCTTTTTTGCAGTCACTTCTGAAGTGAGAAGTTGTTTTGAGGTGCTGTATAACAGGATTTTAACCTGTATTGCAGTCAATAATGAAGATGACCACAGAGCCGACGTTATTCACAAGGCTAAGGTCCGAGAGCCTGAGGGACGTTTGAATCTACAGGATTACTGCCGTAAATCTCTCCTCTGGGTCAGCAAGCTTCCCCTGTTTCTCTCTCTCTCTCTCTCTCTCTCTCTCTCTCTCTCTCTCTCTCTCTCTCTCTCTCTCTCTCTCTCTCTCTCTCTCTAGGAAGTGTAGTCATACCTATCTTTCCCCCTCACTGATCAGAAAGGTGGAAGTGTCATCAGAAGTCTCATCAGAGACTTCCTAACAGTCTTACTTGGCATACAACAGAGTAGAATATATTTATATATACAGGTGCTGGTCATAAAATTAGAATATCATCACAAAGTTGATTTATTTCAGTAATTCCGTTAAAAAAGTGAAACTTGTATATTATGTAGACTCATTACAAGCAAAGTGAGATATCTCAAGCCTTTATTTGTCATAATTTTGATGATTATGGCTTACAGCTTGTGAAAACCACAAAATCAAAATCTCAGAAAATTAGAATATTACATGAAATCACACAGTAATTACACAGTAATCCCATGGTCACTGAACCAGGTTTTGGTCATTTTGGCAGTGTGGGCAGGTGCAAATCCTGCTGGAAAATGAAGGAAGCATGAAGTGCTCTAAAAATGTCCTGGTAGACGGCTGCGTTGACTCTGGATTTAATAAAGCACAGTGGACCAAAGTCCTCTTTTCTGATGAGAGCACATTTTGCATCTCATTTGGAAACCAAGGTCCCAGAGTCTGGAGGAAGAATGGAGAGGCACACAATCCAAGATGCTTGAAGTCCAGTGTGAAGTTTCCACAGTCTGTGTTGGTTTGGGGAGCCGTGTCATCGGCTGGTGTTGGTCCACTGTGCTGTCCACTCAACGCAGCCGTCTACCAGGACATTTCCAGAGCACTTCATGCTTCCTTCAGCAGACAAGCTTTATGGAGATGCTGACTTCATTCTCCAGCAGGATTTACACCGGCCCACACTGCCAAAATAACCAAAACCTGGTTCAATGACCATGGTATCACTGTGTAATAACTGTGTCATTTCATGTAATATTCTAATTTTCTGAGATTTTGATTTTGTGGTTTTCACAAGCTGTAAGCCATAATCATCAAAATTATAACAAATAAAGGCTTGAGATATCTCACTTTGCTTGTAATGAGTCTATATAATATACAAGTTTCACTTTTTTAACGGAATTACTGAAATAAATCAACTTTTTGATGATATTCTAATTTTATGACCAGCACCTGTATATATATATTTTTTTTTTCTGTGTAAACAAAACTTCTGTCAAGGTAGAGAGAAATGTGTATAATTATAAAGTGTATTATTCCTGCAACACTAGTAACACCAAATTAATGTGCAAAAATTAGAAGTTTTCAAACAGGATTCCAAAAACATTTTACCTGTCTGGGTTGTTGGACAAAATAAATAGTACCGACTCAAATTCATGCCATTGTTTGCTATGTGGGGCTGGTGGGGATGTTTAAACAAACAAACATTTTATAGTGTCTAATAGTGGGCTAATAGTGTCCACAACCCTTTCTACTACTACCATTCAAAATGTTGGGGTCCGCAAGATATATGTAAATGATTACTACAGCAAGGATGCATTAAATTAATCAAAAGTGACAGTAAAGACATTTATAACTTTACAAATGATTTATATTTCAATTAATTTGTGTTCTTTTGAACTTTCTATTCATTAAAGAATCCTAAAAAAAAAAGGAATCATGGTTTCCACAAAATATTAAGCAGCACAAGTTTTCAGCATTACTAATATTAGTAAATGTTTCGTGAACACAAAATCAGCATATTAGATGGATTTCTGAAGGATCATGTGATACTGAAGACTGGCATTATAGCTGCTGTATATTCAGCTTTGCCATCAAATAATAAATTACATTTTAAAATAGATTCAAATATAAAACAGTTATTTTAAATTGTAATATATCACAATATTACTGTTTTTGCTGTATTTTTTATCAAATAAATGCAGTCTTGGTGAGAATAAATAAATAAAAAAACCTTACCGATACTAAACTTTTGAACAATAGTGTGGTTGTTCTTTTTAATTTTTTGGCAATGGATTCAAAGCTTGACCTGCCACATTAGTTTTTGAATAACCTGCTATAGAAATCGACTGCAGGTCGACATGTGTTTCAATGAAAGGCTCAGTTTTGTGTGGAGTTTAGATATGTCTGCAATTCTTTATATTCTTCTATATGTGGACCAAAGCTGCTGTCTTAAGGTCGAGGATCCACTCTCGGGGTCACACTCGGGTCTGGTCTCTCTGCATTAATCACCCCTCATCTTCTTAGTGCCTGACCCGGGTCTCCAGCAGCATTCCCAGGGTTGCACACCCCCATGACCTGCTCCTTGACCCACTGGCCCTTTGGTAAACGCTGGGCTTCTCTTCACCTGCAAATAAATACAGTAAGGTGCACTTTTCCATCCGCTGCAGCCCGAGAGACCAGACCCCATCTTTATTTTTCTTTTTTTTTCTTGGAATCTCTTCTCTGTGTTTTTTTTTTTTTTTACAACAACACAATCCTGCCTATAATCGTTATTGCTGGAAAGTAAAAGCACTTTCTGTTAAATATTTAGCTATTAACTCATGTAATTTATATCTATATTTAATACTTTCTTCATTTGATATTGTAATGATTGATCTGTTTGCCTGTGTTGATACAAAACTCCAGAAAACTCCAGGCTAAATCCAGAGTTTAAAGGAAAGACTAAGAGCTCATGCTGGGAAAAGTGACGGAATGGCCGTCTTTCTTGTTTTTCCCACCTCTCGGATCATTAGCATGTTGGTTTAGCGCTCCTTACAAAAAGCAAAGCGGTCTCTTGGGAGCGTTCCCACACGTACAAACCCACCTCCTTCAAAAGAAAACACAGCAGGCTCTCTTTTGTTTAGGTTAGCCGAATAACAGAAGTCAAGCATGTCACCTGTGTTTTGAGTTGGAGTCATGAATATTCAATGTTCTCTCCTTCATAGTAAAGTAGAGAGAGACAGAGATGGAAAGAGCGAGAGAGAACCGCACACTTCTTATTCTAAAGCATCGTTTTGGTCTTTTGGGGTAGCTGCCATGTTTGAAGATTCAAGAAAGCAGTTGGCTTTCATTCAGCGTTAGCAGTAAGAAAACGTAAGTGCCCAAAGAGGGAAAAGCAAAACCTACTTTAGCATAAAATCTGTGAATTTTGTTTCTGCTGATGAAGACACACAGCTTTCATACACAAATTTTTGGCACACAATGTATTTGGTCTTAATGTATTCGTTTTTCTATCCTTTCTTTCCTGGTCTTATTTTCATTTGAATTATTTCCTCATAACATGTTCCAAAATTACAGTGCTGACCCACATTTCTAATTTGACTAATTTGGACCATTTTAATCATGTATACCGATCTGCTGGTCGGGTAGGGATAATTGTGTGTTTTCTGCAGCATTGCCGTCTTCATTAGTATACTTTGATTACATGTTTTCCGGAACTACAGAGACTACCTATAAGTTCACGTAGACAGTTTAACTCTATCAAGTTTTATGTCCTCTGTTGATTTAGTAATGTTAACAGTAGTTTGACTGCTCCTTGAAAAAAAAAGTAATTATTGCAAGTTCTCTTCGTTATAACATTTTAAAGGATTAGTCCACCAAATTACCTTCTTTGCTTGATCCACTGTTTGAAATTTAGTTATATTGTATTTATTAAGGCATTTACCCAGTGCCACTTTTAGCACAATACAAAGTATCATAAAAGTGATCCTTATGATTCATGCAATATATTAGTTTTGTAGTATATTAGTTTTCTGTAGTCATTCAATAGGTGAGAAACTGTTTCTAGGTGTGTGAGATACAGGCTGAAATATAAGCTGTTGTTCACTGAAAATATCAGAATGATTTATTCAAAATTGGGCTGATTCGGTTTTGGATTTTATCTCTCTCTCAGTGAATTGCTGCCGTTATCAGCTCACTCAAGGTGAAGATTATCATTGAGTAATAGCCTAAATTTAAGTGTATTCCTCATTGTTGTATGGCTTTAATTGTGCTTTTTGAATTCTTTTGAAGGTTGAAAGCTTTAGTCGTCTTTCATTGTAATTTCATAGAAAAGTGAGACCAGCACAACCTTCAAAATTTCTCCTTTATTTTGATCTACAGAAGAAAGCAAGTTATACAGGTTTGGAATGACATGAGAGTCTGTAAATCATTTTTGGGTGAGTTAAGTGGAGTATCATCACTTTGTGAGCATCGATGAAATAGTGTATGAACAGTTCTGTGGTTCACCAGAGACATGTTGTGTGTATTTGTGTATGTCTGGCGGGTCACGTGGAGGCCCATGGCAGCATGTCTGTCTGTATGTTGAGCATTATCACTTTGTGAACATCGATGAAATAGTGTATGAACAGTTCTGTGGTTCACCAGAGACATGTTGTGTGTATTTGTGTATGTCTGGCGGGTCACGTGGAGGCCCATGGCAGCATGTCTGGCTGTGTCCCTGATTCAGTGCTGCATTGGGGGGACAGATGGGGCCGCTGAGAGCCGCCTGCAGCAGCAGAGCAGCACAGACAGGGGAGCACCCCATTCACACCTCACCACGACGCTCAGATCAGCACGGGGAACCAGGCCACACTATCCGGTCTGCCTCTCTGTCAACCATTCTCCATGCCTTCTGAAAGCTCTAACGCATCCAACTCATACAAAAATCATGAATTTCTTCATTATTCAGTGGAAAACACATACACTTTAAGTTAAAACTATAATTCCCACATTCGTAAGCATGAAAGTTTAGTATAGCAAAATTCAGCATCCTACTGCAGCTACAAACACCTTCTTTAACAGCTGCTGTACACAATTTATCTACAGGGCACAGTACAAAGAACAACAAGGTTTTTTTTTTTTTTTGCTGGAACGTAGTGGTTTCTTAAACATAGGCAACATGAAAATATGAATACTAATTACAAAATTAGGAAAGACAATGTAATTTGTTGGGTGCTCAGTTGAGAGAGCATTAACCCTGAGGAAATTCCTTCTCGAGAGTTTGCCGTAGCTCACTCTACATAACTCTTTGAATATTTGCATACGCTGAGTTAATGAACAAAGTTTTCCTCCTCTGTGAAGGCGCATCACTTTCAGCCCTGCTGCACACTTGTAAATTAGCCACAGAGAGCGCAGGCTTCACCTGTTGAGAGGCCGTCTGGTGTGTGAAATGAGCTCCCTATTGGGAGTGGGTGTTGCCTCGTACCACTGATCCGAAACCAGGTTTTGCAGTTTCTCCTGTAGCCGCTGAACTCTGGAATGAGGTACGGGCCCGACTTGGGATCAGTACTGTATAGTCACGCTTTCTACTCTGTGGTTGTCTCGGAGTCAGAGATGGACCATCATTGACACAGACGCAGAGTCTTGTTTCGCCTGCTGTAGAGTTTCATTCAAGAGCACATGGTGGCGTCTTGGACTTGACGGCACATACGGCGTGCACGAGGAGTCCTGTCTGTCATTACGCCTGCTGAGTTGTCCAGTGCAAATTTGTACACTAAAGGGTTAAGCAGGTCTCGCCGACTTTGATCTGTTGTAGATGTCGATCATGGAACTAGCCTGCGTAGACCAGCATGAATTTTCTGGTTGATGCTGGATTGGTGCTGGTCTTGCTGATGGACCAGCATCGCCTTAGTTGGTGAAACCTGCCAACCAGCATGGCCTTTTTTTAAACTGTTTGGCCAAAGGAGTCTTGTTGGTGAAACTAGTTAAAACGCCTTGTAGGGACACCTGCAAACCAGCATCCAAAGCACAACATGTTGATGACCAACAGAGACCCAGTCAAGTTTTAGGGTTAGGGGTTTTGAAATTAATTGTTTCTACGATGCATCGTGATGCGGACGATTCTGTAAATATGCAGTAATAGACCATAATTGATTATAGCCGTTATAGCCTACTGACGTTTCTCTGACGTCATTACGATGGTCTCACTAGCGTAAAATGGTGGAGGGAGGCAAAACATAAAAGCGAGCAATACAAAAGTGTGTATGAGCGTTATTGTAACTTACGTACACTACTTGCCAGTTTCATGCATTTTTAGTATTTACAAGTGTTTATTAGTTCTAAATGCTCCAGTCGTCTGCTGTGTTCAGACTTAAGTTTTGTTTGACTACATTCAGGAAGTGTACTTTCTTGGAGCAGATAACATAAAAAGGGAGTTCACATATCTGACTGCTTGTATTCATTGATGAAAATGTAGCCATGTGCAGTAATATTGCAACGCATCGTGATGCATTGTGATATCAAATCGAACTGTTGACATGATAATCGTAATCGAATTGAATCGTGCGACCAGTGGCGATTCACACCCCTATTTAGGGTTAAGGTTAGGGTAAAGCTTAATATTGGGGTTAGAGGCATTGAGAACATCTTACCAACCTATAATTGCAAACTGCAAAATCCAAACTGGAAATTGTCCTACATTACTTGGCAAAGTCCTACTTCACCACAATCCTGCTGTAGAAGTTCATGGGTAATGATCATGGAAAAATGTGCTCAATGTGTTTTTTTCATATGTGAGATATGTTTGTTGCCACTTTGTCATCTTTTTTTTGCCTTGTATTCTTCATTCTAAATGCAGATGGGACACAAGAAACCAGTCTGTGTGGAGACTGGAGAGCGAAAGTAAAAACGAAGAAGAGAAAGGTTTCAATTTCTGACAGAGTCACGAAAACCCAATTAAGCCTCTCCACAAAGAAACATCAAGTGCTTTCACACGGCGGCCGCATGCCTGTGGGAATTTGAGTAAGTTCAATTACTTTGGGATTAATTCGGGGTCACAAGGGTCCGTTTGCTGAGCTCTGTTAAGAGAGAGAGAGCGAGCAAAGTCAGGGGAAGGAGGAGGAGTGGAGGTCTCGTATTTAGTACTGCAGGTTAGATACGGACCCCATAGCTGCTGTATCTGCTGTAACGAAGAATGAGGTCAAGTGCTAAAGACTGTCTAAACACTCAGGACAGTGGCAAATATTATTTGTGATCCTTTGAAATAAAATGTAGCTTGACATGGTAAGACCATGCTACCCTCATTGAGTTTCCCATGCTGCCTCTAATCCTACAATTTTTGCTTATAGGCCTAAAATGTATAATTTACAATAGAGATGGTCTTGTTCATGAAAACATTTTTCCCTCTTCAGTGTTAAAGCTGTAAGATTCCTATTCTAGATAGCACCTTCACGTCAGAGCGCTCCCTGATAAGGTGCTTTTCTTGCAGAAGCCTGAGTCAGCATTTTGGACCCGTTTCTAAACTTAGGCTAACAAAATGCAAAGTTACACAATAATATGGGAGGAAAGTAGAATACGAGACTGCAGAACTCCTACAGGAATACAGCTATTGTTATTCAAGACACTTGCATAACCATCCAAACAATTAGAATTTTTTTTAACTTTTTTTTTTACCTTAGCCTGAGGTGTTAGCGTATAATGTATAATTTAAATGTTTTCAAAGAGGAAAGGCATCAGGGATCCAATGAGACAGTGTATTGTGGAGGTCACTGTCCCTCGGTGCTAAGATACTTTAATCCTTGATTCTAAGTAGTATAAATATAGTATTTTTGGAGTATCTTAGATCTCATTTCCATCAAACTTGCCGTTTTCTGGTAAAGAATAACAGAATTGCTTTGGCTGGACTTAAGGTGCAGGGTACAGGTATAACGTACAGTAACATGAGGGATTTTTTTGTATTGATGCACCTAAATTATTACCAAAACAAAACAAAATTAAAGTTTTAATTTAGCCGAAAACTGAAAATAGTTAATAAGTCAATTGAGTTGTATGTATTGCACACATAGCAGCTTTATATTAACTTTTTAATGATACAATTATTTACACTCCAATTTGTTGTTGAAATATAAACATTTATATGGTCTGAATATTTTCAGTTGCCGAAATTTCGGTGCATCACTAATTCTATGTGTATTAAATAGCGTACCACATATCAAGTACCACATGTCAGGCTCAAAAGATCTGGCAGTTCTCTTCTGGCAGAGATGTTTCTCTCTGAAAGAAAAACTAGCAGCTGTTAATCTAATGTCATGGCTTCTTGCTAAAGAGGTGACTAGGTGGCCACAAAGACCCCACCCTTGGTCATGTTTTTGCACTCATCAGGGTGCAAATGATGTGCCTGTAAAGTGAGTAAATTGTGTATCCTGTCAAGTGATATGGTGCTCACTGCAGAAGAGAGGCGCAGAGACCAGCCACAGCTGCTGTTCTACTGTTAAAGAGCCTCTTACTGTGATGTAACCCCTGACTGATTGAGAGAAAGAGAGCGAATCCTCTCTGGATCAGATAGTGAGGTCACACAACTCACCTCTCTCACTCTCTTTGTGGAGAGCTGCACTAAAGGTGCACAGATATTACAGGGTATCCTTTGCTCTTATTTTAATGGTAAGTGTTATGGGCAGGGGTCAGTATTTCTTGTTGAAATCACTAACAGAAGAAGGCCCCTCTCAGAGATGAGAAAAGGCCACTGGAGGAGTGATCTGACATGTTTTATAAAACAATGTCATGAGCCAGCTCATTCAAGTGGAAAAATGACTTGGAGCTTCTAAACTGCCACAGAGGGGGAAAGATGGAGAATAGAAAAGAAGAGAGAAAAACCAATAAACCTCTGTCATTCACTCTATACAAGTCTAGATACCTCAACACTTCTTGTGGCCCACTCAGTGATGTCATCATTGTGAGATGTACAGTACCAATGCGTCAGTGGATATGACAACCCTGAGAAATTCTGCTCTGTTTAGCAGAAAACTATAGCCCACTCTGTCACAATTGGGTGGTTTATTAGTAGACAGTTTCATTGACATTTTTAAGGCAGCATATTGTATCCTGTGCTTCCTATGATATCACACTATCCTATGGGTTCAAATCTGTGACAGTTCAGGTGGCAAGTTTGTCTGTAAATGTATATATTTGACCAACCCTTTCTACTTTTGATGTCATTTCTAGAGAAAAGTTGGCATTGTGGTAATTATATTAGTTTGACAAAATAAGACATTGAGCCAAATTTACTGGTGCTATAAATAAGAGAACACCAACTCATGCTGTATGGTGCAAATATTATATTGAAAGTCTTTTTATATATATATATATATATATATATATATATATATATATACACACTGTCAAAAAAAAATCTGTTCAATTTACGGTAAAATACCGGCAGCTGTGGTTGCCAGAAATTTACCGTAAAAAATACTGTAGCAACATTTTAGATTTTACAGACTTTACTTAAATTTACAGTAATAAACCATATTTAATTATCTGATATAATGTTAATTTATTATTTATTGACCTATTGAAGTATTTATATCTGTTTTGTACCACAGTAATACACTGACAACCACCAATCACAGTGGAGATGAAATCACATGATGAATTAAAGATCTTCACATGCAGCTCTTTCACAAGAAAGTTAATACTAATATATAGAAGCTGCACGGTGTCATTCACACAAACACTAAACACCATCATGGTAACAGACGTGAAATTTTATAAATACAATAAACATTAATTTAACAACATTAAATGTAACATAAAACCCTAATGTCATAACTGATTAGAAAAAACTAAGAAAACTATGAAGAAACAGTTATTTCAACAGAAATACATCAAATGTGAAGTGTCACGCAGGGAATTGTGGGAATGTCAATTTATGTTTTTTTACTGTAAATTATACAATGACTTGTTCTTTTTCACTTCCAAAAACTGTAAATTTAACAGTATTTTACAGTAAAATTACATTAAATGTACCGTTAGATCTATCACAGTTGTTTACCGTATATAGTAAGGAAACTTTCTCTTAACCAATTAACAGTTTTTCACTGTAGCATTTTTACAGTCTTTGACCGTTAAAATCACGATAATTTTTTAGATATTGTGTGTTTAACCTGGTAGTTTTGCTTTATATCATAATCCTTATTTTAGGTTTTGGTAGAAATAAAATGGATTCAAATTGCTGTTGGAACATACTTGGGCAAAATACAGCCACTTATCAACAATCTGTCACAAAATTCCTCCTTTTTTAGGAAGGACCTGGTCAGAATGACTACACGCACCACTGGTCAGATGTAATCTGTAAACATTAGACTTTCATGTTTGGTTCTCTTTCCCGCCGTCAGCAGAAGAGGTGTGAAGGGAACTATGTTTGAAGCAGACTAAAGTACAGGTTTGGAGCCTCGCTACCTCTAAATGGAGTTCAAACTGTCATTATCTGTCCACACAGATAAACTCAAATTACACCTCTATCCTCGGCTGTTAAGTTGTTTTCTTTGTCGCAGCCCTCTCTCTCCCTCTCTCTTTTTTTTTTTTTGTTCTTGCTCACTTGTTCGCTTGGTAGGGAAGAGAAGCTTGAGCCATCTAGGCGGTGCATTCACGCAGAGGTAAGCACTCAGCATATGTAAGTGCAATTCTAAAATCACTGTCTTGCTGCGAAACACTTGAAATTGTTCTCTAATGGCCCCGGCTTTGTCATATGGTTTTGATTATAATGTGAAGATTGCATTGCCTTGCCTTTAGCGAGGGTGAGATGGAAGAGTAATTGGTACGTGCATTGAATGCTTTGCCCTCCTCGTCACAGAGCTAAAAGGGGAACCCCCCTCCCCTCGCCGAAGACGTGCGCATGCACGAATACATGCTAGAGCGCTGTGTCTCCTCTGGTCATTGCTAATGTCTCAGTCGGGCTGTCAGGAGTTTTCTAAGTGGGTTATTTATCAAGCCATGCCCTGTTAAATATGCATATCTGCTACAATCCCAGACATGTCTCCAGTTTCCCATTCTAGATTACAGCAGTTGGAATACAATTGCCAGGCGGAGGGTCAGCAACCAGCCATTTTTAATATCCCTTTTATTTATTTATATATTGATTCATTTATCTCTAGAATGGGATGAGTTTTACTTGTTAGATGAGTGAAAAGTATTTTCTCTTGTCTCCTTCCAACTTATGGGCTTTATCTGAACACTGCACTCTTTAGCATACATCAAGGGTAGATTGTGGTAGGATTGGGATTGGAAATGTTTTGCAGTTTGTAGTTTTCTCTATTTTCTGCTTTGCTTGTTTGCTAATTGATTGGTAGCATATTGCTAGCACTCACTGGAATCCTTTTTACAGTTTATCCTACTTAAAGGAAACCCCAAATTGAGAAAAAAAGAAAAATAAGCATCTTGGTGTGAGATACCATAGTATCTGCACAGCCTCCTCAAAAGCTGAGATTTGCTGTTTATATGGCTGTGCAACAAATCATTTGTGCATTTACTACATGATTTTACTCCAGTTATTTTTAGAATGAACCAGTTTTTGATAGTAATCCGTATACTGTTGTGTAATGTGTATATAAATCTCACTGTTCACATACTCTAAAACTTAGTTTAGCAGAATACAATGAGCATATATTATCAGATTGTTAGTCAGGGCTGGCTATCTGTGTATGAAACTCTTGTCACTGCATTATCCATGGACTTTTTTGATCTATTATTGCATATTGTGGCGAGCAGGACGAGGCAGAGGGCCGTGAGAGAACGGCACGAGGCCGGTGACGTGATTGATAATGAGCGACACCTGCGCGACGCACGGGTCTCGTATCTCTCACGGAGGAGTGGAAGCATAAAGGAGGAGCGACGACAGTGGAAATCGAGAGAGGCCAGGCCTGGATTTATGTTGTGTTTTGTTATATGTGACAGCAGTCGTCCGTGAGGGGCTGCTGTCTTTACTTTCATTTTGTATTTGTTTATTTTACGTTTATTAAAGTTTTTGAATGTTCGCTGGTTCCCGCCTCCTCCTTCCCACAACCTCTAAACCTTGCTAAACATATCTTAAAGATAATTCCTAATCCAAAACACAATTACGTTCCATACCTTAAACAACTCTACATTTTGGTAAACTACCACAGATTGGGGTTTATATCATCCACTTTCCTCATCATGTTTCAGATGTTTTCGAGATAAAAGGCTTTGGTTTATTTTTAAAATGCTTTTCTCTATAGATTGTCTATCCACAGCTTTGGAAGAAGCCTCTCTCTCTCTCTATTTCCCTCAGCCGTTTGGGTCATCTTACAGCTGGGCAAAACTGCCAGCCTGCTTTCATTTGTTTTTCTGTTTTTCATCCCCCCCCCCCCCCCTCAAACAGGAATATTGTTTTTAGGATGAATGCACAGCTGTGCTCCCTACAAATCCCAGTCGGAGTGTGAACAAACATGCCATGAACCAGCCTGCAAAGAATGCACATATAAAAAGGCCTGTTTTATTGATGAGCCTTTTTTTAAGGCACCCCCAAAGACTCTGATTCTGTGCGTGTTTTTCATACGTGGCTTGTGTTTACTGATATCAAGCCGATGCAGGCAGGCAGTAGACTGTAGCATTGAGGCCCAGTGTTTTACTTAGACACACACTAATAAATTCTCCCTAATTCATTTTTTATTGTCTCAGGGGACCGGCCTGCAGATTTGCCTCAACAGAGGAAGCATCGGGTTACCTCCTCTAAATAATTGATGCTTCTCTACCAGACATGGCCGAAATCTCAAAATATTCACTGGCTTGACTAAATATGAAGATTGCCTCTAAGAGAGAGAGAGAGAGAGAGAGAGATGTGTGAAGGGTGAGCTGGTTTGCTCTCTGGTTTTGACATAGTTTTTTTGAGGCACCGCGATGTCATTTGCTTGTGTAAGTGATGGTGCTTTTCTCCGCCACGTTAGAGGTGCACTCGGGCCGTTCAGGGGTTAAGTGCTGTGCATCTTTATGGTGCTAATGCCGCTTGCACACATACATGCACTCGTGCCACGCAATGGGAGACGGGCACACGTTACACCTCGCCTATTGTTCGAGCTCACGACCCTCCACGTAACTGCTTGGAAAATGGCGGGAAAAAAGGCTCAAATGCTAAGAAAGCGTAAATAATGAGGGTGTCTGTGGTCAAGCAAACTTAATTACTCAGTGCTCTTCATTTTGGTGTATTTTAGCCTTGATGGCGTGAAATGTTGTGCTGTTCCATTGTTGATGCTCACATTCTGTAACACTCATCTCCACCATCATTCACTCTTATTCTGATTAGTACTATTATTATTCTGTCTATCATTGTGGAAAAGCTCAGATATCAGAAAAGCAGTAATGATGCCAAGAATAAAATAACATATTAATATTCTAAAATAAGTGACGATTGTTGACAAATCAAGTGTCACCAACAATTTTTAAATACTGTGTTTTGTTTATACAAATTTGAACAATCTCACTCATTTGAACTCATTTGTTGACAAATTTGTACAAGATTGCTGATTTGTTTAATAGTTGTTCTGTTTTCTTGTGATGATGTATTTCCTTAATAGTTAATTTAATGTAAAAAAGCTGAAGAAAAAATATTTTTTTCAGTGGACAAAAAAGATGTGTATTTTCAGCATTTCATCTGCAATTAGCGTAATTGACTCAATAACAAGCAGATTTTGAATTTCGGATTTTAAATGTATTTCTGTGTAAATGATTCTGATGGTGTTGGATAATTTGACATTTAGGATTGTCAATGATGTGGTGATTTGTTTGTAAAACATTCTAACGTAAATTGTTGCATCAAAAGAATTCAATCGGAATGACTGACATAAAACAAGAGAATAGATTTTAAATTGTCACATCAGTACATTAATTTACAATTGTCACTATATGTGACAACTTACAATAGCATTGTTTCGTGAAGTATTTTTTTTTGTGTGGTTTGACTAAAATGTCACATCAGTGTGGCAATTTTCCATGAGAACCATTTAGGGAATAAATTGTTGCATCAAGGTGACATGACAAGATGACAAGACTAAATGACAAGATTTAGCTATTTGTGGAAAAAAATTATCACGTTGATGCAACACCTTGCACAAGAATAGTTTCACAAACTCAAATTTGTTCTACTTGTTTCATGAATGAAACCCATTGAAATGACCAATTCTTTCACTTAAGCCTCAGCTTAATTTTATTTAACATTTAATGACGTCCATTCTCTTTTCGTCTACGCACTCTTTTCTGGCTTTCTGTCTGATGTCAAGGGTCCCTTAACACATCTGATGTAATATCTCTCTTTCGTTTTGTTCTGTCCTAAATAGAGAGGCCTGTTGTAGATTGTTGTTGCTGTAGCTTCCTGGGTTCCTCTCTCTGGACTGTGTGTAATATATAGGACCCGTTCACCTCGGCTCTTGTACTAAATGCTCAGGACATGAAAACCGAGCCCCTCTGCACAACTTCCTAAAGGAACAGCGTCTGCAGTTTATGGCTGCATGAAGAATGCAACATTAAACGATTAACATGCTGGGATAACGTTTCTGGAAGATAAAAGTATTGTGGTGTGGGAGTACTTTCACCACAGGGCCTCTATCGCAGCCTAATGGAGGAGAGACACGGGCAGTGTCGAAGAGCACTGACTTAGGTGACTGTCCCTCATTTCTCTTCAGACTTTTTATTTATTTTATCCCCCCTCTCAGGGTGCGAGCCCATTTAAGCCCTTCTTACAGACGCACACACTCATCCTAAACGCCCACCCAGCAATCCCACCAGATTAGCTTTTAAAGAGACTTGTCATCCCAAATGTTGTCTCTTTCTCTCTCTGGGTCTCAACCCCGCTGACCCTGGCTACCAATTAGCGTCCTCTTGCACCCGTCTCATCCACACCAACCTTGCCTGTAGTACCCAGCTGATTGGCTAACCGATTATGTGGGGATCTTCTGTACGCTGGCTAACGTCGTCAGTGTGAGTCCCTTGCTGATTGCCTAAAGGTTAGACCACCTTTCTGGAGGTTATGCTCTTCTTTAGCCAGTGGAAATTGGGTTGACTATTTAAAATCAAATTGGGAGATTTGTGGTGTTTAGTCTACTTAAACTATTTATGACTATTAGTGATATTTATTTAGGATTGTTTCACAAACTGCAATTAAATAAGAATGTTTTTTATGAAAAAAAAATATGTCAGTGCAGAATGGTTTTATGGAGAGAAAGAAAAGTCACTTCATACGAGAGTTTAAGAGAGTTGTGGCGTTTAATCCAAAAACAGACCAACAGTATTGATGACACTTGATGAGATTGAGATTTTTGCCCTATAAAATGCTCTCTTATATCACCTGCCTCTGATTAGGAGTAGATAGCAGGGAGATCTGTAATAACCTGGAGAATGCTAATTTCTATTCATTTCTATAGCAATCGAAAACTACATATTCATGATGTTTTAAAGTTTAGAACTCACCATATTAATGATACAGTTTAGAATAGCTGATTAGTTAGAATAGAAAGAGCCATTTGGAACAGTTTGCTGACTAGAATTGTGCTGATTGGCTGATGGCTATGTGGTTTCATATTGGAGTGTTGTGTTTGAGCATTTATTTTAAGTTCTGGTTTTGACATTAATTCTAACAGATTCTTAAGACTTTTCGTTATGATTAATGTGACTACACACACGCCATGTTGCTGTACCAAATGCAGTTCTGTAATCCCTTTCAGGTCCTCCGAAAATATACATATTGATTGACAGACAGCACAGCCAACGCTTTGGATTTGGTTCAGAGAAAGCGTGACAGAGTCTTTGACACTAACACTATAGTTTGTGTCTGGCACTTGCACTTGATTTTCTGCGTGTGTGTGCTGCGATGCTGTACGAGCGTACGATTTGCTTCACCACACACACACTCTGTCTCCGCAGCAGTCATGGTGGGGAATTAACTCAGTGGCCCTGTTTGATCACGCCTCAGCAGCTCCCCTACTCACCCTGTTCTACCCCCAAAGCCCCGGGGCCTCCTCCTGCTCCCACACGCACTCACAAGTTCAGCTGTCATGTCCAGCATTCATGGCTTTTTTATGGCAATAAGGGGATGGTAGGGATGGGGGACATAAACAAAACATTGATAAGAAAAAACAAAGCTCAGGCGGTTGTTATTTGTGTTTTCAGTGCCTAGAACTTTGTAAGTTTCATTTGGTTTGTGTGTGGACTAAAAGATTATGGGTAGTATGGGTTGGTGCTTTTGAGAAGCACTGCTGTTCTTTACCCTTGAAGACCTCATGAAATCAAAGTTTGTGGTGTTTAGTGCATGTATGTTAATGACATCTATAGACTTTGCATAATCCTAACAGTTTAGCAGATACAATTTTTAACATTAAGAACATTTTTGTTGTGCAGCGCCTGAAAATAGGTCTAATAGGTTAGACAAACTTAGTCCCGGTCACGTTGGAAGTTACAGAGCTGGGGACTATTTTCAGGCGCTGCGTCATATCATTACGCCTGCTGGACTCATGGTACGGCAGCAAAGTTTCTTGATTATTACGCAGGAATGAGAGTATAGTTTCTAGCCATATCAGCCTAGAAAATCGCAACTTTTTATTTTCCGTCGGTCTTAGTACACGATGTAACTACAGAAGAGTCAAGTTTTAAATAGGAAAAATATCGAAACTCTTTGGTCATGTTTTTGAGAGAGATGCTAATGGTCTTGTCCGATTCAATGATCTATGCTAAGCTATGCTAAAAGTGGTACCGCCAGACCCGGAGTTCGGCTGAATGGATTCGAAAACGGTAAAACTCAACTGTTTAACTCTGGGGGAGTTGTAAAATGAGCCTATTTCCAAAAAAAGTGGAGTATCCCTTTAAAGTTTATTAAAACTTTACATTTTAATTTACCTGTGATGGACAATTATGCATCAAATCACTGACCACACTGACCATTAGTCGACACTAATTCATTTTTGTTTAAAATGCATCTTTTTCTCTCCGTTTTGGCCTTCCATCCACACTGAGACAGCATTTTTGTCCTGTGCAAATTGAGCTTTTTGAAAACTTTTTCCCGAGTGGATAAATTTGAAAACGGCGTTTTCGCATTGTAGTGTGGACAGTGAAAACAGATCTGTGTGGTATTCGAAAACGATGACACGTTAAGTATGTTGAACCGATAGATATGTATGTTTATACCGTTAATGTGCCTGTTATGTGCTATAACTGTCACACTGTTGCTAAATATATGTTACGTTGTACACTCCTCATATCGCAGTCCTGCAAAGATGACAGAAAATGTACTCGCAATTGCTGTCCTGCGGCAAACCATGAGATCAGTTGTGTTTTAGACTGAGCATATAATGTTGACTAAGTGGGACCTGGACGCATCAGTGAATGGTGAGATATTTTGCTAAATAAAATGATCCTGCCTGAAGAATAGCATGAGAACTTGATTATGTCTGTTTAGTCTATCATCTCATTGAGCTTTTATGAGATTTTATGCATGCGCGGTAAGGTGAATTTAGCATTCTTGGATGTTTCAATGAGGTTGAGAAACTTTTGGAAAACGCTTGAAATTATGTGGACAAAATGTGGACAGAGAGCGTTTTGAAACGAAATCGCTATTTTCAAATGAATCCGGATTAATGTAGACGTAGCCTGAGCATCTGAAAATAGTGAGAGTTATCTAGTAGAGTGCAGATAATGTGTAAGCAACGGCTCTACCATAACAAGGATAGCAATGTACAGTGAGACATTTAAGATTCTTTACAGTCATTATTTTTTTACAAATAATTGGAATGGAATATCAAAAATATATTGGTACAAATATTTTTCTATTAATCTATTAGTCTCCATTTATATTTCCTGTACAGCATCTATTTTGGCATGCCATATTTTTGTCCCGAGTTAGTTATCACTGTTTCAATTGCAGTTTCGAGAGTGAATTCTAGATGTCACTTCCGAAATTCTGCAGCATGTAATTGGCCGTTGGTCCTCTTAGCAGCATGAAAAACAAAACTTTTATTCAATGGATTATATGTAGCCTCGAAAGATGCCTTTACAATCACTAAAAAACTGTGACTCATCTCAGTTCGCAATCTCACAAAGTTTCATTCAAATCAAAGTTGTCTACACTGCTGAATGAATCTCTTACTTACATCTTTTCTTTGTTTGTTAATGAGAGGATTCACGAGCGTGCATAACTAATACTCCAACGTTTTGAGTGTTGAGTGGATTCTCACTAAATAAACACCTCTGATTGGCCATTGCGTTCAAGAGATCAACAAATATGTATGTTATTGGTTACGTTTCTCCCCTCTTAATTTTTTTTTAATAAATAGAAACATTTGACGTTCTCCAGAGCACAAACACAAAAACGCACTGGAGCGTTTGTCAAATGTTTCACCTGTATGATTTTATTACAGAGCGTTTATATTTCAATTTGACTTTGTTTTGTTTTTACCCATGTTTTCATTTTTTAACAAAAAATTATTTGTGATCATACATTAGTTGACTCTGCAGTACTGCTGCGGAGTCCGGTCGAAGACCCTTGGACTAAAGTATGATTAAAAGTCAATATACTTAGTTTTCCTAGAGGTTTGGCTAACACAAAGATCTGATCTCGTCACTGCCTGGAAGGATGACATAAGGTCCACACGTCGCATGCTAGTGTTAATCGCGTTTTGTGCAGAAATCTTTAAATCCCGACATGAACTGCTCGATAAGCCCAAACCTACTGCTGTTTGTGTCCACCTCAATTATGTGATGTGGACAAAATAGCAACTGTGCCAATAATGGGAAAGCAGGATTTGTTTGGTTTGACTGCTAGGTTTCAGGGTGTGTGTTTAGCAGGAATAGCAGAACAAGGTTTTTTTTTTATTTATTATTAATTTACTGGGATTTTTTGTTATTCCAGAGAGGAGTGGAAAAAAGAAGAGGGAAGCCAAACGCACAGGCAGTTTGAGTTGTATGTGTGCTGTCTGGAGAGCTTAGCGTGATACACAGAGGAATAAACAGAAAGGGCAACGTCTGGGCTGCAACACTCTCTTTTCTCTCCCTTGGTTGCGCCCATCCTCTCTCTTTCTGAGCTTCCTGTCTCCATTAGTATAGATGTCTTTCTGCTGTTTTACCCTCACAAATTCTCTTTCTCTCTCTCTTCTCCACTATTTCTCTTTTTCTCTTTATATTTCTCCCTTTTCTTCCTTATTCCATCTTCTTGTCTATCTGAGGCTTGTGAGCGGTGTGTGTGTGTGAGTGTTGCTCTGTGCTTTTGGGACCAGCAGAATGTCTGTTTTGAGGACAACAGCGGGGGGCTAATGAAAAGGCTTTGTTGATTTTAACGAATTACTAGCCACTGTAGCCAAAATAAATATAATCTGCTTTTTGGATTAGTTGTCACAGACGATTTTACCTACTGACGGTGATTAAAGAACCGGGCAGACAAGCCGGCCAGCATCTCTCCAGTGACCCCCCTCAATAAAATGCCAATAAATAGCAGCAAATAAAGACTTAGAGCATTAGTTATCTGTAATAAACAGTGACACCCTATATAATGTTGGGTTGGACTTCAAAGCAGCCGGGTTTATAAGCAGAGCAGCCGTAACCCTGTTAGCTGAGCTGCATGCAGGAGGAGCCTGCTCTCCTCTTGTCATGTTTTAGCGATTGCGGTAGTCAGAGGATCATATTATTGTGAGGTAATAAGATATGTTTGGCAAATTATTGTTTTTTTGGGTTGTTTCAAAGCAATTTTTTGGTGCATTGTAAATCTGATTGAACGATATTCACACTTATTGATGTGGTTGCAAAAGCTTGTAAACCATGCTGACGACTTATATTGGCATTTATTTGCTGATTACTACTATTTGACACTATACTGCCAAAAGAGCACCGTCCTTCGGATGAGACGTTAAACCGAGGTCCTGACTCTCTGTGGTCATTAAAAATCCCAGGATGTCCTTCGAAAAAGAGTAGGGGTGTAACCCCGGCATCCTGGCCAAATTTGCCCCTTGGCCTCTGTCCATCATGGCCTCCTAATCATCCCCAAATACTGATTGGCACATCACTGTCTCCTCTCCACCAGTAAGCTGGTGTGTGGTGGGCGTTCTGGCGCAATATGGCTGCCGTCGCATCATCCAGGTGGATGCTGCACATTGGTGGTGGTTGAGGAGATTCCCCCATCTATGTAAAGCGCTTTGAGGTCTCAGAAAAAGCGCTATATAAATGTAACAAATTAATTAATTAATTACGTTGATGCTGCCTTTATAATCTTGAGAATTAAAGTAGTGAAAATGAAAACGCAGATTTTAGATAAAAGATTTTCATCTGAGATCATATTTGATGAGTGGATTTTTATGTGCATTTTAATAACCCACCATGGGGGTACCCACCATTGAGGTCCCAACCATGGTCCTCACCATTGAGGCCCTATACCATTGAGTCCCCCAAGGTCCGGACCTCTGTATTTTTCTGGGGTGTATACAATACCATTGAGGTCCTGATTATTGAGGTCCCCGAGGTCCGGACCTCTTTATTTTTCTGAGGTGTATATAATACCCACCATTGAGGTCCCCACCATTGAGGTCCGTGAGGTCCGGACCTCTGTATTTTTCCGAGGTGTATATAATAAAGTTTGTGAAAATTAACTAACATTAACTCTACTTGGGTGGTGCACGGATATTGCACAATGCCAAGGTAACTGACCTTTTCATCTGAGCTGTCAACTGTCAAACACCGTTTATCAATGTGAAATTTTTTTAGATCATGATGACCAATCAAATATAAGTAGGCAGGCTTTATGTTCACAGAAGCTGCTAAATGCTGATCACGAATTCCAGCGCGACGCTTCAGTAAACTGCCATAAAGTGCAAGACAAACTCAACATTTAATATTTGTCAGCTGTTTTACAATAGAAATGTTAAACAACCAACAGAAATATTTAGGGATGCAAACTAATAAACCGTTGTCAGTTATGTTCAGTTACTATGCAGTGTTTTAAAGTTTAACTCAGTGTTTAATGTCTACTTTGATAAGAAGTTTGATAATATTCTCGATAGTACATCTCAAAAATGAGAAGATCATGAATCAGATTGTGGATCGTGATTGTTTGTTATAAGATTGTGATATGAAATTTTGGGAAGATCTTCCACCCATACTTAATAGGCTGTTTGTTTTTAAACAGTTGTTTACACTTAGGACTAAACATTTTTACATTCTGGACTAAACCATGCCCTCGATATTAATTGAAAATGTCCTGATTCTTTATTATTGTTCTGTTCAGTAACATTTACAAAAAGGTTCCATTTGTTAACTTCAGTTTACTTTAGTTAACATGAACAATAAGCCTACTTGTAAAGCATTTGTTAATCTTAGTTGATGTTAATTTCAACATTTACTAATGCATTGTGAAAATCATAAGTTGTATCTGTTAATATTATTTAATGGACCTGAGCTAACATGAACTAACAATGAACAGATGCATTTTTATTAACTAAATGTTAACAAAGAATAATAGCTATTGAAAAACAAGGTATTGCTCATTGTTAATGTTAATGTTCATCAGCGCTCAGATTCGCTTCCATGGTGCTGTCAAGTACGTCTTGCCACCTGTGAGGTAAACTAAAAGATATTGGCTGTTTGAAAAGGGGGAGGAGCCATTCAATATGTCCTGCCTAAGCTTCCTGTTTCAGTGGAAATTACGTCAACGCATCATACAAAGCTGCACATTCCAAGGCACTTCAGTGGGTCTTTACTATATGTTATCGAGCTGTGCTTGACAAACAATGTATGCTACTGACAAGCTTTTAAAGCTATTGTTATATCTAATTGTTTGGCCTTCAGACGTCTTAAAATACACATATGTAGGTCAGGGAAAGCAAGATTTTATACTCAATATTTTTGTTTATCCAATGAAATGTTTATGCTTACTGCCAGTTTCATTTTTGCGCTGGTGCTGCCTGTTCTCCACATATCTCTAAATATGTATCAGTTCGATGGGAAAGCAAGCCCTATTTCTGTTTTCCCGGATTTGGAAAATTTTGACAGCGGGCCCTGCCCGTGTTTGCACTGCGACATGAAGCAAAACGATCAATCAAAGTTAACGGCAAGTATGCAGAAAGTCAGGAGCCTCAGAAGCCGAGATCTGAGAGGCAAAGAACAATGAGTCTCCCCTGACAAACAGTTAAAAAAGCCTTAAGACTACAGTTTAGATCTGTAATGTCATGGAGAATACAAATGAAGGAGCTGTCACTCTCAATTTTCCTGAAAGCCTTTTGATGTTTTCTTCTAAGGATGGCTGTGAGGGGAAACAGGTACCCAAATGTGTCTGGGGCTGCCTGCTCCACTCCTGTGGATTGCTTGGAATATATTCACATGAAAATCAGCTCCACAGAGGTTATTCCCTTGTTTAAAGCTCTTGCTCTGTGTGTGCTGTTTGACTTTTTTTTTTTTTTTTTTTTTTTTTTTTTTTTTAACTAGGTTTAAGAATTAAACTCCAACCCTAATCAGCTTACACCCCTGCAAAATGAAACTTGTAAAGAAAGTTAAAAACTGAGTTTTTCAAACAAACGTTATGATGGGAAGGGAGTTTAGCAGGGCGAGTTGGCTTTGGAGTGCAGTACCAGGGGAATGGCATCACATGGACAATTGATGCAGCTTTAGAGAGGGTGTGAAGCCTGAGACATGGCCGTCAGACAGAATAGAGAGGAACGGGGCACATGTTTGGTGTCGCACTTAAACTTCAGCTGGAGCTGAGTGGGTGCATTGTGGGGAATTCTGCAGTGTTGCGTTCACTTCATGTGAGGTTTGCATAAAAAAATGCACATATCTAGCAGCAAATGTGCAACGACAAAAGTGGATGAGCACAAATATAATTTTGCTTTGGGAGGATTTTGGATCTTATGAAGTCATTTTATGTAAGTATGTTTAATTTTTATAGCATATATTATAAAAAAAATAAGCATATACTGTATGGAAAACTAACGCATAGTTGATAAGAGGTAGTATGTGCGTGTGTGTCACCTGATCTTTCCACTTCCTCTGACATCTCTGCACAGGTGCCATGGCGCCCATAAGTGAGGATTAGTGCGTGCGGCTCTGGACTCATTACCAGTAGGTTGTGGGTTCAAATCCTAATGAATATTCATGCCAGATGATAATGATGATCCCAGGGTTCTGTAGGCCCCTCCCTCCACCCCCTCCCTCCTTCAGCAGGTTGATAAAACACTTGCCAAGCTGGCATCCCCTAAGAAATTATTAATTATCTGGTTAATGTGCATCAGGCTGTGTGTCGGTTGATTAATCACCAGTGAGGGGGCTGTGTGCTGGAGGGGGGGCTTTATTTTCCTTTCTGAGTTACTTTACCTTCCACCTTCCTCCCTCCTTTCCTGCCTCCCCCAGCTACTCGCACAGACGCTTTTGTCTCCTTCGCTTTGGTGCAGAGGTTTTCAAGGTTTCTGTATTGATATTGTGGTGGCCAATCAACAATGACTGTGATTTTATACTTTTTCAATGTCTCTCTGGCACCGTGGTTCAATGAAAATATGTTTCCGTTTCTCTAGGTGTTTGTGTTGTAATAAGGTTTCCCAATATAGTGATATTTTTTTATAGCATAGTTAGCATTAGTTAGGGCCCGATTAATTCGTTTTATTTTTATTTTATTTTTTTATCTCAAACATCTTATGATTATAGCAGCTGGGTTTCCATGGTGCAAAAACTTAAAAAAATTGAATTTTATAAATGTAATATTGCATTTTTATTTATTTATGCATTTGACTGACTGTTTCATCCAAAGCAGCTTACATTGTATTTATTAGTTCATGCATTCCCAGAGGATCCATGACATGCTGTGGAAGACACAGGAACTTGAAACCTGGAAATTTCCAGGTATGTAAATAAAAATAAATAAAAAGAATAGCAGTTAGGAAGTAGAAATATCTTTACTTAATATACTTTTTTATTTAATTTTTTTTATTTCTCTTGGCTAGAAATGATGTACTTGCTTTTATTCAGCAAGGACACATTCAATTAATCAAAAGTGACAGTAAAGGCATTTCTAATGTTACAAAAGATTTCAAATTAACATTTTATTCATCAAAGAATCCTGAAAAATGACAGTATCACAGTTTGCACAAAAATATCAAGCAGCACAACTGTTTGAACAACATTGAAAATAATAAGAAATGTTTCTTGAGCAGCAAATCCGCATATTAAGATGATTTCTGAAGGATCATGTGACACTGAAGACTAGAGTAATGATACTGAAAATTCAGTATTGCATCACAGGAATAAATTACATTTTTAAAATATATTATAATAGAAAAAAATGGTTTTAAACTTGTTATTTATATATTTTGATATAACAAGGAACACAAGGAGTCTGACCAGGAAGGAAGAAATGATTCTTCAAGCGCCTTGAAGACGTTGCCACAGTTCATCTGGATTTAGTCTGTCTCAGTTTTTTCTGTTTCTTCATGTAATCACAGAGAAACTCAATGATGGTGAGATCAGATCTCTGTGTGGAGCATACCGGCTGTTGTCAGACTCCTTGTGCATATAAAAATCTCACTGGATTATTACAATTAATGGCAAAATGAATGTTAGGAAATGTAAACTGACATTTCCTACGCAAAATATATAAATACCTGGCTTTTTTAATGAAAATACTAACGTGCCTAAGACCTTTCCACAGTACTTTATATGTTTCTTTTATTTACTTCAGGCTTGTATTGACACTGTACGTAATCTCTTTAATTTTCGTGACTGTCAGTTTACTGAAGACTGTTGTCAACCAACAGTCCCATTTCTTTTGTCGAAATCAGTCGCTGCTGCTTGCAGTTAGAGTTTGAGTATGTGTGTGTTTGTTTGGGAAGCCATTGATGTCTCACTGTATCATCCGCAGAGAGCGTCTCCTCAGCCCCAGTTGAGATTAAACATTTAATAGCGTATTACAGCATTTAGCTGTGGTTGTGGCCTCCGTAGGCTTACGCCTGTTTCCCACAGTCCACTGCTCCGTTTCTGCAGTCTGTGAAATCGGGAAGGAAAAGGAGAATTGCATTGTAAACAAAATCCCACAGGGTGGCATGTGATCTCTCTTTCAGGCCGAGCTAGTTAAACGGTGGTGCTAGTTGGATAGAGAAATGGGTTGCCCTGTTTGTGCTCTGAAAATCCCAACAAATATTATATTCCCTTTGCTGACAGCGGCTTGACTGTGCCAAACAATGTTCGTGGCTCAAAGTTCAGCATTTGCATTCGAATTATTTTATCCCCTATTCCTTACAGGGCTTCCTGAGCACAATATGATAAGTAAAGCCAAGTTTACTTTGCTTAATCTCTGCTATTCCCAAAAGTGCAGCAGATAAGGGAGGAAGGGAGAGAGAAAGAGAGAGGAGCCACAAACAAATCACACAAAGCAAATTTGTTTACTTGCTGTTAAAAGTCCATCACGGTTTTTTAACGATCATTGATTTTATTCAAATTTCGTGGGGTCCTGTAATGGCAAACATGCCATTATATAATGGCCAACAGGCCGTTCTCTATAGAAAAACTAGTTGAGCGAGCCTTCAATGCTCATGTACTTTCATATCATTACCCTATTTAACCTAGAAAGCCATGATTGGGGATTGGAGAATTACATCATTAAATTGAAGACTTAATAAACTGAATAAATTGAACAATCATGCATTTGTTTTGCCAGTACTGGGATGTCTGGGAGATTAAATGAGCTGGTGGGACTCCTGAACTGTTGATTCAACCTGTACTATCTTTTGGGAACGTTTTCTCTATGAGAAAGGTCAATGAATCAGAATTCAGTAAGATCATGCTCTTTCACCACGCATCACCTAATTGATTTGTATATGGAGAAGCATCATTATTATTATAATATGCTCTATAGTTGGCAATTCAGGACTAGCATGTTGTTGAGAGAGTGTTTCTATTATTTTTTTCTCTCTCTCTCTCTCTTCTGGACACGCACTCCTCTAAGACCAAGTTGCTAATGAGAGCAGGGAACGGAGGTTACGAGGGACTAAAAATAAATGGGTGTATAGGAGTTTGCTCAGTGATTTTTCCCATTGATTAGTCGCATAGCTAATGCACGCTCATTCCTCAGCTCAGCACTAATTAGCATGCTCAGCTCAGCTTCAGACCAGTTGACCAGCAGCTTCTCCGCAGGCTTCCCGCCGCCACTGTGACTCAGAGTGCCACCAGCCTCGCTTAGTCCAGCTCTTGCTTGACTAGATGCTTTTGTTCTTTTTTTGTGTGTTAATTCGTTATAATTTAGTGCTAATCATAGATTTAAGTGTTAATGACGGTGGGGAAAAAAATGACACAAATTTTGGAAGTTATCATAAACCTTGATGTTTTCACTGCATGGCTTACTTGCATTGACTTGCTGCATGAAGTTTGTCCTCCATTGCAGCTTATTCTAGCCAAGAACTGTCCACTCTGACAGGAAGAGACTGTCAGACCTCCATGTAAAGCGACCAACCACAGTTTGCTTTGTTTTTATGTCATTTAGAGCTTGGATCATCTGAAATGCATTATACCACAATAATAGACTGACAAAAAGAGACATATATATATATATATATATATATGTGTCTCTTTTTGTCAGTCTATTATTGTGGTATAATGCATTTCATATATATATATATATACACACACACACACACACACACACATATATATATATATTTGTTTTAAATAAATAAATGAATACTTTTATTCAGCTAAGCTTCATGAAAATACAGTAATTTATAATGTTACAAAATATTTGTATTTCAAATTAATGCTGTTCTTTTGATTTTTCTGTTAATCAAAATATCCTGGGGAAAAAATGCATCACAGTTTCCACGAAAATATTAAGCAGCACAACAGTTTTCAACATTGATAATAAGAAATGTTTCTTAAGCACTATATCAGCATATTAGCATAATTTCTGAAGGATCATGTGACTAAAGACTGGACTAATGGCTGCTGAAATTATATTAAATAAATATATATAATTTATAAAACAGTTATTTTAAATTGAAATGGTATTTTACAATATTACTGGTTTTACTGTATTTTTAATCAAATAACTGCTGCCTTGCTGAGCATAACAGACTTAAAATAACACAGAAAATGCTCACAGACTGCAAACTTTTAAAAGGTAGTGTATGTAAAACTCTCAGAAGTTTTGTGAAGCCAGCTAATCACCTTTTCATTAATATTTTAACCATAATTTGAGCCAGGTAAGATACATGTATGAAATCATTAATG
Organism: Rutilus rutilus; assembly: GCF_951802725.1. NCBI lineage: Eukaryota > Metazoa > Chordata > Actinopteri > Cypriniformes > Leuciscidae > Rutilus > Rutilus rutilus. The sequence continues at coordinate 23,613,507 of NC_140226.1, read as the reverse complement.
TCAAATTTTGTTATTGAAAAAGAATCTGAAAGTAGAATCAACTGAAAGTAGGACTCCATGTCTATCTGAACAAATGAAACATTGCCTCTACTTCCTTTAGTATTCACCGCGATTGATTCAAGCCACTCGACATATGTAATACACCACTATAGTATTGTATCACACTTACATGGAATGACATGATGTAGTTAGCCGCTACGCTAATGATTAATGGCGATAGCAACCTGAAGGCCCTATAGTGCTGCGTGATTGCTTTATTTGACTCTCTTCATGCCTGTTCTCAGTGCCCGGCCAAAAAAAATAAAAAATCCCTGACGCGATGCTATGGGAAGCGTTTGAGAAAGTGCATGGCAGTATCATAGCGGCACTTAGAGGGGGATTAGATTCTCGTCAATGTGCCTCTGAGGCTGTGCTAAAGTTACCCCTCGCAAGCCCTGGCCATTGACTGCTACTCTAATGGCCTAGTCTGTTTCCTCCTGATGGGCATCGACTGTAGGCCTGATCAATATGGGTTTCCATCCAGAATCCGAGCGGGATGCTCAAAAACCAATAAGCGGGCCGAACGGCATCAGTGAACCCCGGAAGTGAATGAATTAGTTATCAAGTGGTGGTCGCGCTCTGGGTGTTTGTGTTTTTCTCAGGAGTGTAATGGTCACAGTGGTGTAAGCTTTTAATTTTGGGTTTTCCCTACTCCATGTTTTGGGTTAAATCAGCTAAAGTAATGAAATTTGCTATTACATGCTTCAACATTGTGAGCTGATAGATCAAACCCAAAAATGAAACACAACCTGTCACATTGTACAGTACAGTTACAAAAACGTTTCTGCGGTTCCAGAAATTTGCCATACAAACAAATTTATCATTTTACAAATTATAGTACCTGTCCTGTAAACTGTAATAATAAAATCAGTACAAAGGAGACCATTTGGAAGAAAATTACCAATACCTTTTCTATGGATTCTACTGGCTTCCGGTAACAGCCGCACGTGAGTCTAGTTCCGGTGGAAGAGTGACCTCTGACCCGACGCATGATGTAGGAGTAGTGTAAGTTTAGGTGAGAGTAGACGCCTCTTGCGGTTCAAACAAATAGGGCTGGGCAAAAAACTCAAGCTCCTCTTCTCTTATATTGAAATCCTCTGACATTTTTTCTTTTTGTTTTGCTCAATCCTCTGCGATTTTGAGTTCGTCAATACGTCATGCATCGGGTCAGAGGTCTCTCTTCCACCGGAACTAGACTCGCATATGGCTGTTACCGAAAGCCAGTGATTATAGTTTATAAAGTTCTAAATATGGAATTTTTTTCCGTACAAAACGCATCCCTTCGCTTAAGAAGATTCAGAAAATAATTACATTTTTTGGGTGTTTTTGGGTGAACTTACCCTTTAATGTGGAATTATTAGAATTAGAAATAAGTAAATTCTAAATAATAAGAATTATAATAGTAATTGTGTGTGCGTTTGTGTATATGTATGTGTGTGTATATATATGTATATATTTTCACTCAAGTTGTACTGTACGTCCAATCAACACTTACATACAGTAGGGCAATATGAATGGCAAGATGGCTGATGCCATGGTGGAACTGATAAGAGTATATTTTCAGTCCCATGATTGAATTTTTTTTCCCACCGTGTGTCTATTCTTTGCCACATTACCTCACCGTCTTAGCTTAGCTCGAGCATCTCCCTGCGTTGGAATCCAGTTTCCAGCCCCATTCACGGCAGCCAGGGATCAGATCTCAGCCTCACTCAATCTTTACCCTGGAGAATGTGCATTCTTTCAGTCAAACCTATCGATTGACTCTATTCCTGGACCCTCCAGTGAGCCTGTCCCAGCCCAGTTTGGTTCCTCAGCGAACATTAACTCTGACGGCTCAGGATCGCCCCATGGCATCTTGGCAAATGAGGGTCTCTCGTTGTCTCACTCTTTACAATGACGCAGAATTTTAACTCCGATCTCCCTGATCAGTCTCACCGCTGTCTGTTAAGAGCGCTCTTTGTTTTGCAGAAGTCGCTGGTTCAATATTATGGCATCCCTGGTGACATGAGTAGAAGAGCTATTATAACTGATGCTCCAGAGGAAGGGGAGGAAAAAGCCAACGGTGTGGTTTGGGTTCTTCGCTGAGAGCTCTGGTAACCTGACCCTCACCGTCCAACCGGAACAGGAGGAGGGATGATCAGGGGACTTGTTGCAATCGCGCAACCCTATTCCCAACCGCACGCACATACACACATGAACACGCTCCTTCTGTCATGCCCACCTTCTTTCTTCCTTTCCTTTTTTTCTGTATGGAAATACGTGCCTGCCATTATTGGTGTATTTCTTTAGACGTGTCAGGAATTCGAGGCTCGGGGCTATAAGAGTGGCAGAGCTTCAATTGGCAGCAGTCAGGTTAATAAATTCTGAATAGAGATGCATAAATCAGTGAGAAGGCCTCGGTTTTTTTTTTTTTTTTTTTTTTTTTGCTTTTCTTCCTCCTCTCTAAAAAGAGGCCTTCAGAGGATTGTTGTCTATCAGTCCAGAAAATGGAAAGGAGAATGCCTTCAATACCCAGGGCTGGTTAGCAGATTGTCATTTTTAGGTTTGATGTTCCTGGGTCTAATTGTCTTTCATGTGAACAATGGCAGCAGCTCTCTGGTGAGACGCGGCGAGCAGGGTAGAGGGAGGGCGGCCCGTGCATAGCAATGTCCTTTTTTATTATTAGCTTGTGAAATTAGCAAGCTGGAAGTCGTTACAAGGATTTTCAGCCATCCGCCATCTCATTCCCTCCACCCCCCCTCAATCCGTTCACTCTATTCTTGTTAATTGTAATGCAGGGTTTGAATTTGTTTGTGGACTCGCCGACAATAGCGGCGACGAAGTCCGTGTTAATAGACTTTTACTCATACCCCTGCACTTTCAGTTCGAGTCCTAATAAGGTGTCTGTCGTAGAGGCGGAATTTGTTTAAAAAGCGTGGTAATTGATGTATTGCGGCGAGTGCGCAGCCCTGCTTGATTAATGTATGAGTGTGTGTCTGTGTGTGTGTGTGCGAGCCGTGTTTTTTCTTCTTATTTTTTTTTTTGGTTGAGCCGATTTTAAAAAGGCCTCTTAACTGGGTCTGGGGATAGTGGCAAATGCTCTGCTGTAAACTACTTCATAGCAGCTGTTAAAGGACCTGACAGCTGCTGATGTCTCACGGGGTTTCGTGCTTTTTTCCCCCGTCCTGATCAGAGGAGGAAAGGGGTGAAAAAAAGAAAAAGAAGTGTAGGCGATATAGTCCTTGTCAATAATTGCAGCACTTAAAAATCTTATAGAGGTTTTTTTTTTTTTTTTTCATAGTGACTATCCCCTGAGATGCAGTTTCAAAGGTTCATTTAGTTTCACTTTTATGCCTCGGGGCTGGAGCAGAGAAAAAGAGTTTATTTTCACCAAAGTGATTTATCTTGGTTTAGTCATTTTGAAGTTACCATAGTTGCAAATAATGGACACTTAAAGTTCACCTAGGCGGTTGGCCAGGTTAAAGCTTACCTCAGCAATTTATAGCCACTGGTGCTTTAGTAGATTTTAAAGCCCATAGGACTGTTCACATATATTTGTGGACACTTTATCGTAGAAATACTCTCCACAGCTTTCTGTGTTTGGTTTATTGGTGATATGATGTCATGGGTCTCTGTGCTATAAAGATGGCCACCCCTTCTTTCTCACTACCTTCATTTAAGACTGCAAATTGGTTGTTGACATGAAATAATTCCTGATGTCAAAATGATGATGCATATAGTTATTGGTTTGGTTCCGTTAAAGTTTACACATCTTGCGATCTGACTAACTAAAACTATGTATTTATTTATTGCAGCTTTTATGACCTCATATTAATTGAGACTATATGAAGTCACATCGTTATTTATTTATTTATTTACTTATTTATCATTTTATTATTTGTATTATTATTATTGCAGATTATGACCTCATATTAATTGTAGTTTTAACAATTCATGTCACATCGTAAGACCATTTAAAAGCAGGGTGATTTAAAAATGATGATAAAAAATATTGTTTTAATATTGATATTCTTTAAAATGTAACTACCTGTAAAAGTAGAGCATACCATTTGAAAGTAGTCAAAAAAATATCCACTTGACCTGAAAGTATCTTGAAGGCCAGTTATTCGGTTGCTCTGCTTTTAAAGCGATGTGACATTTTTTGAACCACTTTCTGGCCTGGAAATAGAAATGCAAAGAACATGGTACAACGCTAAAGCTGGAATATAATGTTCCGTTCAGTCAGTATAACACTGTATGCTTTTTATAAATGTCCTCAGCTTGCGCTCCATCCTTTTCTGCAGCTCATCATCTCCACCGTCAGCCTAATTCAAAGCCCAGTATCAGATACGGTCCTAACAAACGCTGCGCTCAAGGCAACGGGACCTCAATTATAAAACAGCTCCACCGGTCATGGGTTAGCCTGCGCGAATCTGACGTCCCACCTAGACACACGTGTACACACACACACACACTCACAGTAAGAGTGGCCTGAGGCTTTCCATTCTAATTGCCACTCCACAACAATGTGGCAAAGAAACGCCTTTGTTATCGGCCCTTAGTGCGTAAGAGATCTGCCGATAATTAAAGCTAAAAGCCCTGGAAATTCTCTTTGATAAGGCATAAATATGATTTCCTTCCTAATGCTTTATTGAAGATAAAATGCTATTTAAACAAACACTTCTGGTATTAGTAGACTCAATAAAGAGGGTGCTTGCGGCCAGAATGTGAGGTCTTCCCTTCCAGTCACTTCTTAATCAGTGTATTAATGTAGATACATGTTGATAGAACAAGGGGGTTTTCTGCCCTTTATAACATTCAAACAAGATTTTTTTTGTGGTGTGTGAGTATTTGTGTGCCCTTTCACACCCCAGATAACACACTCTTGATGGAGTCAGGTGTCTGGCCTTTATCAGTTCAGCAGATTAGAATGAGATTAGGGGAATAGAGGAATAACACACACAGTTTTGGCTCGTCTGAATATGGAGAACAGCTCTCCATGCTGTTCTTTGGCTGCACAAATTGACTACATCTGAAGTGGCAATTTCACTGTTTAGATAAGCTTTATTGGCTTTTTGGAAGAATATGTCAAATTGACAATTTTATAATTATGCTCTGTTTGAGAGCTATTGTAGCGGTTGAATAAAACCTAACGGCACCAGTTCAGCATTCACTGTAATAGCCTGAACAAGCAATTGTATTATTGAGAAGTTGGTGCAATTTAATTGTATTATCATGCAGAGTGTATGCTAATACTTTTTTTTTTTTTTTTGTGAATATGTATTATGAAGCACATATTATGCAGCATTTTTGCCTTTTTGTATGCGTCACCAGCTGGCACATCTTACTATTCAAAGCGAATATAAAACGTTGAGCGAGTACACCTGGTTAAGGCAAGAATTGTTGCTGCTCTGCAGTCTGACAAGGAAACAATTTTTTTTATGTTAAAACGCTTTCTCCTATCCCATCTTAATATGTCAAGACAGCTAGAAGCAAGTTGATTCTCTCAAAGTTTAAACATTATCACACTATCAACACATTGCTCTATTTGGTTGAGCATCCTGCCCAGCAACAGCAATATTGACTCAACCAATGTTGTTAGTTTGCGGCGGGACTATCTGATTGCCTGACCAATGGCAAACAAAGGGTGTTTTCAGAAAAAGAAAATGTTTGAAAACAGTCATTATTTTTCGTTTGGTGAGGCTAGCAGCACATAAATTACACACTTCACCTTGATTTAAAAGAATATTTCGAGTTCAGTACAAGTTAGGATCAATCTATAGCATTATTTTTTTGGCTAGCACTAACATTATTTTTATTCATTCCTATTTTTCTTTTTTCTTAAAAAAAAAAAGCAGCAGCAGCAAAAACAAAGGTTACAGTGAGGCACTTACAATTGATGTGAATGTAACATTTCTGGAGAATTTAAAAGCAGAAGTGTTGAGCCAACAATTTTTATAACATAATTTATATTAATTCATCTGTTAACTTGTATTTGAGATGTAAATTATTTAATTGATAATTGTTTCAGTCATTTTAATGTTTTGGCATTCAAAACAATCATTTGGCGTTTCTTTTTGCCATTGAATTTGATATAACTTGAGTAATTATGACTAATTATTTTTAAAAGCATGTTTATGTCTATACTACTATGGCTATACTATTGAAACAGTAAGTAATCTGCCTCATTCACCTTAGTAGTAAGTGCCTCACCCTAACCAAGATTTTGCTTTTTTGAAGAAAAGGGACAAATAGAAATTAATATTTGTGGTTATCAACTTAATGCCACTACTGCTATCAGTTGATCTTAACTTGTACTGTAAATCATGGACTTCCAGTATATAAAATCATCCAGGTTTTCCTGAAGACAAAGTCAAAACCACACACAATCTCGCCTCAGTGGAAACCTCCCTTTGAGGCCCCTCCTGCAGTAATTTCACTACCCAATTACAGTAATGTGGCGTGGAGGAACGGGTTAGATGTTCCCACCCTAAGGCACAGCCTGGCATTCATAATCCTTTAGAAGCACTTAAGAAATTGATGTTAGCGCCTCTGCGTCTGTTAGCTAGCCTGCGGCCGGCCTGATTGCATAGTCTCCTCCCTTTAATTGGATCATCAGAGTGTGATCTGAGTTTTGGAGCTCAGATTATGTTAGCCTGACTTTGAGTCTGCTAACCTGAGCGGGGCTCTGCACTTGCTACCTGTGCTGACCTCAATGTGCCTAAGTGCTGCTTCTCATCAGGGTCTTTGGCCACTGTATCAAAGCAATCCCAGGTGCTTTATTAATTTCTTATGTATATTTATATGTGGTATCCCCAGGTTGTCTATTTGAGTGACTGTTCCCTCTTAGAGAGTCAAAATTGATCATTTGGAGAGGTGAAATCTTTTGTGAGGATGAGGAGGTTGTTTTTACTTTAGCTCAATAGGATGTTTTTGTAAGTACACTGCTTACTGATTAATTGATTTATTATATTAAAATATGCACAGCAGTTTGTCATAGCTGTGGCATAATTGTTAGTCCTCGTGCTCAAGATATGTTGAATTCTCATCCCTGCTGAAAAGATGAGCTTTGACAGACATGAACTTTGTAACTGAAATAACACGTTCTTGTGTTCAAAAAGTGCTGACGACTGAATGAAACAGAATGGGGGTCTTGTTTTTATTTTTTTATGTAATGGTAACACTTTACAACAAGGTTTCGTTTGCTAACATTAACTACACTAGTTAACGAACTAACAATGAACAATACTTGTACAGCATTTAATATTCTTAGTTAATGTTGATTTCAACATACATTTTTAAGATCAGAAGGGATATCTATTAATGTAATGCTCTGTGGACTAACATTTTTATTAACAAAGGTTAATAAATGCTGTAAAAATTTATTACTCATTGTTAGTTCATGTTAGTTAATGCTTTAACTAATGTTAACACATGAGATCTTATTGTCAACTGTATTAACTCATAAAAGTCATTCTGTTTGTATAGATTTACAGTAAATAAAAGAAACTCTAACTTTTCGTTGCACAAAAACAGAGACGTATAATAATCATGATAATAATAATAAAATTGCTTACAGCAGGTAATTTGAAGTCCGGCATTAATTGTCTTTTAATGCGTTGTTGAAGGTGGTTATTAATACTTTAAAGAGGGTGCATTTAGAGATGCAGCTTTTCTAAGAGAGCTTACTGCACCACAACATCTGTATGCAAAATACTTTTCAGAGAGATAATGTCTCAAAATGCATTGCCTTGACTGAATTGTTCTAAAATATTCAAGCTAAGACAAAAATCAAAAGAAGCAAAAAATCCTAGATTAATTATTTGACCATCCAGACATAATCCCCTTATTCTGGTCTAAATAAATAAATGCATACAAATAATAAATACATTAAAAAAATTAAGTAAATACCCAGTTTAAGCTGCCTCAAATTACTAAATCTGACAAATTCACAGATGGATGAGGATATGCACAGTGATTGGTTAGTTTATCCCAACTGACCAGGCCTTGTGTTTGCCACTGTGGTCGCTGCCTCTAATTGGACGGGATATTGCCACGTGGAGTCGGGTGGAGGTAGTTCGCGATCCCTTGCACCTTTTAAGAGCATCAGCAAGTGTGAAAAGAAATGATTACTGTAAATGGCCTCATTGTGCCTCCATGCTGGCTTAGTTGTGCTTGACTGAGCTGAGAGCAGAGAAGGAGGTGGGAGCGGAAGAAAGGAGGGGGGAAAGGAGATAGAGGGGTCCTGTCACTGAAAAGCAGAGAGAGGATGATGACGATACTGCACACACCTCACTCTCTGTCTCTGGTTTACATGGGAGTGTGTGCAAACACCATGGTTGGGCAAAATTAAAATGAAAAGAAGAAAAAAAAATCTATATTAATTGTTTGACCATCCTGACACTCTCCCTTCCAATAATTTCTCTGTAATTCTTGTCAAATACATAAATACTCGGCTCACATTTTAAGCTGCCTCACATTATTACAGTAAGTCACACTGATCATAAATTCAAAGATGGATGAGGTTATAAACAGTGCTGCACACAACTCACTCTCTGTGTCTGGTTTACATGGGAGTGTGTGCAAATGTCAGAGTTGGGCAAAATTTTGAATTGAAAGAGTGTTTCCCATTCAATTCATGAATGTGAATTTGACATACAGGATGTTGAATTAGAATCAATTTTCTGAATTCGTTAAGTGGAATATTCTGAGTTGCACATCAAAACAAATTCAACACTCACACAACCTGTGTTGACTAATAATGTAGTTCAACTAGTAATTCATTTGTTTTCAAATAACAAGCTAAATATTGACAAAAAATTTGACATAATTGATTTATACCTGTATATTAATGTTTGGCTATATTTTGAAGAGTTCGAAGAAATGGAACATTCTAAGAGATTTAAGGTCATGGATTAAGTTTATGGACCATTATCTGTAAAATGAAAATCTATATAAAAAAAAAAAATTATATGTATGAAAATATATGTACGGAAATGCAGTTATACTTTCTTGGATTCAAATTTGAATTACAATTCTACATCTTTTCTCACAACTTTAAGGTTAAGGAAAATTGGCATGAAAAGGCCTTAATGGTGCACAACCCAGGCAAAAACTGTGAAAGTCGTATTTAAAAAATAATATTAAAATCACTTGATGATGTTCAGATTTACTTGCACACATGAACTTGCTGTTTCTGTTTGACTGACATTGTTACAGCTCCTTCTCAAATCAAATCCTATTTCTCCTGTTAACCAAACATGGAGAGGTTCATTGTGCTGGAAGAGGGCTGCCCGCTAGCCAATGAAACCAGCAACGAAACAGCTGAACTCACAGAGAGCAGTCTGCGATTGCTTCTGTCATCATCAGCCTGCCTACAATATTTGTGCTCTGATAAATGATCCAATTCAATCAGAGCACCCAGTTTGCTCTGTGTGGGTATTTGTAAGAGAATGTGTGTGTGTGTGTGTGTGTGTGTGTGTGTGTGTGTGTGTGTGTGTGTGTGTGTGTGTGTGTGTGTGTGTGTGTGTGTGTGTGTGTGTGTGTGTGTGTGTGTGTGTGTGTGTGTGTGTGTGTGTGTGTGTGTGTGTGTGTGTGTGTGTGTGTGTGTGTGTGTTTATGAGGACATTGAGAGAGAAAAGAGAGAGAGAAAGCATATTTATCTCCCTTTATTAAATCTCACAATTGTCTCAAGAAATGTTGGAACCATAAATTCAGTTTGTGGTTCAATTTAGAATATCAAAACAAGCCTCCTCTCTGCCCATCTGAATAGACTGTTTGTGGGAGGAGAAAGACTCCAGCAATGTCATGGAGGTTAAACTAAGATCTGACTCACTTAAAGTGCTTCTAGCGTGTATACCAGATTCTACAGCAAAGATGGCACACGTCAAATCATGCAAATAGGTAAATGTGTGCAGTTATCCTGTATGTTAATATGCACTAGATTGTGATGTCATAACTAAAACTTCCCTCCCTAAGTTGCAAAACAGGTTGTGAACAGCTTTATTGCTCTTTTGAAATAGATCTATTTTTGTTTTCATGATATGCTGTTTAAATATTTAATATGTAAACAGAAAATCCTCACATTGTGTAAGCAGGTGGACATCAAGACATGGGGCCAATTGACTAGTTACAAGAAGGTCAACTAAACCGGCAAATGTCAGGGCCTCTGCCTCTTTGTTGTATACATAAAGGTTCTCTCGGATTTATACTAGGACACAGAGACTCAATTGAGACTCATCCATCCTGAGTTGGAGGTGTAAACAACCCCACTCTTCCTTTTGGGGGTGAAGTGGAGGGTCTTTTCTCCCTCTTTCCTCTAATGGGGTCCCCTGATACAGGAAATGTCATCAGCTCGGAAATAGATGGACCCTAACCACCACTGTCGACCAGCATGCACACAATTCTCAGATACAAACACACAATAATAATTAGATTTTCTGACCAAGTCTCATGACAATTCATAACTCTTTTATTTTTTGACAAATTGCATGGTGACAAATTCAAATGAATTTGTATGCTCTTATTTGTACATTTTTGTACAATCTCATCTATTCATTTTTGTTTAACCTGCTCATGCCCCACTGAGGGTTAGGTTTTGGGGTGTAAGTTGGGGTTTTCTTTTTAACAATACCCTCATGTCACGATTCGATACATATCACGATACTGAACTCACGATACAATATTATTGCGATACTCCAAAACATATGGTAAAAGGTTAACAAAAAAAAAAAAAAAACCTGTTGAATTTGGTATTACATTGGGTGTGTAAATGAATAGTCTTGGACTTGGTGCTGGTAACCCAATGCACAGGACAATAGAGACACCAGAATAAAAATATTCATGATTCTGAAGCTGAAAACAGAATTATTTTAGACGAAAATGCTTGCACTCTTTCACTGACTAAATATATTTAAAATAATGTAGGCCACTTTTTACTGGTAACATAAGACATTTGGCATTATCAGGACCCACAAATATTCCCACATTGCATTATTATACAGTATATTCAACATTATATATAGTAGTTTAATGTAGTACTGACACTAAAACTCAGTAAACGTGAATTTTTTACCCCGCACAGTAATTTTCATTTTGGGTGAACTATACACAATACATATTGTCACTATCCATTATACATATTGTTGCATTTTTGTATTGTGATATGTTGTGACACGATATATTGTTACACCCCTGAAACGTAGCAAAACCAATGTTACTCGCATCCGTTTTCAGGCCTTCCTGCTTGGGTCTCTCCAGTGCTCAAAAGCTTTTCTAATATTAACGCGGGTCCTAAAGCTCTTGCCTGACCATAAGCCTTCTTTTTCTAGTGATATTCCTCTGACCTTTTCTCTTTTGTAATCTTTCTCAGCCATCTCTCTTTCTACTGTCTTTCTTCAAATCTCCCTCTTGCGCTCTCTTTCTCCTCCCCCATCATGAGTGGACACGCCCCATACTGCTGATTGGCTAAAAGTGCGTTGTGCTGCTCGGTTTGATACATTTTCAAGAGCGTTTCTCAAAAATCGCTTAATGCACCTTACTGCACCCTAGGGCTGTCAAAATTGCTCAAAAATGACGTTTGAATATTCCCTCTAAAAAACACACGAATATTCGAACATCTGGTTGCGCATCTTGTCAACATTGCGTCAATAACAGGACAAATTAATACAAAGAGACATAACTACTTGTATAGATAGTTTATTTAAGTTTAAATGTATTTGACAACGTATTACCTACACAAAAACAAGTAAATCACCTAATGGCCAAGTCCGCAGACCTCACTCGCACTCGCAGGCACTCTCTCTCTCTCTCTCTCGCCCTCACGCTCATGCTGCATTCACACCAAACGCGAATAGAGCGTCTGGCGCGAGTGATTTCAATGTTAAGTGAATGTAAAGACGCGTTTACGCGCGTCTGGGGGTCTTGCGGCGCGAATGAGGCGTCACGCTCTCCACGCGGCAATTTCGCTTCAAACTTTTGCTTTTGACGCGCGAATGGATTCAAAATGTTCAAGAGTCCAACTAGACGCGGTAGACGCGAATCCGACATTGAACGCTCCGAGTGAGCTGTGCTGTGGTAAACATACACTCACCTAAAGGATTATTAGGAACACCTGTTCAATTTCTCATTAATGCAATTATCTAATCAACCAATCACATGGCAGTTGCTTCAATGCATTTAGGGGTGTGGTCCTGGTCAAGACAATCTCCTGAACTCCAAACTGAATGTCAGAATGGGAAAGAAAGGTGATTTAAGCAATTTTGAGCGTGGGATTGGTGGTGGTGCCAGACGGGCCGGTCTGAGTATTTCACAATCTGCTCAGTTACTGGGATTTTCACGCACAACCATTTCTAGGGTTTACAAAGAATGGTGTGAAAAGGGAAAAACATCCAGTATGTGGCAGTCCTGTGGGCGAAAATGCCTTGTTAATGCTAGAGGTCAGAGGAGAATGGGCCGACTGATTCAAGCTGATAGAAGAGCAACTTTGACTGAAATAACCACTCGTTACAACCGAGGTATGCAGCAAAGCATTTGTGAAGCCACAACACGCACAACCTTGAGGCGGATGGGCTACAACAGCAGAAGACCCCACCGGGTACCACTCATCTCCACTACAAATAGGAAAAAGAGGCTTCAATTTGCACAAGCTCACCAAAATTGGACAGTTGAAGACTGGAAAAATGTTGCCTGGTCTGATGAGTCTCGATTTCTGTTAGGGCTGCACGATTAATCGCAATAAAACCGCACGCGATTTGGCAAAGGCTGCAATTATTTTAAGCGCAGCTTGTCAGTGGAGTGCGGCTGATCGGTAGTAAACACTGCCCCATTTGAACACCAGAGGGCGCTCTCACGCAAACACGCTAAATATGCCCCGCCGCAGAAGTACAATAACGGCGCATCATTCCAGGAAATCCCTGTCGCTGTAGCTGAATAGTCAGAAGATTGAAACGCTTTGATTAAACATGACTTATATAAATGCACGACTGCCTTATTCTGTGTCAGAAGCTCATCATCTCACAGAAGGAGGAGCTCAACTATCCTTATGAAGTGAGTTTGGAGTAAATGCATGTTATTAAATGTTGCATGTTATTAAAACGAGGTTCATAAATGATTCTCGTGTTTGGAAAGATATTTGACTCGTGTTGTTTTTTTCAAATACACGTTATAAGTGACTCAAACTCACAGTGCTTTCAGATGGAGCAGCGTTTACAGAGCCGTACATCAATGACAAACTGCGCATAAAAAATAATCGCAGCCTTTGCGATTTTAAAATCGCGATAAGCGATCTCGATTTAAGTGCGATTACATGGAAATTGCGATTAATTGTGCAGCCCTAATTTCTGTTGAGACATTCAGATGGTAGAGTCAGAATTTGGCGTAAACAGAATGAGAACATGGATCCATCATGCCTTGTTACCACTGTGCAGGCTGGTGGTGGTGGTGTAATGGTGTGGGGGATGTTTTCTTGGCACACTTTAGGCCCCTTAGTGCCAATTGGGCATCGTTTAAATGCCACGGCCTACCTGAGCATTGTTTCTGACCATGTCCATCCCTTTATGACCACCATGTACCCATCCTCTGATGGCTACTTCCAGCAGGATAATGCACCATGTCACAAAGCTCGAATAATTTCAAATTGGTTTCTTGAACATGACAATGAGTTCACTGTACTAAAATGGCCCCCACAGTCACCAGATCTCAACCCAATAGAGCATCTTTGGGATGTGGTGGAACGGGAGCTTCGTGCCCTGGATGTGCATCCCACAAATCTCCATCAACTGCAAGATGCTATCCTATCAATATGGGCCAACATTTCTAAAGAATGCTTTCAGCACCTTGTTGAATCAATGCCACGTAGAATTAAGGCAGTTCTGAAGGTGAAAGGGACAACACAGTATTAGTATGGTGTTCCTAATAATCCTTTAGGTGAGTGTAGAACTTTTCCTTGACATGAAACGGTAAATAATCAAACCAGTGGAAGCCTGCAGTGCATGAAACTGCTGTATCTAACCTACCTTATTTACGCAATATCTATTCAGTCAGTACAGTACCCTACACTTTAGTAATGTTTCTGTTTAACATTAATGCCTTCTTCCTGTGACCTGTCACCACTCGCAAAGCAGACAGCCGCGCCTCTGCTACCGCGGGCGTTTTTCCACATTTGAATATTAATTTTCACATTCGAAATTCTGTTTTTTAAAACTATTCGAATATATATTCGAATTTAGATTATTCGTTGACAGACCTACTGCACCCTCAAGCTTTCTCATGAGATCGGGTTGGATTTTAACATAAAGGCTATGTTTAAATAACTGGCCCCTGGATGGTTGAAAGATGGTTGCTATTAGCCTAAGTCAAAGAGCCAAACTCAGATCCATCCTTGTTTTTTTCCTTTTCTTTTTCTTTTTTATGTGCATTTTGGGAAATAAATAATGAATAGTTTTTTTGTGACCTAATTTAATGATCAGAAGTTAAACAGCCGTAATCAATTAAACTAATGTATCTGATATTTTCTTGTAAACACCCCGTATTATTAACTTTATAATATATTGCATTAGTTGACAACTGGCTCCTCTTTTTCCTTTGTAACATTCAACAGTGCATCTGTTTTTTGTTTGAATTTTGTGACTGAAGTTTACCTGGAGATTGACTGCTTTACTTGACTACAATTTGATTTACCTATAGTCTTACCTATCATTGCCTGCGTCAAACACACAATAATTCCCACATCCTTTTTATTATTTTCTGCTGAATTGACACCATTAATCAAGGCAGATCTCATTAGGAAGAAGTTGGGCAACTGGAAAGACCTTGAGCAGTCCTGTGCCCTCCCTCTCTCCTCAATGCCCTCTCACCCTTTTTCCCCCTGTACATTCTCTGTTCTTGTGAACCTTTTGTGCTTGCTTTGGTCTCTTCAGTTTCAGTGCACTGACAAAAGCAGACGGTGGCTGCTTCAGTAATAGCTCAAGCTTCATTGGCCTGTCAGATCCGTCCTCCTGCTGTCGTCTTCTCGACTGAAGAGCGGAAGACTTCTCAAAGTCCCACACTGAAAACAAATCCTTTGTTACAGGAAATATTTGAGAAAAAAAATCGGTTTAATAGATGAAACCCCTTTAATGCGGCCACAAAGTGGCCCCCCCATTCCTCCAATCACTCACTCAACTTCCTCCTCTTTTCTTCCATCTTCTCTTGTTAGTCAGAAGGTGTTGTGCATGCTGATACACAAAAGGCTCCACATCTTTTTCTGCGGGGCATAAATTACGCCCGTGCGGCGGATCGTCTATGAGTGCTTTCCTCAGTTATGGATTGCTGCGTTCTGGACTTGACAGGAACATAATTAGAACTCTTGATGAAATCTACAAAATTATTCCTCCGTGGCTTCAGTGGTCCTGAAATGTATCCATATTTGTCACCGTGCACTTGAAGGGCCTGTTAGCGCACAGCAGTAATGGCTCCGTTCATTTATCCTGTAATCTGAGGATGATAGAGGAATAGTTAGTCGGATAGATAGATGGAGGCCAGGAGTGGTGGGGGGATGTTACATACTGAGAATGAGAAAGTAGAGGAGGGGAGCATGTTGATTAGTTGCTGTCTCATTCTTGGTGTGAACTGGACAACATGGACATAGAGAATGGCCAGATCACAAGACCACTCACAGGACACTGTGAAGGGTTTTGCCTACGAAAATCTGTTTGTGATGAATCACAATGTTATGTATCACAAACAAACAATAAACATTTTTATAGCATTTACTAATTGCCACTACCATTTAAAAGTCAGGGCTCAGTTTAAAAATAATAACAAAAATACTTTTATTCAGAAATTATACATTATAAATTTCTTTACTGTTAGATTTGATTCATTTCATGTTACAAAAGATTTCTATTTTGAAATAAATGGTGTTCATTTGAACTTTCTGTTCATCTAAGAATCCTGATAAAAATGTATTCGTTTTTTGAGGCGGCTGGGGCGCATAAACAGCGCACAGAACGCTCACTGCCATAGGAAAACAATTGAAAAAAGGCACATCTCACTGCAAAAAACAAAAACGCGTTAGGTGTGATCGGGGCCTTGGTGAGCATAAGAGACTTCTAATATTTAAAAAAAATGTATTACCGATACCAAACTTTGAACAGTAGCGTAGGTTAATGTTAATTTAATAATGTACTACAGTATATAGCTATATCTTATACTATAAATGTGCTACTATAGCTAATGCATTAATAAGTAATCTTATTGTAAAGTGTTACCAGATTTTATTACACTACTCTATGGAAGTAGATGCTGATTGGTCAATCACAGCATTCAATGGTCCAATATTTCCTTATGTTCATAGTCATCTATGGCAATGCTCAGACTTCTCATCTGGGTAACTGAAACCGGTCCTTCTTTCTTGACTTTTGTATCACACCACAAACTCGCTCTCTCTTGTTTCATACAAACACAATGCCACCAGTATTGATTATTGTGAAAATGACCTCAGATGACTTCAGTATTAATATTACTGTGATGTTTTGCAGTAATTATCTTATTGCTAGGCAGATTGTTTTGTACACCTTATAATTGAGTATTTTCTTAGCTAAAGCTTAAGATAAGGTACAATAGAATGATTTCGCCTCAAATTATTATTTCATGCACATTTTATTTGGTATGAGAGGGATAAGAGGGATGACGTTCCCTACTGATTTAGGTTTTTCTTTTTCTTATAGGTAATATCACATATCCACACTATCTTGCTTTAGATCACAATAAAGCATCAAGCAGCTCAAAACTCCATTGATTTCCCTCATTTCAGAGGTGGGCTATGAGATTCCTTCTTTCCTCCAAGTCTTATCAAATGCACTGCAGACCTCATCCATCCACAGGATCTTTTCAGATGAAGACGCCTGGTGTTTACTTCACCCTCTCTGTGAGTCTTGTTTCAGGGCAACGGTTTGCATTTCTTAAACGTCTGTCTGTTCATTGCTTGATTTTGACCCGCACAGTCCTCCATCTCTCTTTTACTGAAGTAGGAGGAAGCCCTCTCCCTGTCAGGGTGGTGCAGCGGGGCAGAAAGAGAACGTGCGTGTTTAACGTAGGAAGAGGGAGGAAAGGAGCGACAGAAGACTCATTTAAATGAGATATACAGCCAAACCTCATATGCATGGCCGAGGAGAGAGGGGGGAAAATGAGAAGCAGAAAGAGGAGAGACAGAAGAATTGAATATGGATTAGAGGGATGAATATTCTATTATTTCGCCCCATTCTGCTGATCTCCCTGTTGCTCCTCGGTGCTCGAGTTGAAATATATTGATGTGGCGGAGAGATCAGTTTCTGTGGCCCATGTAGTCCGGGGGAGGTGTGTGGGTGTGCCACTTGAGCCGTGGATTATGGGTACGGCACAGTATTCGTCTACCTCCCTCAGACCTGAAGCCAATTTGCAGCCAGTTTTCCAGGTGCACGGATCTGGTTTAGAGCAATGAATGCCGATGAGCTAGTTTTCCTATGGTTGGCATTAGCTGTGCGTGTGTACGATGCCTTAAATCCATGTTGCCAATGCATCCATGCTGCGTGACAGGAGATCTGCCTCAGCCTTTGTCTATGTTTGTAATCTCTGAGATGATTAGGGAAGTCTCTTACCCCCTGTGGAAGAGCCTAGAATGATCCCTGGGGCCTGGGATACGTCCGCACATATTGCTGAAGCATACCGAGTGTCTCAAAAACAGGACAGCAACTTCAGACTGCAAGTTCAAATATGGGTCACGGTAGGTGTGTAGAAAAAAAAACATACAAGTTAACCCTACAGAAAATGGTAGTGTGTTTGTGCTAATCTCATTTAAAAGTGACCGTTCACAGAGCTTTAGCGTGTTGTAGCTTAATAGTGTTTATGAGATTTGTCTCCTTAGAGGTCAGGTGGGGTGAAGGTGAGAGGTGAGACCTTATCTAACACAAGCCTCTACAAGCTTCATTACAGGACACGAAACTGCATGATCCATAAACTGGCAAATCCAATTCTTTAACTTACTAAAAATTACAATCGGTAGACTGGAGGTTCCAGCTTTAAAAATGACACAAGCACCATAAAATTATTAATATAGGAGGCCTGACTGAATGCAAATATGTGTGTGTGTGTGTGTGTGTGTGTGTGTGTGTGTGTGTGTGTGTGTGTGTGTGTGTGTGTGTGTGTGTACTGTGCAGACAGCTCCTCTACATCCTTTTAAAGCACTCTAGTTGGTAAGTCTACATTGGCTTAAGGACTCCATGTATTCTTCAAGGGCAGCGTCTTCCTATATAAGGTGAGCGAAATCTGACCCTAATGGCTTTGAAGGAAAGAGCGATCACAGGGAGAGTAAGGTCAGACAGAAAGAGTAAGACAGAGATAAAGTCCCTCCTCTCTATCAAAACAGCACTCTCAAACTGAACAGTCAGCTTACACAAACGTCTGTCACTAAAGGGCAATGATTCACTTGCAAAACCATGAAGTACAATTGTTTTACAGTTGCCAATGGTAGCATATAGGTGACCACAAGATTTTTTTTTTTTTCTCCAGCCACATGAGATGAACTCGAGGTGGCAGCTGAAGCATGTGCCATAGTGGTGCAAATACCAGTGATGGCTTGAGTGTTCAGGCAAAAGTAGCCATCTGGATTTCATCAACTGGTGTCAGTAGGAAGATGTCTTAAGCCACTTTAAAGCCTTTGGTTGAGTCAAGCATTGGTAACAAACTCGTTTTTATTTATTTATTTATTTATTTATGGTTTTAGTTGTAACGGAGATGTTGAGACTCGCCATGATGCTGTGGTGTTGTGAGTGGCTGCCCGGTTGTTTAAAGTGTTCTGAATAGATTTTAGCATGTTGCTATGAGGTTACTACACTGTAAAAAATACAGCTTGCAAAATGTTCTTCTAACAAATGTAAAAAAGTAGCTTGAACAAAGATTATTTAGTAGGATGAGTAAGTTTATTTTCTTGAGTGAGCTAAACAAGAATACTCTAAACATGTTGCTAATAAATGTCATATGGTTCAGAGTTCATATTTTTCTGAATGACAATTGTTGATCGTCACTTTGTTGGAGATGTGTGTTGAGGTATATGTGCATCTCTTTGCAACTTTTGTTGGGTAAAGGGTAAAAAGTTTGCTAAATGTTTATATCATGTTATTAACCTTTAAGTTATTTATCAGTGGTGGTTTGTGACTGATTATAAATCCAATCATATCTTACACAGTTAAAAAAAAAAAAAAAATTTAAAATAAGATTTGAAAAAAGACTGCTGTCTTTTCAGTGCTATGTGATCAGCCTGAGGAAAAACACATTAATATCCCCTGGATCAGATAGGCAATGCGTATCAAACACCTGTGTTTTTTGACGTGGCAGCATCTGTCACTGTACATAAAAAAAAGTGAGAAATCAGTCATTGTGAAATCTACTGGAAATGAGAACTACAGGTTATTTTTTATGGTATAGCATAAAGTGTTTATTTCTAAATGTGATTGTTGGTACATTTTACCAGTATTTACCATACTTTCCATACAAAAATTTAAATATGAAAAAAATATTTAAAAATAAAGCATTTTCTATATAAAAGATAAGATTTGGTCTTCTAAAAGCCTTTTTCCAAAAGATACATCTTGAAAATGGCGTTTTTTTATTCAGGGTTGTCTTATATTCAGACCAATACGGTAGTTTCTTACTGGCCCAATTATATGAGCCCAACTTCAAAAAGTCTTTATGATATTCTAGTTTTATCGCCCACTAGGAGTTTTGCTTGTTAATCACCCTTTTTCTCAATATAGTGTTTGGTCTTCTTGTGTATGTTTTTTGCTGTCCTGCTCTGTTATTGCATGTCTTTATTTCCCCGCCTCTTCGTCCCTCCATCCCCCTGCCATATATTTATTCCCTATTGCCTTTTCAGGATCCAAAGAATAAGATTTGAAGCTTGAGCAATTTGTCCTGACATAAGGAGATGTTTAGAGATGTGCTCACACAGAGAGAATGAGAGAGAAAGAGAGTGACATGCAGACTGACTTGTTTTCGGGGACCTCCCTCTCTCCAGTGCCCCTTCGCATTGTTCTCGTGTCCTGCTTGACTGCCGGCGTCTAATCTTGAGGGGTAAGAGAGCAGAGACTCCCTTGGGTTTCTGTGCTCAGCACCTTGTTAGACAGCTCCTCCAAGTGCACTGGCTCCTGCCTCTCCTGTCAGCCTCCACTCGCCATCTCCTCCATCTCGGTGTCTCTCAGTCGTTCCCTTTTTAAATCTCACTTCTGCCGAGACACGTCGGCCTGTCGTTTTGGAACTGCTGTATTACAGCAGCGCTGAATGAGGAGCTGTCAGCGAACGCGTCGTGTTGAAGAGTGCAGCGTGTTCACATTAAAAAGAAGTGTATGTTGGGAAATAATGCAGTGTTTGGAGAAAGATCAGGATGTAGGTGTGCGCTGTGTGTGATAGGGTTTAACTGTATTAAGCTAGATTTACCGCCACTTTCTGTCGTGTGTATACAAACCAGTCTCTTCCTCTCTGACTCTGTCATCAGTGCAATATCTGATAATGTGGCTGTCATCATTTACATGTAGAGGCAGTTAATTAGAGCTGCAAGTTATTTAATAAGCTGAGTTTCCATCTTCAAAGTGGATGAGGCTGCTGAAAGCATGAGAATGAAATCATTTACAAGTAGTTATTGCATCTTAATATATCATGATGGTAGAATTGTATGGAGTAAAACTGAATAGAGCACAATAGAACAGAGTAAGCTAAAAAAAACACTCTGTTACTATTTTTGTATCTTAATAAAAGACTAGCACAGTAGAATGTAGTTCTGGGCAGTATACCAGTTTGTCTGGTATACCGGTTTCATGTACGATATGTATTTTTCAAATACCGCCATACCGGTGCATATAGCTAAAACAATTGCTGCATCTATTCAGTGGCCATGAAGAGCGCTATTTAGAATGTTTTGAGATGGGACCACTATTAACTGCACAGCCTTCTTACTAATGCTTATAACTTTATAACAACAATTAATAACCTACACAACTAACTCTTTTTAAAATTGCAAATGCCATGCAGAGACCTATGATTTGCCCTATGAAGTGGAGAGAGAGATAAAGAGAATAAAGCATGGTTTAAATATCTGTAACTCAGTTTTTAAAAAGAAAAGCATCACTGACGATCTTTAAAGGAGTCATAACCTGCAATTTTCACTTTTCCACGAGAATCAATGTATGTTATGATCAACTAACGATTATACACTGGCCGGGAAGCCGATATTTAAAAGTGAAGCGTTTGTTTACCTCAGGGTAAATAAACTAGCGCGCGTGCACGCGCACTCAAATACGAGATTTTGATTTCAGCTCCCTCTTGACGTCATGAGGTAGTAGGATATACCATATATGGACACCGCAGCAGGAAGCCTTCCCCTCTCCCCCTCATATTCAGTTCAGTCGAGAAAGATGGAGAAACCGAGTGCACACTGGACTTGCTCTGTGGTTGATTGCCATAAAAAACATGTAAATGTGTTTTATCTCCCAAAATCGGACGAAACTATCAGGGACCAGTGGATGAAATTCATTTTTAATGACGCTGTCCCAACAACCCTTTCAACTGGCGTGCAGAGCCATATAGAGCGTCCACGACAGCCAAAACATCGCATTGATCTCGCGAGACAATAATGCCTTCAGAAATAAGGGTAAAAGTAGGTCTGTGTTTATTTTTTTTCCACTTTTCTTTTTTAGAAGGGCCTGAAAGACTATAATACAGCAGTAGGTATCCAATGTAATACTAGGTTATGACTCCTTTAAAAAAAGGTTGTAAAAAACGAAGAATGTAACCAAATCAATCAATCAAATATCCTGTTGAAAACATAACACAATATTAGAGCATATCCCCTTAAAGGCTAGTTCACACTGCCAAACAGTTGGGTTTTGTTGGATCAGTGATTTTAGAGCTGCATGAAAATGACATGTTTCCCACCATTCAGACTGAAAATAGTTGAAATGTTGGTGTTAGTTTGGCATCATGAACCTTCAGAAGAAGATAAAAGACAATCCCCATTTGTCATTTGCTCTCTAAACATTGTTTACCGACAATGTAAAGGGTGTTTAATACAGCCCGGAGCTCTTGTCTCTCATTAGGGTAAAGCCCTTTGTCAGTTTGATGGACAGGACATATGTTATCCTGATGAATAACATATCTTAAAGTGAGACTAAGATGAGACCGTAGTACTGTAGCAACAGTGAAGAGCATTTAAACTTGTGTTCTCTGCTAGTTTTGGCCGAAATCCTTCAGTCAATTATTTTGTTCCTGCTCAAAATGCATTTTAGGCTCAGATGAGAGGAAGAGAGCAGTTTTGTACCAAAAAACTATGCTATCCCTCCTCCTCCTCCTCCTCCTCCCCTCCTATTGCAATTAACATGTATATGAGGAGTCTCAATGGTGTCAAATGGAATTAATTAAAAGTGTAAAACGGCCATTAAGAGAATGTGGAGGATAAAGGCAGCAGGCGAATCCTCTCTCAAGGGTCAGCCGCACAAGAATCAAGAGTCCCTCACATCCCGCAGGACACGCACAGTCATTCTGGCAAATGCCACCCTCGCTTTATTTATTTATTTATTTAAACTTGCCGTCCAGTACCTTTTTTAGGTGACGATATGAGCACCACTGACAGAGGAGCGCTTCAAATCTCTCTATAACAACTTGTGGTTTCTGTACTATGTGAAATCACAGAGGCTAAAGCTTGGGAGAAGCCCGCTAGAATAAATTAATTGAAAGGATTAATGATGGATTTGCAGCGGCTACAGATGAGAGGGAGACAGTTTATAGGACTCTGAGAAAAGTGGCTCCTTTAACCTGTTAAGCTGCAACCCCACTTTTGAAAAATCCCCAGAAATGACATACCCAAACTGAAACAGATACAGTTCATGAACCCTTTGCATTAAAAGCACAAGTATGATCTCATTTGAAAGCTGACACCTGGCAGTTTATTGTAAATGTAGAATTAATTATTGTCATAATGACAAAAATTGTTATAAATAGCTTCAAAGTTTTGTAAAATTATTAGAAATTAATTTTTATGAAACATCCTCATGAAAATAAAATTGAAGTTGGCACTGGAGCAATCTAGAAATGCACTACAGCTAAAGCCATATGTCTAAACATTCTATGTTTAAAATCTGAAGATAATAAGTCCAAAACTCTGTATTTAGTTAAATGTTTTTCAAGACCATGTCAAATGACTTTATTTTGATTTGACGCTAAAATGCTACTGATGTTTATTGTCATCTTCTAACCATCTATCCAGTATATTGTCTCTATTGTTTTGTGGTGCAGACGATCCCCATTCAGTCTCAGTCTCCCCCTGCACACATTCACACCTCTCCAGCCTGGTTATGGCTCTAAATATGCATTTCTTTTGTCTGCATTATAGCTACTAACGACTGGCTATTCACAGGCTATTCATAGGGTTTCAGTCCCTAATTTCTTTTCTCAAAGTTTACCCCACATTTTAAACTGTATCAAATAAATTTCTTGAATAAAGACACATTTCAGGTAGCATTCAAAAAATAATAAAAGTATAACTTCTAGGTAGCAGGTGCACCTAGGGCTAGCTAGCATGTTAGCTTAGCACACCATCAATACACGACAATTTATGAGATTAAAACCATGTTTGTGCTCTAAACTTACTTTTTAACGCACGTTGAGTATTTTAAATAATCTTCTGTGATCTAATTTGGCTTCAGATAAAAAAAAATCAGACAGAAAATATACTATTGGATAGTGTTCTGCACAATGATAGTCTATATAGATTAGCATTACATTATAAATATAATCTATTATTATGAAAATACCTGGCATGGCTTGAAAAACACAGGTAACTCAAATATCAGTGCAATCATGTTTATTGTCTTCAAAACATCTGTATCTGCATGTTACAGCGCGATCTCTTGTTAGCTTTGTGTGTATCAGTGACGTCCTGGAATGTCACATGGTCATGGCTCTTCTTCATGTTCCATATATGGACTATTATTGTGCATGTAGCGCCCTCAGGCTATTGGTATGAATTAAAAAACACAGTATCGGAATACCAAATGCTCATAAAGATTACATCGACGCATTTGGGTATAAATTCAATAAATATTATTCCTGTCTATAGAAATATGATGTAAATCTATGAGAATCTATCAATATTTCTCCAAATCTGCACATTTTTGAGCTAAAGCCCTGAGGGACGTTGTTTTGTGTATCGCTGTCATGACGACAGCACGGAGTTTTTTATGAATGAAAGCGGCTGACGCGCATAATTCATATTAAAGGTATCGACTCATTTTTTCATTTCATAACTCCTGACACAAATTAAGACATAACTATCACTATGAGTTTCTCAGAATACAATAGTGGTCAAATACTGAAACTTGAGTATTATATCTTTTTAATTATGTATAGTTTGTCAAGGTATAACATTAAATCTGATAGTAATTTTGAATTAAATAAATAAATAACGCTTCAGTGCGCGGGCGCACTGGCAACGGTTAACAGGTTAAGCTGCTTGAGACGGGCTAAAAAAAAAAAAACCCTCATTACGATCAGAGTGACGGACTGTTGTCCCTCAAACCCCTCACCGAATCTCTAAAGTTCTAGAGATGTCCACCCTCGCTTTCCATATTATGGCAACACACAGCTAATTAGAATATGGGCGGTAAGTGCGCCTCTTAAACGCATGCTAATTATCTCGTCTGCCGTCCGTGACCGGAGTCAGGAGGTAATTGGCCCGCAGCAACGTGACAACTCCAATCATCTCCCGAAATTAGTCGCCCTTTACAAGGCCAGGCCTACTGCACTCCCCCTTCGATAGGGAGAACAATCAATTTGATAAGTGGCCATGCGGCCCATTGTTTTACATTAATTAGACTAATTGCAGAGTGTTAGTCTTTGTTGTGCTGCGTGAGGGTGGTCTTTTAAAATCCTATTCTGTCGTACATATGGTGTCATTTTTCTTTCGTTCTTTCCCCCGCGCTGCTGGAGTCTCGCTGTAGCACCATGGCTGTAAGTCAGCGCGGGTTGGAGCTCCTATGAACGCAGGGTTCTGTGACTGTGCCTTTGATTGGATTTCACAATGTGGGCTATGTCCCATAAACCATGTCTATGCCTAGGACAAAAATATAGGCCATGTCTTATTCATATAGCATTAGCCCAAAGGCACTCTCGCCTAGCCTCATATTTATAACCTGGATTATCTTACCCACTGATCAGCGCTAATGGCGTATTTAGCCCGGGATGTGGGGATGCACCTGATATAAGACTAAAGATGTGAAGAGCCGCTGAACATCACAACTCTGCCGAAGGACGGTTCATCTTATTGGGAAAGAGCTGCATATTCATGGATTTGCATCACAAATCTCTCCTTGCATTAGAATTACACATAGTTCCCTCAGATAAAAGATGCAGAATGTGGACAGCGGAGGAGGTTTTTTGCTGTGCTGCAGGTTTCGTCAACAGCATATTGCTACTGAAGCAGTTTAGGAGTGGCAATTACAGTTTTGGACACGTCATTGATTTTGCCTCATGATTACATGAGTGTCAGAGGGTTTACCGATTGTGAGCATTCTCAATACGTTCACATATTCGCAAACATTTAGCCTGCGTAATGTCTTCTCCCAAGTTCCTGTCTGTGAGGGTTTTTTATTATTTTTACAGTGCACTAATGCCTTCATTTACTTACCTTTCTTTTCTTTTATAGAACAGAAAAAAAGTTGTTTATAGCAGAGCTATACTGCTCTTTTCCATACAATGAATGCAAATGGTGACTACAGCTGTCAAGCAAGATATTCAGTGAATAACAGCTTAAACTTCAGTCTGTTCTTCTCACAAAACTATCATATTGCTTTAAATTTTGGAACGTACTGAACAAGAACCTCTCATGGTGCTTTTTTTTTGTCCTTGACGGTCCTTGCTCCTCATTCACTTCTATGGAAGAATGCAGCTCTGACATAATTTTTTTGGTGAACTATTAATTTAAAATCTAGTAAAATGTAGTAAACATCAATGTAATATTATCTGCTATAAGCTATTGAGTGGTGCAGGGATGACATATTTTTGTAGGCTAACCCGGAAGTTAGCATCACCCTGGTTCCCTTGTCAAAAACCCAATAGGATTTTTCCATTGGCTTTTGGATTGTTGCAGAAAATAAGGCCTGTGACTAACAAAAGCTTATGATTCTTACACGTTTTGTTCATCTTAATATTCACAAATGAACACAACTTTTTTTGAATGAATTTTATAGTGTAAATACAATCGGCAGAAGTCAAAAGCTAACCTTCAGCGTCACCATTCAACTCTTTGTCTTTGTTTAAAAACATTTTCCCTGAAAGTTTGACTTATAATAGTTTGCAAGACCTCGATTATAAACACAACAAGGCTGTGCAAGTGGAGTTTATCCATTTAATATCCCCGACAACCTCTGTAGTCACATTTAGCAACTTTTTAGCACCCACCGTTTTACAAGACAAGTAAAAGCTTTAAAAACAATCACAAGTGGGTATTACTGTATTTTATATTGTAAAATAAATGTGAAAATATCTTGAGCTTGTGCTCGCCACATGCCTTGTTTCAAGCATTTAGCAAAAAAACTATTTTATAAACCCATTGACTTTAGGACGATGGAACCGGAAATCCTGATTTGTAACTTGTTTCCGGGTTTTGGCCTACAAGAAAACAGCATCCCTGCACCTGTTTATAGCTTATATACTCATAATTTAAAGTTGTTTTGAAGTAACTAACTACATTGAAGCTTTTTAAGCAGAATTCTTTGTCCTGTAAAAAAAAAAAAAAACGCAACAAATGAATATATGAACCAAGCACTTCATTAAATCATTTCACTAAATATTGTTACATGAAATTATTGTAATAAATCTAATAATATTGTTTTGTATATTGCTACAAAAACCCTGTAAATGTCAAAGGTACTGAATGTGTAGTGTACTCTGTAGGGACTAATTTTTTACTGCTTCATTAAAATGAATCAATCTTTTCAATCCCTCATATATAAGCTGTAAAGCTATATGTGCAATTCAGGGGGCGTTTACACGACACTGTTTCCAAATAGAAACTGAAAACTTTTTATGCGTTTTTGCCATTAATTTACACGACAGTGACGTTTTGGGGGCCTGACAATGCACACTTTTGAAAACAGGTTTCAAAGTGCAAGTTTTTGAAAACAATACTGTTATCATCTCTATGCAAACTACAAAAACGCAAATTTCTGAAAACTGTGACGTTTGTTGTACATCGTTGTTGTGTAAATGTACCCGCAAAGTTTTGTGACTGTACACTGCTACTGAAATGTAGTCAAGATAGTAGGATTGCTACTTTTAGTTAGTTACACCCCAAACTTAGTAAGATTAAGTACAAAATAAAATGAACAATAAAACCCTTTTACTTTTTTTCTTCTTTTTTTCCAAACTTGAGTCCACAACTGTTGATGGAACTGACAGGGAGAATTCTTGAAAAAGCTTCACTCTGTGTTCCCAGTGCTATATAGTTGTCTCTTTTTGAGAGGGGATAAGCATGTTATGTGAGATGTAAAGAACTGAGGCACATTTGGATGTGTGTGAACCAGAGGAATCTCATACCTGCTGCCTCCTCTGAGGCCAGAAGCTTCCCCAGAGATCTACTTAAGGCAGCGCATGAAAATGAACAAGGAAGTGCTTTATCTCTCCTCACACTACCATGCTTAACACATCATGTTAGCAGAAAGAGAGAAAAAAGCCCTCACTCTGAACACTTAGGTATAATTTTACACTCAGTATCACAGGAAGCGTTTCTTAGCTGCCCTACATAGGACCAGGCAGCCATGCTAGAATAGAGACGGAAAGATTTAAGTCAAATGTTGGGACTACTATGCTCATATTTGTTGTCTGATTATCAGTTGGGTTATGTTTGGGATGGCCCATTACAATTGTAAACTACATTCTTGATAAATATAATAAACAAGAACATTAACACTTAATTGTAACTTTTCAGTGAATAAGTCAAGAACTTAATTTAATGAGTCATTAGACCGATTCAGTGGGTAAGTCAAGAACTGTTCTGGGGTCCGTTTCCCGTATAATGACGTAACTCGCTGCTTAACTACCATAGATGCATCGTTGAAGAAATCAACTAGCTAGTCGCGATTGTTTCCTGAAACCGTATTGTCACAAATTGGTAGTTCAACCACGTTGTTTAATGATGTCACTCAGGTGGTGGAGTAATAACTACTTTTAATGAATTTGTTTGAGATCTAATTGATGCTAGATGTTTTGCTATAAATTACGGACATGGCATCTGAGGAGTATTTCAAATTTTTCTCAGTTATTTTGCGTTATTTCCAGATTCAATCAATGGCTCGTTCTTACGTAGTAGAGCACGTACGCACAAGCGCACTCTTCAAAAACGGTGCTTTAAATCTCTTGACAAACTAAAAGACAGAAAATGACATTTGTATGTATTCTAAATAAAATATATTGATTGCACTGAACCACACAACTTTGCGATGCTGTTTGCGAATGTTCGTTAGAACTATGGATTCAGGAAACACCGACTCATTAAACTATGCTGATAACGACGGAACTTGCGACCATTGTTGGCTAACGATGCTTTTGGGAAATGCACCCCTGACTGATTCAATGAGTCTAAGGGCGCTTTCACACTAGCACTTTTAGTGCGCACCCGGGTTCGATTGACGTCAGAGTTCAGTTCGTTTGGATGATGTGAACGCTGTCTTCCGAATTCGGGTGCGCACCCACGAACCGTACTCGAGTCCGCTTAAAAAGGGTGGTCTGGGGTACGGTTCATGTGAACTCCTGTACGGTTCGCTGCTGATATGAACGCAATCGTACCAAATCGTGGAAGTGAACCGCTATTGATGACGTATAATGTGGTGCGTGCGTGTGTGTGTGTGTGTATACACTTACCTTGACGAAAAGCGGGATTGACGCACTGCAAGCAGAGAGATGATTTCTGCTTGCCTCCGCAAAAATTGTCTTCGGCAGACAGCCCGCTGTCTTTGGAACGATTTTAGTACTTTTGCGGCAGACAGACGCAAGTGTGTTTCTGTATCTTTTCTTTGAAAACAAAACCAAAGGTTCAAAAAAAGAAGAACAAATGTGAAGCGAGCAATTCTATCCATTTTGACGCCTTTTCATTCATAGTGGTTACCAAGCAACACGATTACACGCCAGCTGCAGCTTTATACCGCAGTTTGGATACAAATAATATATTGTGAACACAGTCCATCGGGGGCAGGGGGAGGGGGGAGCAATCGAACTCGAGTTCGGAACAGGCAATCGAACCAAGTGTGAAAGCGCCCTAATTCAACGAGTAAGTCAAGAGCTGCTTGACTGATTCAGTGATTTGTTGAACAAATTCAGTGAGTATGTCAAGAACCACTGATTCAGTTATTCATTAGACCGATTCTAACTAGAAGCTCATGAGTTTATGACATATTTCTGATTCTTTTTGACAGATTCATTTTAAAAAAAAAACGGGCTCATAAGAGTCATTTGTTAATGAATCTGACCGATGCATTGTTTTTGCTAACTGCAGAAAAATATGACTTTTACCATGTTGAAGTAGATGCAGTGCCGCTCAATATCAGTTAGGCAGAATGCTGATGTTTAAGAAACGTTAATCGCACAATAAACAACTTCATTTGAGTAATTAAAAGGAAAATGAATCCAAACCTAAACACCATCTTGGCATTGAAGACCATTTTTACATACATGCACACTGTGCTTTAACCCGAATTCTGATGTGTCTTACTCTCAGCCAATTTTCCATTGTGTCTAAATCATGACGTCTGTTGTTTGGTCATATCTGTAGCTGCTTATTGTTGGCTGATGCATTGCTCCTCTGAAGGCCAAGTTGTGGCTGCCCATATCTCTGAGGGGAAATCTAGCTGAGTGGCTTTATCTGAAATGGAGAGAAAGCAGGAGGCACTGGGCTCTCTAAGTGAACCAAATGTTGCTCCTGGCAACAGCAGATATGCCCGTCTCCAGTCCTGTGCCTGGAGATGAAAGTGGCATTGGGCCCCGTGCCTATATATGCGTAGACTTTCCCTCAGAACTAAGAGGATAGAAGCTGAATGAGAGGAAGATAACCGTGCTACTAAGAATAAAACGACTTTTAATCTTTTTGATGTACATGTCATGGATATAATGCTGAATTTGCACATTTAAGTGAATGTTCATAGTGATCTTAAAATCTCAATTTGTAACGCTGTTAAAAGCGACTAGCACCTTGTTTTGGGGTTACAATGTTAAGAACAAGTGCTGTGTACAAGTTTGTAAATGGGTAAATTTCGTGATGCTCATTTTATTTATTTATTTTGTCTGGACCTAATCAAATTTTTTTTTTATTGATGGATAGAGTAACTTGAATACACCTCTTATATAATGAACATGTTTATAATTTCTGAATTCAAATTCATTTTATTTTTTGAGAGACAGTCAAAAAACAACTGTCCTGATATCATTATGAAGAAAAAGAGCCTCATTAAAAAGATGACATTTTTGAAAAGAAAATCTTAGGTTTCTCTGAAAATATCAGATAATTTGACCTTTTTATAACAAGACATGGGGCCAGATTTACTAAGCAGGACAAATAAGCGTGAGATCACAATTCCAAAAAAAGCGCTGATGGGAGTGGGAAGTTCTGCACGTAAACTACTGAGGACACACAAATTAAACACAGACGCAGCCAGATCTTTTCCATAATGACCAACGCAATCTACCAAGAGCAGCGCAAATATAAGATAAGATATGCTTTTTTTGGGCGCACATACCAGTAAATTGACTAGCACAAACCTTAGTAAATCACCTTGCATGATTCACTTAAATA
Organism: Rutilus rutilus; assembly: GCF_951802725.1. Lineage (NCBI taxonomy): Eukaryota > Metazoa > Chordata > Actinopteri > Cypriniformes > Leuciscidae > Rutilus > Rutilus rutilus. The sequence continues at coordinate 23,582,642 of NC_140226.1, read as the reverse complement.
CTCTCCTCCCATAAATTTTGCGTCTGAAAGGGAAACTCCTACAAATGCATATGCAATAAGGTCAGCCGCAAAAATAACTGTGTCCATGCCTTTTCAGCGCAAATTTTTGACTGCGTATCTAGGAAATCCTGACAGTAGTTTTTTTAAGCCAAAAGAGGGTTTGCGCTGGCGCAGGCGCAAGCTGTTAGTACATCTGGCCCATGCTTAGTAAAGGTTGTAAAATGTGGGGTAACTCCCCCAAAAAACAAAATGATATTTATGAATTTAAAAATTCATGAAAAATATATTTAAACCTTTTTGAAAATGATGTATACTCACATTACGTTTTGCTTCCACAGCATTTTTAGAGCCATTAAATTTAGACGTTTCTTGAAAATGCAATAAAGGTTTTTCAAAAATATATGAAATCTACATGAATGCAAAGAGTACATTTTTAAGACCTTTGAACTGCATTTTTAAAAGATTTTTCTTTCCTTTTTATCGTGAACACTCTTATTTGTGATTAACACATCACTTTTTCCATTCCATGTTTATTTATATAGCACATTTGAAAAAAAAAACAAGGTTTACAAAGTGCTGAACAAGGGATAACAACATAAAAGCACATATAAAACACATAAATCATCATACAATCACACAGTTCTCATGCTGGGGTAAAAGCCTGGGAATACAAGTGAGTTTTAAGACAAGATTCAAAAGATTTGAGGGTTGGGGCCAATTTGACCTGTGGAGGAAGCTCATTCCACAGTTTAGGGGCTGCAGCTGAAAAAGCGCGGTCACCCCAGGTTTTTAACCTGGTTTTTGGTGCGACCAGCCGAAGTTGATCAATAGACCTAAGTGACCGTGAGGGGGTATAAACTTGTACAAGGTCTGAGATGTAGCGAGGAGCCAAACCATGTAGTGATTTAAAAACAAACAATAAGATCTTAAAATGTATTCTAAAATGGATCGGGAGCCAATGTAGCGAGGCCAGGACTGGTGTTATGTGTTCATGCTTGCGAGTTCCGGTTAACAGGCGTGCGGCCGAGTTTTGTACTAACTGTAAGCGTGAAAGAGAGGTTTGGTTTACGCCAATGTAAAGTGCATTACAGTAGTCTAAACGAGTTGAAATAAAAGCATGAATCACATGCTCAAAGTGCTTAAGAGATAAGACAGGTTTAATTTGATATAAAAGCCTCAAGTGATAGAAACTGGTTTTAACAACGTTATTTATCTGTTTGTCAAGTTTAAAACCATTGTCTGTTTTGACACCCAAATTTGTGACTATGGGTTTCACATATTGTTGCAGGTAGCCCAGGTCAACGGGAAGAATATCATATCACTTTGTGAGTTAAAAATTATTATTGGCATTATAATGCTCTAATGTTTTGTCTCTGTATCTCTCTATATATCTTTCTGTTCCTGTACTGGGAAAGAGCTGAGAGTGGCAGGGCTGGTAACCGGATATATGCTGGACATTAGTTGACAAGGTCAGATCTCAGAACTTATCTCTCCCTCTTTCTTTATGTGGGCTAGGTCGCACTGGCCCAGATCGTGTTCCCCCCCACCCCCCACCCCCACCCCCTGTTTTTTAACAGGTTGTGTACAGTGTTGTTTGTGAGAACAGAAATGATATAGAAGCAAGTCATTATTCAGTTCTTCATGTGCGTTACATCACTCTTATCTTCTATGCCTTTTATTTCGTAGACCTGTCTTACTCCCTCAGCCAAACTGGTGGTGATTTCCCTGGCTGCTTTGCATATCCCATTAATATTTTATTGCAATCGTTCATATCTGTGTGCAGGGTTGACCCGAGCACCAGCATGTCGGCATGCGTTGCTTGTACTACAAAATGTGGTTTACGTGAAACAATTAACACGGAACCCCAAAGGCCTTTTACAGGTCCAGTGTAGGAAGCCCAAGCCGCCCCAAATACTTCTTATAACTATAAAGACAGAGCAACCGTGGAAATATAAAATCATGTATCAGATATGCACATTTGTTGTTGTTGTTTTGTGTTTTTCTCAGTGGTACACAACTTGGGCTTCATATCAGCACAAGCATTGTGTGTGATGCCTGTACTCCCATGTCTCACGGTGGAATTGTCTGAGATTAAAGATGTGTCTATCTTTTGTACAGGCTCTGATTACAATAGTGTATTTATGGCATATGAGCACACAGCCTTTTAATTGAAATCATTCATCAATTGCTTCTCTGACTTGCCTTGATTAAGCTGTCCCTTTAGTGTAGCTTAACGTTGGGCTTTTATAACTTTAACTTATTTAAAAAATGGCATATGACACAAATAACATGAAATGCCAAATAAATATAGTTACTCTTCGTATTAAAAGATCAGTTGTTTCTTGTTCTTTATAAGAATAATGTATTATAATAAGACTAGTAACAATAAAAATAAATAAATAATAATAATAATAATTATTATTATTATTACTGCAGATTATAAACAAGATAAAACTGTAACTTTCAGGTCTCAATAATGAGGTTCACTCTGGTTATAGTGGTTCAGTTTATTTGAACTGTTTTATATTGTTAACTTCTGTGAAATGCTACATAAACTTCCCTGAAAAAGCATAAATAACGCAAGTTCTTCTTTTCCCACAAGCCACGAACGACGTGGGACGATATTTCTGAAATTACGAGCTGTTTATGCATATTTATTTCTGCTGACATTTTAATTATTTGGGGCTCCGTTGGAGAGATCACATAAAAAGTCCTATAATGCTCCCCCTAATTAGTATCACCTCCAAATTAAAACGGAGGACTTTGGGAATGCTGTCATTTTCAGAAGGCCATATTGGAATTATGTTTCAATCAGCAGGCGTGAAATAATTACTTGTACACTTCTAACTGCCCGCATTTACCAAACGGCCTGCAATTTACAGCCATCATGTCCAGCAAAAGCAATCAATGGGGTGGCTATAAATTCTGCCGCAGTCAAACAGATGGATATTGTTTGTGTATGAATGTGAAACATTAGAGCCAGGCTGAAGCTCTGCCTTACTGATATTGTGATATTGCTGCTTGAGAAATGTAGACGGTTTTGTTGTTCTTAGAAAACGTTTACTACTAATACGACTTTCAGATCAGTCTTGCTGTACAGTATATAAAAACTAAATAAGTGGAAGTATGAAAACAGAGGTATTTGTAGTACAGTATATTAAGCATAGAGTGGTATCTGATCAACACATCTGATCAATTGTCCAAGGGATAAGGACATATATAATGTACAAATGATTTTTATTTCAAATGTTATTTTGAACTTTATATTTATCAACTAATCCTGAAATAAAAAAATTATCAGCGTTTCCACAAAAACATGAAGCTGCACAACTGTTTTCAACATTGATAATAATAATAATTTTACTTGAGTACCAAATCAGCATTTTAGAATGATTCTTGATTGTGTTACTGACTGGAGAAATAGCTGCTGAATTACATTTTAAAATTTATTACAGTTATTGCTGTCAATCGATTAACTAATTAATTGCACATTTTTTCTTTGATTAATCACACCTAAAGTTAAAGTTTTTAATACATTTTTATATTGTAATAATTTCACATTTAATCTCCAAATTAATGCAGAAACAACATAAAGACAGTATATTTTAAATAGTTGATCTAACAGGTAGGAAATCTTCACATTCTTCACTGCATAACTTATAAATTAAATATAGATTAATCCTTATTAAAGCTAAAAAAGCTCAGTTAAGAACAGTGAGTGATTTTCTATTTGTCTTTTGTCCTTTGATTTACATTAATGACAGTCATCACAGCAGCGGGTTTATTAGGCTGCTGTCACTTTAAGATCTGAAGCACATTACGCGGATCCGGATCTGACACGTATCCGATGTCCTCATAACTTTTTGCATTCATTTAACTCTTTTAAACTAATTTAAGACAGTGCTTACAAGGATACTCGGCAAAGCAGACATTTTGGCATACTTTTGTGTGTTTTTGTCTAAGTGCGAAAGAGAACTCAATGCGGCCTGGGCGCTGTCTGAAGTGACATTCTGTGCGCACGAGTCCTATGTGTGTCACACAGAGAGGAGATTCACAGACAGGGTGCCGGTACAGATTTAAGTTCTTATTTTTGCATCTTATCACGCTTGAATGGTTTAATAGCACTTGAATTAATGATAGCGTGATCACATACTGTAGCACGCCAAAGGATGACAGAAATAAAAAGATGCTGTATGTATTGCGTTAAATATTTTTAACGCGTTAAAGGTATAGCGGAGGATTTTCCCGAATTTTAGAAAAGAACTGCCCTCTCCACTTTTTGAAAAAATGCACGTGCAACACTCTACCTGCTCCCGAGAGGGAACGCCTATTAAACGTGTGCAGGAGAGAGCATGCACGAGCTAATCATAGCTTACATTAACTTTTACTAGCAGTGATTTTAAATGGATTTTTCCAAATAGCATGCCAAACTTTACCTGTCAAGTAGAAACTTCGTGACTGAGGCATCAGTGGGAAGCCCAACCTGTGTTTTGAGCGCACGCCATCGTGTGAATCGTGTGCACGAGCACGTACGACGGCCTTACATAAACATATCACCAGAATGATTGACACTTAGGAGGACCAATAGTCTTGATGATCCACCCGGAAAAAGAAAATACTCCGCTATACCTTTAAATAAAGAAAAAAAAGGGGGAAAAAAATCACATTCGTTAACGACATTGACAGCCCTAATTACAATAGGAAAAAGTTTCGTTTTTTTTTTTTTTTTACTTTTCTTCAAAAACATAAAATAAATCTTAATTATTCCAAACATTTGACTGGAAGTATATACAATTTTGATAATTAATAATGATCGTAATTTTCTTCTTTTTTTTTTTTACTTTACTTTTTCAGCAGACCTACGGCCTCCAATTTGAAATCCTTCTCTTAAAGCATTTAGACTGTCAAAAAAAGAACCAATACAGCCTAGTAATAGACCACCGGTTCTTTGAACACAGATAGAACAAACACTGCGCAGCACAGAGAGAGATGTGCACTTTAACACACGTGCGCACACACACACTCACAGAACAAAACACAAGAATACCTTTTTCCCTGCATGCAAAACAGATTAAACTTGTTTTTTGTTTTCTAAGTCGTCCTTGAAAACTACACACACTTTCTCTTTTTTCTCTTGAATGTAGATTTCCTTTCCCCCCTCTTGTTTCTAGCAATCTTTATTATTAGTGGAATTATTCACCGGCGGAGGTGCGTGGTGGCTGAATAAATTTAGCGGAGATCTTGTGCGGATGCTCCTTGCTGGCATACATTTGTGCTCAGTTAACAAAGAGCCAGAGACGCTTAATCCCGCCGGAATACGGCACTCATGTTCTGTTTGAAACCAACATAATTAAAGTCACCCTCTGAAGTAACCTATTTATATAAAGAAAGCTCTCTTACGACCGTCGACTCCTATGAATAACCCGTAGGAGGGCCGCCGGTATAATTACTTCACATTTCTAATTTAGGTGAGGGAATATTTGTTATCAAACCTGGGGTGGGGTGGGGTGGGGTGAGTAGGAGTGGATGAGGGGGGAGGAAACTGTATTAGCTTCGAGTGAGAAGACATAACTAGATCTGTGGTCACTTCATGGAGGCGTGGCTGTGAGATTCTTCCCAGTGAGGTCAGGGTTTCCGTTGATACATATACTTGGGTAACTCTGTTTGCTCATCCAGTATGTAGATGTAAATAGTCAGAAATCACACTGGTTTATTGCCAAGAATGAATAACACATTCTGTATTTTATCTGCTAAAACGTTCTCATTTTAGTTTGATTTTAATGCAACAATAATTGTTTCCCCACAATGCTTTGCGGCCCCAGTCCATCTTGATTTACTCATCTAAAGAGAGAAATGGAAGGAAAAAAGTCATATCATTGTCCATAAGTCACTGACATCGCTGGCGTAAAACTGTTTGTGAGCAGAGGAGTTGAGCTGTGGCAGTAAACTAGCACAAACAGATTGACTTTAGTTGTTTACAGTGGCCCCTGGAACAAGGCTGTGCTACTGGTGCATTCTGGGTAGGTGTGTAAACATGGTTGTGTTTGTGTGAGTGTGCGTTTGGCTGTGCGAGTTTATCATAAAGCACGGCAGCTCTCCAGGTGCATATTAGTGATAAAGGAAGGTGAGGGGCTTTGTTTTTCTTTAACGAGCCGTCACACTCCATCGCCTACACCAAAGGGGTGATGGGTGGACTCTCTGAGACACATACACACAAACACAACCCGGAGAGGCCAGGATTGTGTGTGTACTGCAATGAAGAGGAGTCTTCAGCTGTTTTCAACTCTAAGCTTAAAACATACTTGAGTATGAAAGTATGCAAATACAGAAATGTGCATTGCATGCACACAGTCCCTTTGTACGTATGACCTGTAGGTCTGATTTTTTTTTCACATTTTTTGTTTTGGTTTATCCCAGTATAACTCTTCAAAGCTTGTCATATGAAATACCAGTCAGATTTATTTTTTATTTATTAAACCATTTAGACAAAATATATAAAAAAGTAGTTTGCATATGTGTTTATTGCTGATTATCATATTTGATACATCAGGCTTTTGTGGCTCACATACCATGATATATGGAATATATGATATATGGAGAATATGGAGCTCATACTCTAGAAAGAAAATAAATCTCCATTTTATTCACATGCCAAAAAAATTCAATAGCTTGTAATGTAAATCAAAGACATCTTTATAACAGAATAGTAGACTACCTAAAATACATATAAATATTAGTTGTCACTCAGTTCACAGCAAAAAGACGTGTACCATGAACAGGATACCAAAAACCCCTTTACTTAACTGTCAAATCAGACAAAAGAAGGCTTGTGGAAGATTGTGTTCAAAAAGGGATTTCAGCAAAGTTTTGATTATGTTGATAATTTAGAGTTCTTAGAATTGTGCATATCAAATATGGCACTGTATGCTTTAGGGTTAATATGCATTGCAGACTATAATAAGCCATTAGTTGCTAGCTGACATAAATGCCCGCTTTAGCGACGCCTAAAAATTGAGCTTACAAAGCTAGAAGTGTTTGCTTTCACATAATTGGGTTGCATATGTTTCTTGTACACTACCGTTCAAAAATTTGGGGTCAGTAGGATTTAAAAAAAAAGTAGTTAATACTTTTATTCAGCAAGGATGCATTAAACTGCAAATCAAAAGTGGTAGTCAAGTCTTCTATAATGTTACAAAAGATTTATATTATAACTACAAGCTATTCTTTTGAACTTTCTATTCATCAAAGAATACTTAAAAGGTGTGTGAAGGTTTCCACAAAAAGGTTAAGGAGCCCAAACATTTAAACGATAATATATGTAAACTAACTAACTCGAGATAAGATATTTGAGATAATAAACTCAAATTCAAAGTCTATGGCAGAGTTTTTAAAACAAATGCATAGTATTTTGAAAATGAAAACCAAAAGATATGTGGAGAGTTGAGGTTTGACATTCTATAGTTAAGATATTATTTTAAAATTAGAGTTATACCTTCCTACTTTCCTAAAGTCTGTGCAAATCAATTAACCCAGACTTCAGTGAGAACCATCAATTTGACAATTTCCAAAATGGCTGTGATTAAAGTGATATTCCATTGGTTATTCACAAGTGGAGATGGGAGAATTCCATGTTCCAAGATTTCTATAATTCAGCATAACTAGAACGCTTCAGAAGAAGTCAGAAGGGGAACATTTCTTGACGATTCCAGCCTCAAACTTCATCTGGAACATGGCATTCCATTCCATTTGTCTCCAACAAACTACCATGTGATTGCATACATGTAAGGTAATATTTACTGTTTATTGTGACATCCGTCTAGGCCCCTCAGATTACAGCGTAAATATGTGAGGAAAGGACGTCTCAGATTCCATCATGCAACATTTTTCCTCCATGCTATTGTGATGCAACAGGCTCAATGACATTTCCTCCGAGGACTGGAGAGAGAAAGAGACAAGTGTGGCTCTTCACATTAATAGTCTTTTAAGCCACTAAATTATTTCTTTTATCTGCGGCACTTAGAGAGACTGAGGGATCTCCTTTATTAAAATGAGCAACGCTTTGAAAGAAAAAAAAAACTTAACAAATACAGACCCACGTAATCCCTGATGCGTTTCTCTCTCTTCCCCTTTGTCTAGCCTCAGTCATCTCTCTGTTTTCAAGCTTTGTGCTGCCCTGCTCTCCAGGTGTTTGATTTATTTATATATATTTCTGTGTTTTTGACAAAGTGTGTGCGTGCCGTAGAATCCTACCAAAAGAGCTGGTGGTTCAGTGTGTGGGGGGTCCCAACGCTCGAGAGCAATAGCACTTCCAAACCCTTTTGTTGGAGTGTTTAGTGCAGGTCGGTGTAGAAACAGGACCTGTGTATGGAGTGAGATCGTGTGTGTGTGAGAGAGAGACACAGAGATCGGGCTCCCGCAGGACGTTGGGGGCCCTCATTAAGAATTCTCTCCCATGCAGCCTGGTCCTGGGGAAGCAGTATGAAGATGTGGCTATAGTCTGGATTGAATCCGCCCACTAGCTCTCTCTGAGAAGTCAATTACCACTTCCATACAGGAGGGACTTTTATGAGAGAGAGAGCATAATGTGTGTTTCTATCACTTTCTACTACTGATTTTGCATAGAATTAGCGTTAATAGTGATACTTTTTTTAAAAATTTTACTATGATAGAATAGTCTTCCGGACTTAATTGCTTTATATTCACTGCTATCTAAATTCACTTATTTCTGATTAAATAATTGTTCACTAAAAAATTTAAGTTATGCTATAATTTACTCATGCTCATGTTGCTCCAAATTTGAGACTTTCTTTCTTCTGCGGAACATAAAGGGCCTGTTTACACCTGGTCACTTGATGCGTTTTCTCTAATCGGATAGCTATCCGATCGTGAAAAGACCAGGTGTAAATGCTCTCCGAAATGCTTTTGAGACCGATTTAAATCCGATTGCTTAAATCACTTCAGGAGGTGGTCTGGGCCGCATTCCAGACGAAACTGTAAATGCATCTTGTTGTTGAAACCACATATGTACATTTTACTCCTCCCAAAATGTAAAAAAATAAACGTTTGAAAGTGTTATAGCCAGATATGACAGCGCTACCGCAACACGCATTGCCGCAGATGAATTGCTGTGTATCTCTTCAGCAAGCCAACTCGCAAACTGCCACAAATAAAACAGAAAGTAAGTCGCAGATGCTCAAAACACAATCATTTTCATTAAAAGTAGTGAGACTATAATCTTACCAGTGCTGATGCCACTCTCCTATTGTGGTCTTTAATCTTGAAATTAGCTGATGCTGAATAAAAGGCAGTATATCTGTTACTTTCGCTGACGTGAACTCCGTTAAATTTGCATATAGTGTGAGAATTGAAGATTGGATTTATATCTGTTTTGCAGAGACACATTTATGTGGGCAAGTGTAAATGAAACTGTTTTAACAAATCAGATAGCTGATAGATCAGTAAAAATGCGTGAAATGACCAGATGTAAACAGGCCCAAAAGGACAAATATCCTTGCCACTTTGTTAAATATAATAAAATTGAATAAGGATATTGAGGCTGTCAAGCTTCAAAATGACTAAAAGGTGTTATAGAAATAGTCCATATAGCTTGTGTGCTATATACAATTTCTTCTGAAGCTGTACTTTAGCTTTATGTGTGAAACAGATCAAACATCTAGTTGACATGAGGGTGAGTAAAGGAAAAGTTAACATAACAATTTAAAGTATTATTTGTGGTAAAATTGATATTGCCATTAGATCATGACACTTAATGAGATGTACTGTGATAATAGTGAAGCTCAGCTGAATCAGCAGAGAGACATTTACATTGGTTTGGAGAAATAAGCAGAGTGTAACTGCTAAGTATCTTGAGTTGAATGTGTATATATTTCTGTCCTTTAAAGCACAGGTGGCTGATATATATTATTTTCAAATGTCAATATAGAATAACAGCTTTCTGAATACACAGTTTTAGCGCATACATACCTTGCTAACTTACTAACCTTTACTAAACGAAATCCAATATTCTGGTATTTCTGCAATCAGTGGTATAAAATAATTAACCGTGAATAATTTTTATTATTCAAGACATTGCAATTTTTTTCTTCACTAAAATCAACCCTTGTTAAAGGTGAACTAAGTAACTTTTTTTACCTTAACTGAACAGCTTCGGAGTCATTGGAATGGTTATATTACTTATTTCGGGTTGAATGGTGGTCGTTTCGCACCCCCCTGGTGCCCGTGAGCGGAAAATACGCACTTGCAACTTTGGGGCGGCGGGCCGCCGGCCGCCGCGTCAGGAAGTATCGCGTGATATCAGGTCTCGCGATGTAAACAATTGCTTTACGGCCAAAAGAAATCTGCTAAAATGCCGTCATTATTGCGCTCCCTCACGCTGTTCGAACCCGAATGAAGAAGACGTTTTAAAGAATATCCCATCTGCTTTGATGTCGTTGATCTGCTAGCCTCTGGTGTCTGAGAATAGCCAACGAGTTTTTACAACAGTGTTGTCAAATATCTATTCCGAAGCTGTGGGAGGAGCTCTAGAGAGAAACCTGCGAGCAAAAAGCGAGAATACAGCGAAGAAATCCCGAAGTTACTGAATGCAGCTTTAAAGGGACAAATTAAACCAATAAATATGTATTATATAAAAGAACTGATGTTAAAATAATTAATCTGGACCCCCTGGTTGAGAATCACTGCTCTGAAATAGGGTGAATATGCAAAAAGTAGGCTATGTTAGATTGTGATAGTCTGCTGCATCCTCATCTACTCAGCGCTCATACAGTAGGTGCTGTTATCTTACATTTTTATATTTCCTTTAAAATAGCACATAAATCATGTGCAAAAAAATGTTGCTATCAACAGACACAGTCCATTCTTAGTGAATTCACCTCATAGAACTGCAGTATGCTGTAAATGTAAAGCATATTATGTGGCATTTGCCTTGCTCATAATTAGCTATTAATCCCTGGTTAGTGTATGTACACCTGTCCTTGCTTTCCCTCTCTCTGTGTGAATCCCTGTGACCTACCCCTAATGGAGAAGGACGACCCGGCGAGCCACCTCGCAAAGGCCAGCAAATGTGGTCGCCTTTCCTCCAAAGGGCAGATCCACGTGTTAACGGAGAGGGAGATCTTCTCTAAATCCCTGCAGCTTTGGGGAACAGCTGCGGGCAGAAGCACAGGGCTCTGTATGGGCTGAGGGGGGTCACTGTCTTGAGCTGAACCAGAACTGAGAGGTGAAGACAGGGATGGAAAGTTGGACAGTCACATGCTTTGTAATGACAGGAAGAGTAACGGGTGTTTCATGTGTGATTGAATTCTATCTTTGATGTGAGGGTTATGTAATGTATTTGGAAGGAGAAGTTGCAAATGGGTTCAGATTAGAGGGTTAGTTTATCCAAACTTGAACATTCTGTTTGTTCTGTTAAATAATTCTATGTACTCACTCTCATGTTGTTTCAAACCTCTGTATGACTATTTCTTTTGTAGAGTACACAAGGAGAAGTTTAGCAAAATGTCAGCGCTGCTCTTTTTCGCTTGAAATGGGAATGAGAATGGTGATTTATACTGTTCAGAAAGGACAGTAGTCCATAAATTATATTAAACTGTTATGACTAAAATGACAATTTTGTGTGATGAACAGACCAAAATGTAAGTTAAAAACCAGTTTGCTGTAGATATCAGATCTTAAATATGCTTAATTAAGAAAGAATAATATATTTGACTAGCCTGGTTCTACCAGACTCTCGTACATTTCATTTGTACAGAGAGTCTGGCCTCTCTCCATTGAGAAACGTTTACTTCCTTGTAGGCGGGTTCTCTGTTAAAGTTCAAAACTATTGGATCTGCCCAGAGTCACTCAGGATTTGCCATAGCCAATCGCTAACGTGTGGTCGTAACGTAATGTCATGTGCCGAAACCGGCCGGAAACAACAAGTCCGAATGATCAGAGGATTATGTTTAGAATAAGATGTCTGTCTTTTATAAAGTTTATAAAGCGACGAGAATACTTTTTGTGCGCAAAAACAAACAAAAATAACGACTTTATTCCACTATTCATTTCCTTCTCTCTGTGCCTCGAGTCTTTTCACGTAGTTTGA